>NC_021167.2:11035283-11082947 GCF_000331145.2 Cicer arietinum | reverse complement strand
GCTCTTCCAAGTTTTCAATCCATTTGGATGCTCTAATTTTTTCCTAGGTCGCCTTTTTAGGTTTTCAACCTACAAAGCCGTTTTTTCAAAAAAATTTCAAGCATAATATTTTTTGACTACATCTGAATTTACTGGAAGTGGAAATTCCCCTCCATCCATTTCTGCGAGTATTAGAGCTCCCCCTGAGAAATCTTTTTTCACAACATATGGTCCCTTGTAATTCGAAGTCTATTAAGAATCCTTTTTTATGGGCAATATTTTCTTTAACACTAAGTCCCCTTCTTGAAACTCTCGAGGACAACTTTTTTTCTCGTATGCTTTTTTAAGTCTTTTTTGATATTGCTGACCATGACACAGAGCTATCATTCTTTTTTCTTATATGAGATTCAATTGGTCATATCGTAATTGAACTCGCTCTACCTTTTCTAGTTTTGTTTCCATCAAGACTCTGACCAAGGGAATTTCAACTTCAATGAGAAGTATCGCTCCCATTCCATACACTAATGAGAAATAAGTTGCCCTTATTGAGGTGCGAACAAAGGTTTTATAGCCATGTAATGCAAAGGGAATCATTTCATACCAATCCTTATATGTCTCCACCATCTTTTGTACAATCTTCTTGATATTCTTATTTGCTACTTCTACAATCCCATTTATTTTTGGATGATATGACGAAGAATTATAGTGCTGAATTTTAAAACAATCACACAACTCCTTCATTTTATTATTCAGATTGGTCGCATTATCAATGATTATCTTATTTGGCAAGCTATATTGACAAATCAATTCTTTTTTGATGAATCTGACAACTACATTTCTCATCACATTGACATAAGAAACGACTTCAACCCATTTTGTGAAATAATCAATAGCTACTAGGATAAATCGGTAACCAACGAGCCTTGAAGCCTTAGGCTCAATGAGTCCAATAACATCCACCCCCACATTGAAAACGACATAGTGATGTAAAAACATTCAAAGAGGTGGGCAACACATGTTTATCAACATGGATTTGACATTTCTTTACGTAACTAAAGCAATTAGACTCCCTGGTCAATCAATAGTAGTCAATCCTTAAGATTTTTCTTGCAATTGCGTGCGCATTTGCATGAGTTCCAAAAGAACCTTCGTGAACCTCTTGAATGATTTTCTCCGCTTCCGTTTTATCCATACATTTGAGGAGAACCATATCATGATTTTTCTTATAAAGTACATCACCATTTAGGATGAAGTTCATTGACAACCTCCTTAAAACCCTCTTGTCGTTCACTGAAATACCCAACGAATATTCCTTATTCTTAACATATGATTTGATATCATCAAACCATGGCTTGCCATCAGACTCTTGTTTTATCGATAATCAATATGCTGGCTTTTCCTTTTGTTGAATTTTTATGAACGACACATCCTGACCGACTCTTATTTTGAACATTAATGACAATGTGACCAGGGTGTGGGCCAATTGGTTTCTTTCTTGAGGAATATGGTGAAAAGTGATATGTTCGAAATGTTCTACCAATTCTTTGATATGCATATGATACATAATCAATTTAGAATCTCGAATTTCCCACTATCCTTTTGTTTGATGAATGACAAAAAATGAGTCTCCATATACCTTAAGAATTTTCACCTTTGATTCAATGGCTGCTTTAATGGCCATGACACATGCCTCATATTCTACAATATTGTTTGTGCAATTAAAACACAATCTAGCCGTAAATGGAGTGAACTGGTTTTCTGGGGAAATCAAAATTGCTCCAACTCCATGCCCTAATGCATTCGAAGCACCATCGAACACCAACGTCCATTTTTCATTATCAGATGATTCAATCTCTTCAAATAAAGTCATTATACCTTCATCGAAGAATTCACACTACATTGATTGATAATCTTCTACAGGTTGTTGGGTCAAATACTTTGTTAGTGCGCTTCCTTTGATAGCCTTCTGTGTAACATACACCAAGTCGTATTCTGATAACAACATATGCCAACGGGATATACTTCCAGTAAGAGCAGGTTTCTCAAAGATATACTTAATTGAGTCCATTTTAGACACCAACCAAGTTGTATGTCATAACATGTATTGCCTCAAACTACGAGCAGCCCATGCTAATGCGCAACATGTTCGTTCAAGCAGTGAATACCTTGTTTTACAACTGGTGAACTTTTTGCTCAAATAATAAATAACATGATCTTTCTTACCAGATTCATCATGTTGCATTAGTACACAACTCATTGACTCGTCAAGTACTATTAAGTACATAATAAGTGGTTTTCCAGGAACATGAGGCATTGAGATTGGAGGTTTTGACAAGTATTGTTTAATCTTTTCGAAAGCTTTTTAACAATTCTCATCCCATTCAACATTTTGGCCTTTGCGCAACAACTTGAAAATTGGCTCGCATGTAGCGGTTAGATGTGATATGAACTTGACAATGTAGTTCAATCTACCCAAAAAGCCACAAACTTATTTTTCAGTGCGTGGAGCCAATATTTCTTGTATTGCTCTTACTTTATATGAGTCCACCTTTATTCCTTTTTGACTCACAATGAACCCAAGTAACTTGTCTGATCTCACACCAAAAGTGCATTTAGCAGGGTTTAAACGGAGTCTAAATTTTCTTAATCGCACAAATAATTTTTGAAGGTTAACAACATGGTCTTCTTCGGTCCAATATTTTGCAATCATATCGTCCACGTAAACCTCTATCTCCTTATGCATCGTGTCATGAAACAAAGTTACCATTGCTCTTTGATAGATTGCCCCCGCATTCTTCAATCCAAATGACATCATTTTATAATAGAACGTCCCCCATTGTGTAATGAATGTAATTTTCTCCATATCTTCGGGAGCCATCTTGATTTGATTATACCTTAAGAAACCATCCATGAAGGAGAAAAGAGAATATTGAGCAGTGCTATCTACTAGGACATCAATATGAGGCAAAGGAAAATTGTCTTTAGTACTAGCTTTATTTAAATCCCGATAATCAACGCACATTCGAGCCTTTCCATCTTTCTTTGGAATTGAGACAATATTAGCCACCCATTGAGGGTATTTTGCCACTACTAAGAAACCAACATCAAATTGCTTCTTGATCTCTTCTCTAATTTTAAGTGACATACTAGGGCTCATCCTCCTTAGTTGTTGTTTAATTGGAGCACATTCAAGTTTGAGTGGTAGCTTGTGTTCAACTATGTTAGTATCTAGCCCAGGCCTATCCTGATATGACCATGCAAAAACGTCCACATAGTCAGATAAAAGTTTAATCAACTTTTCTCGTTCACTTTCTTTCATAGACATACAAATTTTAATTTCTTTCTTATCATATTCAGTCCCTAAATTGATCACCTCAACAGGTTCTTGATATGGCTGGATTATCTTAGCTTCATTTTCCATTAGCCTTTCTAGTTCTAGGGGAGGCTCACAATCGTCTTCACAATCCTCATCAGCGTGATTAATTGGGAGTTCAAAATTACAAAAAGGAGTTATAGCGTTGTTATTTTCAACAAGTTCATTTTCACCTCTACATTGTTTAAATTAATAAGAAAAGGAACAAGACAATATGAATAAAGATTTCTAAAAAAAGAAAAGAAAAAAACAAAAACAGTTGGAGAATTCAAAATGCATTTATTGATAATAAGTATGGAATTGAAATACATGCGCCCTAATTAGTTATCCTTATAGCCTTGGGGAGAACAAAAGGAGTTAAAATACACAATTACTTTGAACATGAATTAACAAACACGGAAAACTTGATGATCTTTCAATTGTTGGCCTAAAATTTCGAGTGTTTCTTGAATTCAATGGAGTCACCATCAAAATTTATTTTAAAATAGGGAAAGTATTGGGAAAACCTTAAAAATAGAAACAATAAAAATAAAAAATGGTCTTTGAAACCAAATTTTGAGTTCGAGAGTCGATTATGCATAGAGAAGGTATTAGCATCCAACGACATCCGTTAAAATACGCTTACCTATAATTAATTGTGCAAGATTAATATTAACTTAAGTATATTTATTTCTCCTTATTATTAAATATGAATAACAATTATTTTTATTTTTTAATATGATTTTGGAATAAATGTATGCTTAAGAAATAAAGGACAAAAAATATTTTTTTATTAATGTGCTTGACAAGAATATGATCTTGCTCCTACGTATCTCCTAGTGCGATTGAGAAATCAAAGGTATGTAGTTCTTGGTTAGTAAATGCGGATCCGTTGATTGTTTTTTTAAAGAAAATTTGTTTTGTTATAAAAAAATATATATATTTTGATGAGAAAATGGAATGAGCTTGTTTAACTTGAAAAATTATTTTTTTATGCGAGTTTTAGGACTATCAAGCTGTACAACTCGTATATCAAAAACTCAGAATAAAAAGATGTCTCATCTAGTTAATCTTTTTAAGAATATTTTATATCATTTTTTATTTTAAAATTGAGTTTTAAAACCACTAAGTAGTACAACTTCAAACTTGTGTCTCAACAACTCAAAAATTAAAAAAATTACATGTAATTAATCAAATTTAAAAAGTTGATTTTATATTTATTTATTTATAAAAATAAGTTTTAGAATTATCAGGTTGTATAAATTATGTTCTGCTACTCATGGATTAAAAGATGTAATTTCTAGTTAACCTTTAATAATAATTTTTATTTATTAATTTGTTTATGAGTTAAATTTATTAATTTATCTATTAAGATAAGATTTAGAACCATCAAATTGTCGCAACTTGTGTCCTAATAACTCAAAGATTAAAAAAAAATGTCACATTTAGTTAATGTTTAATGAAATATTTGCTTGTTTATTTTTTTTTTTATTTTATGAATTTATATGAACAGATTTTTGTTTTTTTGATTAGAACCCAAGCCCAACTTAACTTAAAAATAATTTTTGATTAGAATCCAAGTCCAACTTAACTTAAAAATAAAAAAAGATTAAAACATAAAACTTAAAACTTTAGTTTCATTTTAAGGGAGATGGCCACGTTACAATTTAAGGGAGGTAGCCACTTGCTGACATAACATAGAGGCAAAAAATAAAGAGAAAATTAAGAAGAACAAAGAAACGACAACAAGGACAACATCATCACATGTTCGAATTTTTAGTCTTATTTTTCTATGTTTCGTTCATTATGTTATCTTAATCTTTGCTCTTACAAAAAAAAATCTATATATTTTTTTAAAACAAAAGTGTGATTGTATGATGAAGATATAGAACAACAGATTTATTGTAGAGGAGAAGAAAAAAAATACCTTGACATTTTATGTTTGTTACTGAATCTCTCTCTGATTTCTTTCCCTTTCTCATTCTTTGTATGTGTTTCTTTTCTATATAAGCAGAGTTAATCTCAGATCTCTTTTTGAAAACAAATGAAGATGTATTGATAGAGTTTTTTTTTTTTCTTCAAATGTTTAATTGCTTTCTTTTTCTGCCTTTGCTTCCCTATTAATTTCAGTTTCTTTTGCTCATAATCTGATTTTTTTTTCTGCACATCTGATCCACATGGTTTTAGCCTATTTGTTTTTATCTGATTATGTTCATCTGCTGGACATAGTTGGTTTGTTGGGCTAAAGAGCATTTTTTATTTGCAGATTTGGTAAATTTGTGCATGATTCAACTACATTTGTCTTTTAGTTTTTTTTTCTGTTTCAAACTCATGTCTCTGATTTGTATCATGTGGATAATGGCTAAGGACAAATGAAATTGCTTTTTCATTAATTAATTTATTACATATCATTTTTGCCATATTTTGTATCAAACCTTTAGTTATAAAATTATCAATTTTACAATGAGTTACAACAAATTAGTTACAACACTTTAACTTATATAATTATGTAGTTAGCTATAAAGTAAGGTTAGTACATCCGGCAGGATAGTGCATCACCAAGACAAGTGCAGCAATAGAGAACAAAACAACAAATAACAGTTGATTTGTTTAAAATTGTAATTTTTTGTGTGTTAATAATTATGAATGCATAATTATATATATATATATATATATATATATATATATATATATATATATATATATATATTAAAGATTTCATAAATATAAATAAAATAAAGACAACATAAAAATTGATATATTATGAATATAATTTAACTGGCCGAACAAGATTGAGGTACTATACTAAGTTAAATCCTTAATTACCTTTTATCATTTGAAATTACAACCCGTGTCTCTTACTTTGCATTGTTAATCATAAAATCACCTTAAAAGTTGTTACTCAAACATGTGTTCTTCTTTTTTTATAACACATAAATTATTTGTTTACAAAAGTATTGAAATAGGTAACATAATCTATTCTGGTGGTGATGATACTTTACTTTCACTTTATTATTTGTTTTAGACTATGTAGACTATTGCACATCACATTTAAAATATGCAACAAAGTTCACCCCACAAGTATGATCATTCATAAAATCACTCATATCTTACTAATTATCTACTTACACCATGTCTTAATATAACATCAGAATGTCTTTAAAGGTACACCACCTATTTGGAGAAGAAGCGTACCAGGAGAAAACGAGGACTGCCCAACAGGTGGTAGAATAACATGACCCATCCGCCTTTTACATATGAAGTGAACGAGGAACCATTTCCAAAGCGATTCTGATTACAACTATTGAGGAGTATACTGCGAAATTAGATCCCAAGAGCATGTGACTTCATTTAACGCTTGAATTGCACCCAAAAATTTCTGAATGTTAGTTGTTTTCATAAGGTTGGTTTGGAATAGTAAAATGGACGGATACAAAAGACTCTCATTTTTATTTATTTATTATTATTAGTAATGTGTTAAATATATTTTTATTTTATTTCGATAATTTTTTATATGGTTGTTACTATTATTATTATTATATTTTCATTCAATTATTATTTTTAAAAAGTATATATGTGTCTAATATGAAGTTAATATTTAGGTTTTTAATAGGCTTCGATTGAAAACAACATGTTTTCCATCTAACCAACTATAGTGATAGAAAAAAAAAAACGGATACCTCTCTTTCTCAATCTAACTACTCATAACAACTTCTATGTGAGAAAGAAAGAAATTAGAAAATGTTTAGGAGAAAAAAAAAGGAAGAAATTCAAGAAAATCTCTAAAAGAGTTAGTGATTCATCCATTCAAGTCAAAACTCTTTAATGATGATCATATTAACTTTGTCTAACTATTTTTCTTTGTTAGTAAAACAAAATCCTTTCTTGATCTTTTGAAAAAAATAAATTGATCTTTATGGTAAAGTTGTTATTGTTGTTAATAGTCAAAAAAATTGATTTTAGTAAATGACTTTATGATGATAGATAATTTTAAAAATGGTGTTTGATATTATTATTATTATAGTGTAGGAAAATTATTTTTAATTTTAAAAGTAAAATTGTGATATGCAATTTATTTTCTTAGAAGTGATCTTGATTTTCTTATGATATTGATATAAAACATATTTTGATTAGAGAAAACGTTTATCTATGTCAAAAATTAATTTTCATCTGGTAAAAGTCGTTATAAAGACTAGATTGTGTTTTAATCAATAGAAGTAGTTATTGCCTAAAAACTCAATTTTTATTTGGTTAAAATTTTATATTGTGATAGTTTGAGTGTTGAAGAAACTTTTAGCAACTTTATTGATGTTAATAATAACACTGTTTTTGGGAAATAATAAATTGGTTGAAAGTTGTTGTCATAATTATTTTTTAAGAATATTAAAATTGTGATTTTTATTAGACAATTGTGTGGATGTTGTGTTGATTTATAAAATAAAAAACAATTTTACGATAGAGTTGTTAATTTGTTTTGTAATAATTAAAATAAATTTTGTGTTGAAGTGTCGTTAATTTTTATTATTAAATTTTTGGAAGTGAACTAAGGAAGTCTTAGAGATTCTTGATGTTTCTTATATTAGAATTTTAGTCCAAAATAAATATTTAAAAAATTACATATTTCCTTTATTTTATTGAATTTGCTATGAGTCACTTGTGTCAAATATAGACTCAATATCTTTTTATTGTTACTTGTTTGTGTGCTTGCAAATTTGAGAGAATTGATATCTTTTAAAATATAAAGAAATTGTTTATCTTTCACCTTAAGCCAACACCAAATCTTTAATATGAATTAGGGATATATGAGTTTTGACACTAAGTGAGTAGTAAATTAATTTGTGAAGTTGTAATTTTTTTGGAGCAAAGACCGCTACATATGAACCTTAATAACGACACTCATAACGGTAATGTCATCACTCCATTCATTTTCCTACTTGACTTATATGTGATATAAATGTACTTTGATGTTGTGTATTGGTTCTGTTTGTGTGCTATCTTCAAAATAGTTGTTATATGATACATTGTTATAATGGTTGTGTTTGACATGTTCAAATTGTGGAAAATAAACGTAATATGATATGTTGTTATAATGGTTGTGTTTGACATGTCGTGGTTATTAAAGGTGATGACTTTGTGTCTAAACCAAGTTGATTTAGGACAAAGTTGAATGATTTTAGACGCTCTGGTTGAGTGATTTATTTTGCTACTAACTAAGATGATGACATTCATACATGCATTGGTGGCCTGAACCTAGTCACGAGTATGTGACGACAGTTCATTGCAAAGACAATGTGATTTAGAAAAATATTCAATGGTGGGGTACTGAACGTGAAACTCTGTAGAGCATTTGTCCAATGGTGGGACTCTTTGCTCTACAGGGTGGTGATATTCTGTAATCATGCATTGACATATAATCTAACAAATATGATTTGTGCATTTTGGTTGATTTGTATCTTTGAATATGTATCTTTATATTTATAATTTCATTAGTTTATGTCTCGAAAAAGCATAATGTTACAGGGTATGTACAACATTGCATAACAATGTTAATGTGCATTAGTTATTAATTGTGTCTTTTAGCGAATATAGTGTTATTTTAGCGAATAAGTTATTAATTATGTCTTTCGCTAAAATATGGACAATTTAAAAATTAAGGAGCGAAGCTTAAAGATTTGAAAGCCAAGAAGTACTTGTTTCAAGCTATTGATTAACCAATTTGGAAACTATTATGCCAAAAAAAAAACACCTCCAAAAGAATCTACGATTTTATGAAGCGTAAGTATCACGGAAACGCACGAGCCAAACGTTCAATTCTTTCGGAGTTGAGGAAAGATTTTGTGACTTTGGAGATGAAGACTAGTGAGTCAATTACTAATTACTTATCTTGTGTTATGGTTATTGCAAACAAGATGATAATTCACATTAAAGAGATGCAAGATGTCACCATTGTTGAAAAGATTATCATATTCTTATCTAAAAATTTCAACTACATTGTTTATGCTATTTAAGAATCTAAGAATACAAATACTCTCTCCCTTGATGAACTTCATAGTTCTTTGATTGTTCACGAACAAAAATTTCACAAGCCTCGTGGTAAGGAGCATGCTTTGAAAATTGTTTCCTAAACTGGCAAAGGGGTGCAATAGGTAAGGAAAGGAAAAGGAAGAGTGAATTGTGATACAATTAAATGTTCAAGTGTCCTAAACTTGGTCATTTCAAGAATATATCCCTGAATTGGAATAAGGAAGCATATTATGCAAAGCTTATTGAAGATCAAACCATGTTGCTTATGATTCATGCTGAATTTCAGGAAAATGATAAAGATGATACTTTGCTCTTGCATTTTGGTTGTTCTAATCACATGAGTGGAAATAAAATATGGTTTATCAAGTTAGATGAGACGTTTAATCAAGTCATGAAACTTGGCAATAATTCAAGAATGCAGGTGGTAAGAAAGGGAAATGTTAAGCTTAAGTTGAATGGTGTACCTTAGCTTATCTCATATGTCAAGAATAATCTATTGAGTATAGGACAATTGCAAGAAAGGAGTCTGAGTGTAGTGTTTGAATTTGGAAAATGTAAGATATGTCATCCTAAAAAGGGGTTGATTCTGGAAATTGGTATTGTCAAAAATAGAATGTTCAAATTTCTTGCATAGTTTGTCTCCCAATCCAGTGATGTTTGTTTCCAAACTACAAGCGATGATTTGTCATATCTATGGCATTGTAGATATCAACACTTCAGTCTAATAGGATTGAAGATACTAGAGAATAAATATAAGTGAAATGATTTCCACATTTGTCTAATTCAATCAAATGGTGTGGAGCTTGTATGGGGGAAAATAACATACGGACTAAATTCTAAAGCAAAGCTAGTGGAGAGCCAACAATAAGTTAGCTTTAATTCATGCTGATATTTGTGAACCTATCACACCTTCTTCAAACAACAACAAGAGGTAATTATTGCGCTTTATAGACCACTTCACTAGAAAGTTTTAAAAGTATGGTTGAAAAGGAGACTGATTTAAAGATCAAGTGTCTTAAAACTAATACAAGGGGATATTCACTTCATATGAATTCAATAAGTTTTGCCAAGATTATGGAATAAAAAGTCAACTTACCACTACATATATCCCTCAACAAAATGGGGTAGCAGAGAGAAAGAATATAACAATTATAAATATGGTGAGATCTCAGTTATGTGAAAATGGAGTTTCAAAGAAAAAAACAATTGCTAGAAGCAGTTTACTAGACAATCTATGTTTTGAATAGGTCTCCTACCTTGCTTGTGAAAGATAAGACTCAATAAGAAGCTTGAAGTAGTAGCAAACCTTCATTATCACACTTTAAGGTGTTTGGCTACATTGGCCATGTTCATGTCCTAGATGCTAAGAGAATAAAGCATGAAAGCAAGTGTTGAAAGTGTGTCTTACTTGGAGTAACTGATGAATAATTGTGTTGGAACCAAGTTGGTTTTATACTTAGAGTTTTGATGTAAACAAAAGTATTTTATGAGAACAATATATTTGACTTCACAAAGCATGAAAGAAGATTCGTGTTTTTGAAGACAATCTAAAATAAGATATGATTCAGATTTATAATTGAAGAAAATATTTGACCAAGTTGACATAAATATTTGATCAAGATTTATTACAAGAATATATGAATTATTTACAAAAAGATTTGATCAAGATTTATCTACAAGAAGATATAAATTATTTACAAGAAGATTTGATCAAGATTTATTACAAGAAGATTTGATCAAGATTTATCACAAGAAAATATGAATTATTTACAAGAAGATTTGATCAAGATTTATCTACAAGAAGATATGAATTATTTACTAGAAGATTTGATCAAGATTCATCACAAAAAGATATAAATTATTTACAAAAAGATATGATCAAAAATTGTTTACAAGAAGAAACACTCACAGGAAGATACATTTATTATTTGAAAAAATATGATTTAGATTTTGACAAAGGACAAAATACTGAATTGGACTTAGTCACATTCCTACTTATGAAAGTTCAAGAACCGGTACAATACTATGTTTCCGCTCAGATCAAAGCAAACAATAGGATGAAAGTTTCATTTGAAGAATTTGCAAAAGGAATCTTAACAAAATACAAACAGTATCAATTTAAAGAATTTACAAACTCAATCTTAACAAAATGAAAATAGTATCAATTTGAAGAATTAACAAACTCAATCTAAATAAAATAAGAACATAATCAATCTAGAAGGATTAAATAACATATTATCAAAAAGCATCTTGCTTAGAAGTATTTTTGAATTAGATCATTGTTGATCAAGCTAGGAATAAAAATGCAATTCATAATTATAAGGACTAAATTGAAGCCCTAGTTTTATCTACAAATAGGTACTCAAGGCAAAAAATGAAAATCATCAAAAAATCAGAAAAGAGTAGAAGAACTTGTTCGAATGAGAAATATTTTAAAGAAAGATACACTTGTTTGAATGAGAAATATTTTCTGAGTGTTTTTTTTATAGCGCGATAGTCATTGTTATAACCAGCTTGTTAGAAGTAACTACTTAAAGTCCAAACCCTTGTATTCAAATCTGATAGTGGTGTTAGTGTGCCTTCAACAATCTAGGATTTTCATATTGTATGGAGAAGACTTGGATGGTAGAGTCAAGGTGTGTGTTCCTCAAAAGTCTGGGGTTGACAGACTGTTTGAGAAGACTGGCTTGGTGGGTCAAATGTTTTTTGTAATTCAAGCTGTTGAATTAGTTGATTAAATCCTTTTGAGTGAAGGGACTTGATGTAGCCAAGTTAGTGGTGAACCAGACTAAATTACTTGTATCACTTTCTTCCTGCACTCCTTAGTTTTGTTATTGCTTCTACTCCATTTAAATCATCAAGTCCGAACCAGTTTAATCAAATAATGAAAAAATTATCAACTCAGTAAAACACAATTCAACGCCGTTCTCGTGTTTGTACCTTCATATAAGATATTTGATCATGCTGGACAAAAGATTATAATTAGTAGGGATGTAATTTTTTAAGAAGTTGAACAATGGAACTGGGACAACAAGTACAAAGAAGAAATTGACGTGGACTTAGATTGGGGTGAAAATGATCAAGTCATGGATACAAAAGAGTATAGTGGGAGCAGTGTAGAGGAGATTGAACATGCACTAGAGATAGATAATAATGAAGGTAGAAACAGAAGACCTCTAGGTTAGCTTGATGATTATAAAAGTCGTTAAGGACTTTCAGATGAAGAAGCTAACATGGCATGAATTGATAATGCATGCTCAAAAAAGCTATGAAATTGCAGTGAAAAATGCTGAATGGAGACAAACCATTGATGTTGAGATAGTTTCCATTGAAAAGAACAAGACAAGACATGGGAATTGATTGACTTGCGGGGATTAAAGAAGACAGGTGTCAAATGGATTTACAAGACTAAGCTCAATGAGCTTGGACATGTAGACAAGTACAAAGCAAGGCTGGTGGTAAAATGGTATGAACAAAAATATGGTATTGATTACATAAAATCTTTTGCTCCTATCAGCAGATTAGATACCATAAGAATGACATTACTTTTACAGCTCAAAAAGATTGGAACTTATATCACCTTGATGTAAAGTCAACATTTCTATATAGAAATTTGTCAAAAGAAGTCTATATGGAACAACCAAAGGGTTATGTGAAGAAGGGCAATGAAGATAAAGTCTACAAGTTGCACAAGGCCTTATATGGCTTAAAACAAGCTCCCAGAGTTTGGCTGAATCGAATTGAAGCATATTTCATACAAGAAGACTTTCAAGCTAGCAAAAATTAACAAACCTTATTTCTGAAGCTTGGCAGAAAATGTGGAATTCTAATTGTAAGAATATATGTAGATGACTTAATGTATACTAGCAATGATGAAGAAATGACTCGTGAATTCAGAAATTCAATTCAATGAAAAAGGAATTTGTCGTGATTGACTTAAAAAATGAATTATTTCCTTGAAATTGAAGTCAATCAAGGATATGAAGGTGTGTATATAAGTCAAAGGAAATAATATATTGTGGAAATATTATAAGGATTTGACAAGTATAATAATAATATAGTAAATGCGCCTATGATTCCTAGTTCTAAGTTAAGGAAGGATGAGCAAGGAGAAAAGGTGGATGAAATAATTATAAAAAATTGGTTTGAAGTCTTGTGTACATGACAATGACTAGACTTGGCATGAATCTGATAAGAAGATACATAAGTAATATCACTTAACCTTATCTACAAGCTTCAAAGAGAATAATAAGGTACCTACATGGAACTGTGAATTTTGGAATCATCTACAAGAAAGGATGAAATGTTGATGATAGGAGAAGTACTTCAGACTGTGTTTGTATTGAGCAGTGGTGCAATTGTTTGGTCATCTAAAAAGAAATTTATGTTACTCTATCCACAATTGAAGCCGAGTTTGTAGCAGAAACATGTCAAACAGTTTAGATGAAGAAAGGTACCTACAGGACAATGACTAGACTTGGCATGAATCTGATAAGAAGATACATAAGTAATATCACTTAACCTTATCTACAAGCTTCAAAGAGAATAATAAGGTACCTACAGGGAACTGTGAATTTTGAAATCATCTACAAGAGAGGATGGAATGTTGATGATAGGAGAAGTACTTCAGACTATGTTTGTATTGAGCAGTAGTGCAATTGTTTGGTCATCTAAAAAGAAATTTATGTTACTCTATCCACAATTGAAGCCGAGTTTGTAGCAGAAACATGTCAAACAGTTTAGATGAAGAAAATTCTAAAGGAGTTGTAACAGACACACGAAGATAGCAATATCACAATCATCTTATGTGATAATATCTCAACAATAAAGTTATCAATGAATCAAATTCTCCATGGAATAAACAATCATATTAATGTGAGATATCACTGTTTTAGAGAATTTGTTAAAGCTGAATTGGTCAAAAGATCAAGTGGCTCACTTATTGACTAAGCCATTGAGTATTGAATGTTTTCTTAAGCTTAGAAATCAACTAGGCATGTGTGAAATACCTATAGTAAACTCATTCCTTCTCAAGCTCTGCCTCCCAAGAAAGCAGCCTGCACCTCAACCTTACCATGCCAAAACATAATACTACTACCATCACCCAACCTCTGTTTCCAAAGATCTTTAAACCAATCAAAATGAGACATATTTCCAAATCCCAAAACCACCAAATAGGTCCTTCGCACACAACACCCTGCTAAGGCACACAACCAATTTTACAAATTTCCATATTTAAAAACAAGTTCATTCCAAATAGCTTTATTTTGTAGTCATGAACACAACGCCACAACCATTTTGAAAGAAAAACCAATTAAAAACCTCCAAATTCTTCACACCTAGTTAGTTAGTTCACTTTCAGTTTTTTATTAAATTTTCATGTGTAATGTGATGACTCTATATAAGTTATTGTATTTTCATTCAATAAATAAGAAGTATCATTTTCATTCACCTTAACAGTGTAATGGTTGGCAGAAGCACATAAAGCTGGTTTATTTTTATAACTGGTGCGTGTGACATGATGCAAGTTTGAACTGATGCTGCGTAACAACACTTAGTTGGGTCACAATATACACAATTATACACAGAGTGCCACTTAAATGGGGTGGTTGGATGCATATGAAAGTGGATATCGGTATAATTTTTTGTCTTAGAAAAAATAATAAATACCACTGTAATACAATTGCAATGTTTTGTATTCAACACTGAGACAAGACGTTTAACCACAACTCAAGCCGGTAAATAAGTAAAAGAAGAAAAATAGAAGATTTTATTTGCATAGCAAACTCACGTACACACTCAAGTGTTTCTATTACAAGAGTGATCATACATTAAAAAAAAACATTTAAAAGCACCAAATAAAAGCCAGCATATAGGCAACCACAACACACAAGTAAAAACAAACTATGCCTCAATTTAATTAAAACTGATTAATTAATCTCATCCCCTCTTCAACCAAATCTTCCAAAACAGATTTCTTACTATTTACCACATTACATTTAGCACGAATTTCACCTTGATTTCCAGTCAAAACATCCAACTGACTAACCTTTAAAAAAGCATCAACAAACTTCTCAAAGAACAAATTCTGATTAACAGCAAAGTCATTAACCAACCCTTTTGTCCTCTTATCATTAATCAAATCTTGATCAGATGTAAACAAACCTTGTTTATTCATCAAATCAAGATAATATTTGTTATCAAACACTGTCGGTGTTCTAATGTCTAAATTCGCAACATTACCTGAATTTGCATTAGGACAAGTCGATTTAAGGTTTTTTGCTAAAGTTTTGTCCATTGTGGGGTCCACAACAGGGGAAAGTCTGTTGAAGAATGTACCACAGTGCGCACGACCGAATGTGTGTGCACCTGATAAAGCAACAACGTCTGTAACATCAAGGTTTTTAGGTGCAAATGTGTTGAGTGTTACAGTTGTTGTGTTGAAGGGTGATGGAAGATTGCTTGTTCCTTTTGTGTTAAAGCTTAGGCCATCTTTTCTTCCTAGTGGAACTGGATAATCCGGTCCTCCTGACTGTTCAAACAAAAATTAAACTCATCTCATTAATGAAAAATGTGCAACTATATATAGAAAATATATTCGGACACAAAATTTGACCACCGACAGAGTATTTAAATACGATTTGTATCATGATAAATCTCTTTTTCAAGAATTTTAACATTGTTGTATTCATTTAATTTTTGACACAGAACTTCTAATTAAGTTGACAGAAACATGAACTATCTGAGTAGATAATACGGGTATAAAATTATTTGTATTTTTTTTTTTTGACAGATTGATTTAATTTATGTTTATAATAAAATGTTAATTCTCACACTAGTATTTCTAGCCTTTGTTGTTAATTTTCTCACAAACAACAAAATCTAATACCACCAACTTTTTTTTTTCTCTTTGATTGAGCCTATAGGACGAAGCTATATATTAGTCAATGGTGTTACACGTAAAAGATGCTTTTGAATTTATTTTATTTTATAACTATTCATCGACAGATAGATTGGCATCATTTTCTCTAGTCTCAACAAAAATTAACTTAATCCTTATCTACTTTTCTTAAAGCTCTGTAAAATATATATGTATTTTAGAAAAAGCTTCGTACTTTAAGATAAAGCATATTTAAAAAGCTGTGTTAAAATTGTTTATATATTTTATTTTAGGAAAAGCATAGTTAGAAAATTGATGATAATTATAACCTTTATATTATATAAACATATGGGTGGTCTTGTGTACTGTATAATTATTTATTAAGTGAAATAAAATTATTTTAATGGAAAAAGGAGTGATCAAAAGTTTAAGGATTTGTATAGGACAAAAGAATTGTTCAATAAAAAAGGACAAAAGTTAATTGTTTGAAGATAATGATTAAAGGTTTACTATAAAGTCTTGCAAGTCTTTAAGATATTCTAGGGTAGGGTTCCAGCAATCTTCTTTTGAATATTTGAACAAAACGAAAGAGTTTGAGTCGATGAGTTTTAGTTAAAGAGTTTTAATTAAATATAAAATTATTCCAAAAAATTTGAGTTAAAATAATAATTAAAATTATTTGTAATTAAATTTTTTTTGTTTTTAATTAAATTTTGAATTACTATATCTTTATTTTATGAAAATTACAACATTCAAAAAACCTTAAACAAATCGTTAATCAAGTAACACAATTTTGATGCACTGTCTAAAGAATTTATCGATCAATAATAATCTTGAAAACCGAGATATCTAGTAAATTAAAGTAATCCAAAATCAGTTTAAATATATTTTTTTCCTGAAAAATATATAATTTTTTCTACAAAAATGATATCAGTTGTTTTACTTTCACAAGTTTGTCTAGAAATACGCCTACCCAGGCAACATTTCCTAGTCTTCAAAATTATATAGTTTTTACTTTGAATTTTTGTTGTTTTATTATAAATGTTTTTACGTTGGAATTAGTTTCTATAATTGGTAGATCATTTGATTTTTAGTATCTCAAGTACGGAATTGATAGAGACTAAAATAAATATAAAATATATATAAAGATTGTTATATTTCAATTGGCAAATGAAAGAATATTAATATATAATAATTCGAATTCAAATCCTATAAACTATTTGATAAAAAATATGTAAATTAATTATAACATTAACAAATTTTATATTAACTAAAACAAAACAACAACAAAATGGTCACAAAATCAATGACCAATATTAATTAGTAGAGAAAAAGTGAAAGGAGTAAAGAGTTTACTAGAAAAACGGCATCACGACCAGCCAAGACAGTAATGTCTGCGCAAGAAACGATCCTTCCACATTCTTTATGAACAAGAGCCCTAATGTTGTCAATGGTCTGTAAGGCTTCAGTTCTCATGCCTCCATTGGCTGGTTGGTCCCTTTCTCCTGGGCTCCCATCTAGTAGCACTGATCCATCACATCCCTATATCAACAATTCAGTTCTTTGTGAAAACGTTTTTTTTTTTTTTTCTTGTTAATTTTATTCATAAACAATATTATTAAATAAAATATTTTTTGCGGTGATCTAAGTTTGTATCCACTTTGTTTATATGAGTTTATTTGTGGTGTTCGACTACATAAAAAAAAATATTTATAAAACTAAAAACACACCGTACTTTTTTAAGTATAAGTGTTAATCTAAAAAAAAAATATAAATGGAGACTGATGCAAACATTACACATTTTTTAAAACAAAAATTTACTCGTTTTCTTTTTATTTTCGCAGCTTTTAATATTTTTCTTATCATTAGTATATATTATTATTATTATTATTATTATTATTATTATTATTATTATTATTATTATTATTATTATTATTATTATTTTGTATTTAATTACCTGAACAAAGCAATCGTGGAAGAAAATGCGAAGTAAGCCAGGAGCTTGACCATTGTCCTGTTTGAACACTTTTTGAAGTTGGGTTCTCACAATGGTTTCAAGATTGGGACATGTTTTGGAAAAGAAAGAGTAGGACAACCCCTTCACTATTGGGACATTGGTTTGTGCCTCATAGGCATGAAAGTGTGAAGCAAATAAAATAGAAGATATCGAGAGGAAAGTATAGAAAGGAATGGTGGAAGCACTATTTTTACCCATCTTTTGTTTGAGAATGATTTAAGATTACATGTTTGGGTAGTTATTTATAGAAAAGAGGAGACGGCTTTTCGGTTGTTCCCCCACACTATTAAGAAAAGTTAGTACAACAATCAATAAGATTTTTATAGCATAAAAATTATATTATTAAATTATATTATTAAATTAAATTATCAATAATCTAATGATATATTATATATGAGTAAGTTCATTAAATTTTTAAGTTTATATTTTTGTTCTATTTTAAAATAATTAATATTCAATAATTAAGTTTATTTTTTCTGTTACACCACTCTATGTCATTCTTCATCGTCTTTCTACTTTGTTTTACATTAAGAATTAAAGACGAAAAGTTCATTAAGAATCAAAGATGAAACATTTATTAAGAATCAAATGTGAACCTGGAAAACGACGGCGCAACGATGACGACGCGTGATCGACGACAACGACGTAAACACGCGTAAATTGAGAGTGAGATAAAGAAAAAATCTTCTCAAAGTAGTGGAAGAATGGTGAAAAGTTCTTTTCACTACGGTGGAAAGACGGTGGAGGAGATTGATTTCATTTAGTGGTGGAGCGATTTCGCGAGAGAAAGAAAATGAGTTTTGAATTTTTAGATTGATAACGATTTTAATTTAATTAAAATATAAAAAATTAGAAAAATAATTCATTAAATTTAAGGTATTAATCTCAAAAGAACATTGGTACAAATAACTTAGTCTTTTTAATATATAATATATAGAAGCTGATATAGGGCAAAGTAACACATTTATTATTAAAAAATTAAGAGTACCTATACTCCCTTAGTACCATAGAAATTGTCCAATTAATGTATTTATTTTATGGATTAATATTTCCAAAAAAATCTTTGTTTTTGAACTTAACTTTTTATATTTAAGACAAAGTAATAGCATTAATAAAAAGTGTGTTTAAAAGATAATAATAAATGTACGAAATAAATTGAAATGATACTTATATTTAGACACATTTTTGTTCTCGAATTATATTTATAATTAAGGATAGAGTAGAGTATTTGTTAATAATATAATTTTTTATTCTTTTTATAAAGTTTAATAGTATAAAGCTGAGAGTTGAACATATGCATTTTGGAGAAAATTCTACATAGTGAGGTCCAGTGCATATAAGTTGTTAATTGTTGACTGGCCTTTGAGATTTATTTATCTAGTTGTTTTTCTACTCAAATCTAGCTTATTGAGAGAAGGACATATCCATTTTAACTTAGTATCTGATTGGTAATACTAATAAACTAATTCATAGTTTATAAAATTAACTTAAAATTTGTTTGGATCAAATTTGACATGTTTGGTTAACAAATTCTTTTATATGGATTTAGATTTTTTGAGATGTTATTTTAATTAAAGTTTAAGTTTATAACTTAATTTTTTTTTTATGTTATTCTACTTATTTTATTATTTTAATTTTATTTTTTATAAAATATTATATAACTATCTCATTCATCACTCCCTCACGTTATTTGCTAAGTTCTTCATCTTCTTTATAATTTTTTTTCAAAAATTCATTTTTATTTTATAAAGATCCTTTACCAAACAAAACAATTTGATTAAGGTTATTGTCATATTTTTCTTTCAATAAGATTTTTATCCCTTTTTACTGGCCACATTCTCCAATTATTTGTAATTGAAAATTTGCTTGAGGGTTTGGAATTGTAATTTTTGATTTTATCAAGTTTTGAATTATATTTGTTATAAAGTTATTGATTATTTTGTTTTTGTCTTGAGTCCTTAAAATTCATAAACGACAAACACCAAAAGAGTAAGAAATTGTGAGGGAGAGAACAAATGTGAGAGAGGAAGAGAATTTGCTCCAAAATTCAAATTTTATTTTAAAATGTTTTTAATATTTCCAAAATAAAATATATCTAAATTAAATAATTATGTTTTTTTTTCATTTTATATTTATGAAATCTAAATTTACCAAATACTTTAATTTCAATATACTAATTTTGCAGCTATAAGTCATCAATGATCGGTTATCAGTTATAAGTTAACTTTTTAGCTATCAACTAACTTATAACTTAATTTTATTAAATAGAACATTAATCATTTTAATAAATTTGCAACTAACATCTTTTAAAGAATGATACATGTTTAATAAATGAGACGAGAGAAAGTTGTAATGGAAGAGATGAGATGAAAATAGAGATATGTTTGGTTCAAAAGATATAAACGGATAAATTTTAAATGGTTTTGTGTTTGGTTCAATGAGATGAGATTAATTTTAAATGCATAGTTTTAAGATCGTCTTAATATTTTTAGAGGCTCTTATCGAATCTAAAAACATTGAACCCTAATAAAATATACAATCTAATAGATTACCAACAAACAATTTATTAATAATATTACAAATTACAAAATTGAGTTACTAAAATTTAAAACCCTTACATTAGATTAAACCCTTACACGTCATTACTTAGTAGACATATTACTCATGATCATGAGATGGTGAAAAGTGTTTGTTGGAAATATTTACCCACGATTCAAAAAGTTGTGGGTATATAGTAGTAGCAACAAGGGGCATAATGAGTTTCATGAAATAACTATGACTATTCAATTCTGTCCAGATTGAGTTTTGTGATCAACAGGACCAACTAAAGTAAGCCAAAAGGAGGGAAAAAAGAATTAACAATCAATGTCAGAAACCAAACCCAAACAACTTTCCCTTTGTTTCTCTATACACACTTGACATAAAAATACTAAAGTCACAAGTGGACTCATGGCTGCTAGGCATGTGAAACGTCAAAAGGAAAGTAAAATAAATGTTTAATTACACTTGTTCAATAATTTGAACTTTAGTTAACAATTAGAAATAGGTTGATCTTCTTATACTCTATAACAATATGTCAAAATTATTAAATTGAGTGTCCCGAATTCAAACTCAAGACCTCACAACTGTTTTTATATCATTTTTTAAGACAAAAAAAAAACTCTTGATAGTTGTAAGTTACAAGAATTAAATTGTATAAATAGAACTCGTTATGATCTTTTAAGAATATATCTTAAAGAGCATGATTTAATCGTGTTTTCTTCTCTCATTCTCCTTTTCTCATTTCTCTCTTTTACTCTATATTTATAAATAGTTTTGCTTATTTTCATAATAATTTTATTCTTTAAAAAATTTTATATATTAATCACTTTACTTTCATAATAAATTAAAGGTTAAATTACATCTGTGGTCCTTTAATTTAATTTCAGGTAACGTTTTAGTCCTTTATCTTTTTTTTCTTCCCGATTTAGTCCTTTATTCCTAAAAATATTAAATAAAGTATGAAAATATGAGTTTATTTGAAGATTTGCGTTACGAATTTGATGAAATTTGTATTATATTGACGAATATAATTAATTTTATGAGTTTTGATTGAATTTTTTTTTTTGAATTTTTGTATAAAAAATGATATCATTGTTGAAATTTTAAAACATAAAATATCAAATTGTCACTTAAAATTAAAATAAAGGACCAAGTCGGGAAAAAAAAAGATAAAGGACTAAAACGTTACCTGAAATTAAGTTAAAGGACCACAAATGTAATTTAGCCTAAATTAAATATGTTCCTATCATCAAATATGTCTTTCACATAAGTCCTCTAAATTATATATATAAACAAAATTTTAAAAGAAGAATTTTGTAGAATGTAGATAAGGATAATAAGATATATAAAAATTTGAGAATTTTTATTTTCGATCATTCAAATTGTAAATTTATTAATAGATCAGGAGAATTTAAGAGTCGTTCGTTAACAAATATAAAGGGATGGAGGGGAGGGACACAATAGAAACAATTAAAAATTTAGGAACTAAAATAACACAAAAATAATTTGAGAGATAAAAAATAAATAAAAAACATTGATGTGTTGTGCCACTATGATAAATTTTATATTTTGGGGGTTTCTTTGCGCTCCTTCATGGCTACCATCATGTGTGCCATTGATTGTGCATAGTTGCTCCTCATTGCCAATGCAAAAAGTCATGTGTTGATCTATCCCTTCATGAAGTTGAGAACGTTCTCATCTTGTAGAGAACGTTCTGGTGAGATTCAACACAAAAATATATAAGTTGTAAATCAAAGTTGCATGTCACATAGTTTTTCGTTCACAAAAACTATAGTTTTTAAAGTGCAACTAAAGGCTCTCATGAACTATAAATAAGTAGGGGTATACGTGGGTTGGGTTGGACCGATTTTGACAAAACCCGATACCCGATCCAATCGATTATCTTTGGATTGAGTTAAGTTCGAAATCCGTATTTTTTCATTTAACTCGAGCCGAACCGACCCGATCAAGAACGGGTTGGGTTGGGTTGGATTGAGGAGTTATACATAAATAATAACCTATTTTTTATTTTACGGGAAAATATATTGAATGAAAATATATATTTAATACTTGAATGTCTCAAAAACTACAAAATTTCAATCACATCATTCAATTCTTTAAAAAATCATCAGTCTCTCACACAAAAAAATAAATCGAATAATTTTCAAATACATAAATAAATTCATCAATAGTAAATCAATAAAATATGAAAATTTATCAATTCTAAGCAATGCCAATTTTAAGTACAAGCACTTAACAAGATTATAAGGCCAAAAACAAAAAAATTAAATGCTAAACTGCGAGAAAAATTTCAGTATTTAGTTTAGACGCATGAACACCTTGCATCAACATTGATATAAAAATCAATTATTAATAATATTTTATTATAACTAATTTGTATAAAAATCATAACAATTGTGAGCACCTGCGTAACAAAAGAAGAAGGTGGACGACGGCGCGGCTTCAAGAAGCTGAAAATCACTATCCTCTGATTCTGATGTTGCCTTTAGAACCTTTTTCTGCTTGGATTTCAAGGCTAGAGTCTTGTTCTTTTTCTTGGGCTCATTTTATTCAAGCTCAATTTCATGTGATCTGAGAGAGCTGATTATTCTTCCAACTTTGGAGTATTCAAATCATTTGCTTTATGAATGGCAGTGATCTTAGGTCTCAACTTGCTTGTAAGACTCCTAAGAATTTTCTTCACATGATCAACAGTAGTATAACTCTTCTCAAATACCTTTAATCCTGAGACCAGGATTTGGAATTTGGAAAACTTTGTTTTAATATCTTCATCTTCTTCTATCTTGTACATCTGATACTTTTTGACTAGGAGGTTGGCATTTGCTTCTTGAACTTGTTTGCTTCTTTCATAGTTCAGAAATGCTCATTCTTGAGATCGAGCTCTGATGCCAATTAAAGGTGCAAACACAAGAAGATGGGTTGAATTGTGTTTGCCAAAGTTGATAACTTTTTAATAATTTGACGTACTTGGAGTGGAAGCAATTGGATTCAAAGGTAACAAGAAATGAAAGCATAAATTTTTGGAGATTAATTTGGAAATTGAGATAGTAGATTAATTAAGGGAAGGAGAAAAAGAAAACATCTCCCCCTCCCTATAAAAACATTTCATGTCCATCATCATCATCGTACTATCTCTTTCTTTAATTCTTCAAAAACATGTTCTCTCATTTCTCTCCAAACCCAAATCTTCTCATTCATTTTTGAGCAACTTAGAGCCTTCCAATCACAAAACCTTCAACTACTAAGTTGTTTCACTACTTGAAAGGAATGCAAAGAGCTAAGGATCAATAGTTGAGGGTACAAGGAAATTGAGAGGTGTCATTGGAATCGTTAGATAGGTTATGCTGGTGTAACGTAAGTTGCTTGTGTAATAAAGCACTGTAAAAGTAATGGCACTTTCTAACGATATTATATATGCTTAACTGATAACATATGTTATGAATTCTATTGACGATAATATGTTTTGAGTATGCTGTAGTACCCCAATTTTATCCAACTAATAAATAAATAAAAAAAGGTAATAATACCTATTTTATTATAATATATCAAATTTTATATATGTCATTATTTTACTTTTCTCTATGAACAATTTAAGAAAAGATAATAAATATATAAAGATGTATATATTTCTGCCTTCATAATCATTAATACAAAAAAGTAAAAAATATATATAAATTGGAAATAAAAATGATATAACAAAATAATAATAAGGGATGCTCATTTTGTCTCAACATTTCTTAAAACCATAATTATAATAACATTAGAATAATAATACACAATGATCCAATAAAATAAAAATTTCTATTGTTATCTCTGGTTGTTATGACGTAGAGAGAAGAAGACAAAATTTTGAGTTTAAGTTGTAAGATTTATGGGTCACATATGTAATTAATTAATTAATAAAGTGTGTTAGGGTCATTATATAATTAGCCAATAAACTAGGGGTCAAATAATATATAATAGTTTATGGCTAAAGAGCATAATAGTTATGAAAATTAATAGTGTAGATACTAGGCAGTTTCTAATTTAATGAGGGGCTGAATTAGAAATACTGCAATTTGGGATATAACTAATAATAGTTATATATAGGGGTAGTGGTCCCCAAGGCAAACACAACAAGACTATTCAGTTTCACAAACATAAAGGAGAAAACTCTCTCGTTCTCTCCATCCCCATCAAGAAAGCAAGATCTTCAGGGTGTTTTGCTGAGGAAGATCACCCAACCCATTGGCTCTATCATCATCATCCCAGGATTTCATCAATGGAAATTTCCACAGGTACGCTTCCGCCATTGGTTATTCATCATGTAATTGACATGGATTGTTAACAATTGGTATCAGAGCCTACCATGTTTAATTCATGATGAAATTCGGTTATTGTCCTTGTTTTAGGATTCAATTTGGGAATTTTGACATGATTGAAATCTTAGGTTTGTAATTTGGGAATTTGGATATATATATTATGGAATCCATATTTTTTTTGTTTCTGGTTATAATTTTTTTTGTGTTGATATGCCATTGATGGTTTACTATAAAGATTTTCTATAATTGTTGATTGTTTTGGATGATTGGAACAATTAATGAATCGTGAATAATGCCATGAAATTCTGCCATTTGAAAAATTAAAAATTAAAAAGTAGATGACAAATCAATGGCTTATTGGGGTAATTCTGTTATAGTCTGCTAAGCAAAATGTAGTTGGAGATGGTGTTCTTTTTTTATGCTAATGGGCCGGTGAGTCTACATTGCCATGTGGAGTTTGCTCAATTTCCTTCGATTTTGTTTTGGAATCTGTGCTAGAGTTTTTTTTTTTTATCAACACATACTGATATAAGTCTTTGCTGCCTGGAACTATTACTTTATATTATGATCCCCTTGTTTAAGTATCATGATTTAAACATTTGATGCATAAATATTCCATTTGGAGCTTTAGTGTTTGGATAGTTGGTTGCTGCTACAACGTTGAATGCTCTTCCTACTCTTTAAGAATTTGATTGTGCATTTTGAATTTATAATTTTATGATGTTGAAATTGAGTCACCAAGTATTTTAATATCTTATTTACAAAAGGTTACACTTGGTATAAATTAGTTTTAACTAAGAAAATGACAATAATTTGACCCTAACTAGTGAATAAAACTGCTCATCTAGAAATTATTTTCAAAACTTGAATTATATGTTAAATGAACAAGATAATTATTAAGAATTCTTAATGATCTTGGATTGCCAGCTTGAAAAATGATGATTATATATTCAAATGAAAAAGTAGCCAAACATATAAGATGTTGCTATCAAGTCAAGTTTGACATTTTTGAATGAGTTAATTGAAACTTGACGTCGCCAAAGTGACCTCTCTTGTCTAAATTGCTCGTGAAGAGTGTCAAATGGCTGTGTATATGTTTATTCATGCGGGTATTGATCGGCCCAAAGGAAGGTTAATATTTGGCAGAATTACATGTACACCTGCGATGATAAATGTGTGACATTATTTGGTATACATGTGAGCAGTAAATCGGCCCAAAGGAAGGTTTATTGTTTGACATGTCTTATTGTCAATATTTGATCGTTGCAACAAGAGTACCACTAGCAGTTGGTGTTACTGTCCAAAGACTTGACATCAATGGTGCACTGGGTATCTTGAGATGGGTTAAATTCCATGATTTGAACATATGTATCTATTTATTTATTGATTTATTTTCCTATAATGTGAGTTTCTAAGTTTCGTTCTTTATCTAATTTACAGCATCGGTTGCTTCCATATCTGCAAATTTGAGTTCTATTCCTGTCCTTAATGGGACAAATTTTAAGGAATGGGAAGAGAACATTCTGATTGTTCTTGGCTGCATGGATCTAGACCTTGCATTAAGAATTGATCGACCCTCTACTCCTAAGGACTCTAGTTCTTCTGAAGAAAAATTAGAGTATGAGAAATGGGATCGCTCAAATCGCATAAGTCTTATGATCATAAAGCGTGGGATTCCTGAAGTCTTTAGAGGTGCTGTCTCGGATGAGATAGATACAGCTAAAAATTTCCTTGTTGAGATGGAAAAACGCTTTGTAAAAAGTGATAAGGCTGAAACAAGTTCTTTGCTTCAGAATTTAATTTCCATGAAGTATCAAGGCAAGGGAAATATAAGAGAGCACATTATGATGATGTCCAACATTGCTTCTAAGCTTAAAGGTCTAAAGCTTGAGTTGTCAGATGACTTACTCATTCATTTAGTATTGTTGTCTCTTCCTTCGCAATTCAGTCAGTTTAAGGTGACTTATAATTGTCAAAAGGAGAAATGGACTCTTAATGAGCTCATTTCATTATGTGTGCAAGAAGAGGACAGGCTGAAGCAAGATAGGACTGAAAGTGCTCACTTTACTAGCATCTCTAAAGACAAGGGCAAAAGGAAAAGAATTGAGGAGCCCAAGAACAAAGCTGCTGCTAAGGGTCCAGAACAAAAGAAGCAGACTAAGGATAACAACTGCTTCTTCTGCAGGAGTTCTGGACACGTGAAGAAGGATTGTGCCAAATATCACGCTTGGCGTGTTAAGAAAGGTATGATTCTGTCTTTGGTCTGTTCTGAGGTTAATTTAGCTTCAGTACCTGGAAACACTTGGTGGTTAGACTCTGGTGCAACTACTAACATCAATGTTTCAATGCAGGGTTGCCTGAACTTCCGAAAGCCTAGTGATAATGAAAAATGCATCTATGTAGGAGATGGGAAGAAGGTAGAAGTTGAAGCCATAGGAAAATTTAGATTATTATTAAGTTCCGGTCATTATTTGGATTTAGAAGACACTTTTGTTGTACCGTCATTTCGACGGAATTTGGTTTCTATTTCTTATTTGGACAAATCAGGATATTATTGTTCATTCGGGAATAAATAATTTACTTTGTCTTTAAATTCGAATGTTGTTGGAACCAGTTTACTTTCTGGTTATGCTAATCTTTATTTGTTGGAAACTGTGGCTAACTATAATGAAACCTTGAATGTGGAATCACGTGGTACTAAGCGAAAAATTGACAATTTCAATTCAGGAGTGCTTTGGCACAAGCGTCTAGGTCACATCTCTAGAAATAGAGTTGAACGACTTGTGTCAGATGAAATTTTAGATTCCATTGACTTCACAGACTTTAACGTTTGTGTAGCATGCATTAAAGGAAAACAGACTAAAGATAAGAAATTAGGCGCATATAGAGCTACAGACGTCTTAGAATTGATACATACGGACATCTGTGGGCCATTTCCAACTCCTTCTTGGAATGGTCAACAATATTTTATATCATTCATAGACGATTATTCTAGATATGCCTACCTTTACCTAATTCACGAAAAGTCCCAATCAATAGACGTGTTCAAATCCTTTAAGGCAGAAGTTGAGAATCAACTTAATAAGAGAATTAAAAAGGTCAAATCTGATCGTGGTGGTGAATACTACGACAGATATGACGGTTCAGGTGAACAACGTCCGGGACCATTTGCCAAATACCTAGAGGAATGTGGAATCGTCCCACAATACACTATGCCGGGGTCACCCAGCATGAATGGTGTAGCTGAAAGACGAAACAGGACTCTTAAGGATATGGTAAGGAGTATGATTTGTCATTCCACCTTGCCAGAGTCACTATGGGGAGAGGCATTACAAACAACAACATACATTTTTAATAGAGTACCAACTAAGGCAACGGCTAAAACACCTTATGAGCTTTGGATTGGGCGTAAGCCTAGTCTGAAGCACCTTCATGTTTGGGGATGTCCAGCTGAGGCAATGCCTAATAGGCCGAATGAAAAGAAATTTGAACCCCGAACAATTAGCAGCTATTTTATAGGGTACTCAGAAAAATCAAGGGGCTATAAATTTTATGATCCTAATTTGAGAACAATTTTTGAGACGGGAATGACAACGTATTGAGTTTGGGGGGAAGATTAAGGTTAAAGATTTTGTCTTTGAGGAAGAATCGGTAACAATTCCAGAACTTATTCTTCCACCAGTTGACTTTCCCATTATTGAACAAACTCAAGATGATCTGGTTGTTCAGGAAGAACAAAATCCAGATCAAATTCAAGATCCTCAAGAACAAGTGCCTCAAGAGCCAGCTCCATTGCGGAGATCCACTAGAGAAAGGAAAAATGCTATTTCGGATGATTATGTAGTATTTATCAATGAGGTAGAGGAAAATGTTTGCATGACGGAAGACGACCCGGTCAACTTTCATCAAGCCATGCAAGATTCTCATTCAGATAAGTGGATCGAAGCAATGAATGAAGAGTATAAGTCTATGCAAGACAATTCAGTTTGGAAACTTATCCCATTACCTGAAGGAGTGAAACCCATTGGTTGCAAATGGATTTTTAAAACCAAGCAGGATTCCAATGGTAATGTGGAGAGATATAAGGCACGTCTTGTAGCTAAGGGTTATACTCAAAAGGAAGGGATTGATTATAAAGAGACTTTCTCTCCGGTTTCATCGAAGGACTCTTTAAGAATAATCATGGCTCTTGTTGCTCACTTTAATTTGGAGCTTCATCAAATGGATGTAAAAACAGCTTTTCTCAATGGCGACATTGATGAGACGATCTATATGGTGCATCCAGAAAACTTTGTGTTGGGAGACCCAAAGAATATGGTGTGCAAACTAAGAAAATCCATTTATGGGCTAAAACAAGCTTCTCGTCAATGGTACCATAAATTTCATCAAGTAATTCTCTCATTTGGTTTTGAGATGAATACAGTTGATGATTGTGTGTATCATAAGTTCAGTGGGAGCAGACATATTTTCCTGGTCTTGTATGTTGATGACATACTGCTTGCCACTAACGATATAGGCATGTTGCACGAAACTAAGAAATTTCTATCAAAGCATTTTGAGATGAAAGATCTTGGTGACGCCTCTTTTGTATTAGGAATTCAGATACACCGAGACAGATGTCGAGGTATTCTTGGATTGTCACAAAAGAGCTATATCGATAAGGTTCTCAAAAGGTTTGAGTTACAGGATTGCAAACCAGTGGACACCCCAGTTGCTAAGGGAGACAAGTTTAGTCTCAAACAGTGCCCTAAGGGAAGTTTGGAAATTCAAGAAATGCAAAAGATCCCTTATGCTTCAGCTGTAGGGAGTCTTATGTATGCCCAAGTATGTACGCGTCCAGACATAGCGTTCATAGTAGGGATTTTAGGCAGATATTTAAGCAATCCAGGTCTTGACCATTGGAAAGCAGCCAAGAGGGTCATGAGATATTTGAAGAGAACAAGAAACTACATGCTCACATATAGGAGGTCAGACCAGTTAGAGATCACTGGGTACTCTGACTCGGATTTTGCGGGATGCCAAGACAGCTTAAGATCAACTTCAGGCTATGTCTTTCTGTTAGCTGGTGGAGCAGTTTCTTGGCGTAGTGCCAAGCAAGGTCTTACTGCTTCATCAACCATGGCAGCAGAATTCGTAGCAATTCATGAGGCATCTGACCAGGGCATTTGGCTGAGAAATTTTGTCACGGGGCTGCAAATAGTTGAAGGGATTGAAAGACCACTCAAGTTGTATTGTGACAATAGATCAGCAGTCCTGTATTCTAACAATAATAGGAGCTCAACCAAGTCAAAGCACATTGACATTAAGTTCCTAGTTGTTAAAGAGAAGGTACAAAGTGGACAGATATCCATAGAACACTTAAGGACAAACTCCATGATTGCGGATCCACTCACTAAAGGTCTACCATCCAAGGTCTTTCATGAGCATACTGCTCACATGGGTGTGCTACAGTTTGAGGAATCTTGATTTTAGTGGGAGTTTCGTCCATTATGTAATTCATGTTCTATGTTTAATTGTAAAGTACAAATACATTGTATTTGGACTTTCTGATCAGAAATAAAGTTTAAAGTATTCAGTTTTTGGTTACTTTGTACATTTAAGTTATGGTATGATCTCATTCGATAAAGTAGGACCAGTTGAAAATTGACATGCATTGACCAACTTCATGTAATTTTCATGCTACACTTTTCATAATGGGTCTATGTCATTTAGTTGTGTCAGTACGGGTGATCATTGATGGGTTTAGTTATGCTTATTATGACGAAAGCCTCTTTGGTTCTATGTGCTAATATGATTAATGGACGGGACAATTTGGATTATGCTCAAGGTAATGTAATGACATTTTTGACATCATAAAGTCTAACACACTCCTAAGGATACATGTGTGACCAGTGGGAGATTGTAAGATTTATGGGTCACATATGTAATTAATTAATTAATAAAGTGTGTTAGGGTCATTATATAATTAGCCAATAAACTAGGGGTCAAATAATATATAATAGTTTATGGCTAAAGAGCATAATAGTTATGAAAATTAATAGTGTAGATATCAGGCAGTTTCTAATTTAATGAGGGGCTGAATTAGAAATACTGCAATTTGGGATATAACTAATAATAGTTATATATAGGGATAGTGGTCCCCAAGGCAAACACAACAAGACTATTCAGTTTCACAAACCTAAAGGAGAAAACTCTCTGGTTCTCTCTATCCCCATCAAGAGAGCAAGATCTTCAGGGTGTTTTGCTGAGGAAGATCACCCAACCCATTGGCTCTATCATCATCATCCCAGGATTTCATCAATGGCAATTCCCACAGGTACGCTTCCGCCATTGGTTATTCATCATGTAATTGACATGGATTGTTAACATAAGTATGAAGACAACATTCTGCAGAATCAAAGACATATAGAGAAACATTAGCTCATTCAAAACTTACTTTATTTCTCAAACATAAATAAAGAATTAACACACTCAAATAAAAACAATTTTTTTTAAAAAAAAGAAAAATGTGAATGCATCAGACAGAGCAGGAAAGCAACTAAACAAGTGAAAAACTCTATAAATACATCTTTATTTGTTTTTGAAAGGGGAGAGCTTTATTTTTTTTTAAAGAGAAGAAAAGAAAAAGAGAATTTTTTTTTAAAGAGAGATTCTGAAATAAAAATTGAGTTGAGTGTAAAAGGAGCAACAACTCAACTCCATCCTTAAAATCATATATATTTAGAAATTAAAAAAAAAAAAATAGAAAAGGAGGGAAACAGAAGTCACCGTCACTTCTACTGGTAACTGCCGCTAACCACTGTTAATCGTGCACCGCCTTCTTCTTTTCGGTTTTCGTCACTCTCATGTTTGTTGTTGTGTACTCTATCCTTGTTTCTATTTCAATTTTAAAATGAAAGGATGAGTTATATAAAGCTTGTATTAGAATTAAAAATAAGATTTTGGTTAGGTTGATTTATTGAAACTTTGAGTTTTTGAAATGATGCTTGCTTGTTTATGATTGATTGAGATTTGAATATCTTTACTTATGTATTGAGATGATGCTGGGTTGCTTTAAAATGATGTTGGGGGCTGGGTTGTTTTGAAATGATATTGAGGCTGGGTTGAAACCATGCTTAGCTGTTTGGAAACATAGTTGTTAGGACACATAGCTTCTGAAAGCATGCGTGGCCATGCTGTCCTGGAAGAGGTTTTGCAAGTATGCGTAGGCAGCTTAGCCTGTACTGTTCAAAACAATTACTATTTGCTAAAATGATTTTAGTTTATTAAATCGTTATTTATTTAGTTTTTTTCAAAAAGTAAAACCAACAAAATATTACTTCAAAATATATATATATTTTGTGATCATTTGACCGCTTTAAAGCTCGTTTTTTTTGTTTTCTTTTAAATAATTATACAAAAAAATTATTTTCAAGTGGTTAATTAAATGTGACATCTTTTTAATCTTTGAGCAGTTATAACACAAGTTGTACAACTTGGAGATTTTAAAAGCTCATTTTTATAACAAAAATAATAAAATTATTCTTAAATAGGTTAATTAGAAGTGATATCTTTAGTCCCTGAGTTTTTTTTAAGACATAAGTTGAACAACTTGACAGTTTTAAAATTCGTTTTTTTTTAAATAATTATTCAAATCAAACCAACTTTTTTTGGCCAAAAAATAGTTTTTTATTTAAAATGTTATTCTTTAAAAAAAAAATCAACACGTCCGTATTTTCTACTCAAGAACTACGTAGCTTTGATTTCTACATCGCACCAGAAGATACGTAGGAGCAAGATCACATTCTTCTCAACCACATTAATAAAAATTTCTTTTTTTTTTGTCATTTATTTCATAAGCACACATTTATTCCAAAATCATATTAAAAAAATAATTGTTATTCATATTTAATAATAAGGATATTCAAAAAATAATAATAAGTGTTATTCTTATTTAATAATAAGGATAAATAAATATACTTAAGTTAATATTAATCTTGCACAATCGACTATCGTGATAGGCCACATGTTAGTGGTGACTGTGATGGGCCATAGGGTGGTTCCCTGAGTTGATTGGTTCACCTTATCCTTTTAAGGATTTTGGAGTCATGTAGGTCTGTGATAGACTGCACTCTAGTAAATCGTTTTGATATGTGATAGGTGGCACCTCGGTAATTAGTACTAGTCTGTGAGAGGCAGTACATTTATGATATACGGCCCTCGAGGAGGGTGTGGAAATTCCGAAATCATGTGCACTGGTATATAAGCATTGCATTAGGGTGTTTTCTCACACGAGTCATGTTTGTTATATGATGATATTTATATGCATGTTTGTTTATCACTTGATGCCATGTCATGTTATGCTTTCGTGCTTTGTATTTTCGTATGTATGTATGTTATTTTTATATCGTGACCCTATACTATTATTGTGAACCGGGCTTACGCCCCATGTTCTTATTGTTTTGTGTCGTGCTGGAATTGCAACGACGTTGAAGACGCAACATAACGATGATTTTGGATTGGTAATCGGAAGCAGTGAGGCTTGATGTCACTCTAGAATCCTCAATACCCAGTCACCGTTAGTTAGATTTATGATCAGCTTAGGGGTTTATTGAAGAATTTTATTTATTCTCCCTTTCTTATTGAAATGTTGGTATCACAATGGAATTTATGTATTTGTAACAATTGTAATTGTTTTAGTCAACATGAATTGTTCGGTTGTAAGTAAGTATGTTGTGTCGAAACCATTTTATATAATGAAACAATGATTCTAATCGTCACTTTTGAAAAAGAATTTTAAAATTTAATATTTTACTCTGATCTAAATTTATAGCATGATTATGAATATTTTATCTAAAAAATTTTTGTTGTTTTAAAAAAAAAAATTTACACTCTCGATGTTAAAAATCAGGGTGTTACAATGTGGTATCAAAGCCTCGATTTAGAGTTATTTGGGGTTGTGATTGGGGTATGCTAAGTTGATCAAGAGTCAGGTTTAAGGGTATCAAGTAACTGGAGTCCATGTGTGCTTTGTGTTTTGTTTTCTTGGGTCAAGCATGATATGCTTAAGTAGTTTATTGTTTCTTATACGAAACAGGGTGCCTTGAAGCACTTTAGTTTGAAGAGTAGTTAAAACATATAACATTAGTCAACTTTGGTCGAAGAGTGCCTCTGAATTCTTTACATGCATCGGTCTAGGAAAGGCAGGGTTGAAGCGAATCATGACGGCATGAGATTTATGAAGTGGTTCCAAGGATACAAATGCTATGTTATTGGTGGTAACTCAAAGATGAATGGTATCGATGGATTAACGTAAGACTGATAGGCGCTTTCAAGTAAAGATCTAAGTGGATAACTTTTTAAGAAGAGTATTAGATGTTCTCCTAATAGATTTCTGGATGAGACATGATGAAGTTTGATAAGTGTCTAAGAGATGTGAACACCATGGAATTGTTGAGAAAACATAGCTTCCATTTGGAATAACATTTGGTGCTTAGGTGTCAACGAAAAAGGCTTGAACTGAAGTTAAGGAGCGCTTCACATTAGACGTGAATACTACCTTGGTTAGATAAATGACGCTTTGAGGAATAGTCAATACCTTGAGGGGTAAGGTCGAGCATTCGAGATAAACTAGATTTGCGACTTAGATTGTTAAGTATGAATCTCATGACGATTATAGAAGTGAGACTATATATTTCGTTGGTAAGTGACAAATCTTTGAGTGGTTTAGGAGATAGTAAATATGGATAGTGATATTGGATGAAACTATAGGTAAGTGTGAATTTTGAGTGATGTCTGAATAAACATAAGGAGTTAAGCCTTGATGTATTGAACTGCATGTTACTATTAAATGGAATTGGAAGTACATAATACGAGAATACTTAGAGATTGTAGCAATGTAAGCTTTGAGAGTCTATTAAAGGATGGTAATTACTAGGAGAGTGTTAATATTTTGATAGGCCAGAGGGATTATTTGATATTTGATTTGGGACCCTGAGATGTTTAATCTTTAAGTCAATGATTTAAAATCCACCAAGCTAGGTGGAGGACCAAGTGACATCTAAAACTTGTATAATCTAGGTAGTTGAGATAGGCAACTGATAAATAATTCATGTTATGGATGGAAGTGTTTGAAGATCTACTAAAACCGTTATGCTATGATTAGAAGAGTTTCCATTATTGATATTACTAAGACAGTTAGAGTCAATGATGAATAAGACATTGTATTGAATCTTAAGATGAAATGGATGAATTTAGACGATGTGATGAGTATTTGAAGATTTCAAGGATCAGATTTTAGAATTTTATTCAATGACATAGCGTGAATAGGAAGAAATGTAACAAATGATTTATGGTTTAGTTGTTGTTCTTGAGAAGTCAAGCATTAAGATTTGAAATGAGTGTTTCAGTTACTAGATGGACGAGGAAGGTATGTAGGTCTTGGAGATATTTTACTGCTAAGTTATGAGGATGAGGTTTAAAGATAATTATTCTTCAGGAGATGCTTACTGGGACTTTTTGAGGAGTAGTTCTTTAGGTTGTTCGATTGTCAGGAGTCTTTTAGTTGGTACCTCGGTGAAGGTTGGGAATGAGTAAGAAATCCAGCGAGTGAAGTAGATTTTGGAAAACATGCCAAGAAAACTTGTTAGAGCAACACATGGGATGTAGCTTATATCAATTAAGGATTCATGAAAGGAATTATCTCACCCGTAATTCATAGATTGTTACTGGAAGGAAATGCCAATGATTCAAAGGCACTACTTGAATGCATGTCACAGGAGTACGTTATTGTGTTCGTCAATCAAAAGAGTTAAATGTTGGTTTGGTAGGGAATAATCGAGCATGAAATGGAAAAGTTTGGAGGGAATTAGTAAGGCTTGATTGATTGAAATCGCTATAATGAAGAAAGACAAAGTATGATAGCAGATGAGATAAATGTAGGTCTTAATCAGTGAATGAAATTCAAGTTGGATTTTTGTTGGAGACGTGACTCTTGAAATGAAGCACTGAACTTGAAGGAAGTTTGTGTGTTGTAGGTGGTTTAGTTTTGGCATGTTGTCAAAAATATTTGAGGAAGCTTGGATCACCAAGCAAATGTTGGGATGAAATTATTAAAGTTATAATTAGAACAGTATTTTGATATGTACACTGTGGTTTGGCGTAGTTGTGTAACTAAAGAAAATCGAGGATTTGTGGGCAATGGAGAAATTAGGGAGTTCTTGGCGGTAATGATTGTTTTGTGCTAAGTGTGTTGGTGTCATAGTTAGTGTTTCTGTTTGGTACCAAATGGATGTTTCGTACCAAGTGGACGTAAATGAGGCTATGTGACAGTTTTGGGCGATTGTACTACGTCGATAGGATCAAAGTAATAGGCAAATAAGGGAAACTTAGTGGACCTTGAGGAGATTGTTAGACCGCTTATGCCTAAGGATAACCTTAAGTGCAAGTCGTAAGGAGAATTATTACAGTTAGGCTGGTCTAAGTCATCTCATGGTCATGGACTACCTATTGACAAATTGTGGAACTGATCTTCCCAAATCTCTTGTTGATAGTAGACAAAATCATGTTGAATAGAACGGGTGAGTCTTACTAGCTATGATAGTGTGTAGAGTTATTAAGCACCCTAAGAAAATGAGTAGACAACGAGTAGGTCTGGTGAAACAAGTTGTATCATGTATGTTGAGTTTGAGTGCAAACCTAGTGTGGGTGATTACTCTTACTTTAACTTTCGAGGATGAAACTTCTTTTTGGAGGGTAGTAATGTAAGACTCGTAATTTATTTATAACAAGAATTAGGGCTTACTGTCTAATTATACCTTTTGTTGTTTACTAAGTTGTTTGTTTACCGTTTTTAAGTGTTTGACTTGCAAATTAATCTATGAAAAAATATTATGATGTTTCATTGATGTTAAACGGCTATGTGAATGAATGTCTTGGTATTGTTGAAACTTCAAAAATAATTTTCTACTGAGTTTTTTAAGATATACCCGCTATTTAAATTTTGACAAACTTCGAATGACACCTAAATTTAATCAGCTATTTTATATATCGACTATATATAGTTTATGACGCATAAGATAGTTAGGAATATAGTTTATGACGCATAAGATAGTTAGGAATAGACCTGAGAGATATATCATTTAGGATGTTTGATATGACTAACTCAATGATGTGTTTGCTTGATTATGTTTCGTGTATTAATTAACTGTTTTATAAGTTTCTCTCATATTTATGATGTTGCTAGATTCTTATATTTTATCTATGTTTTTAGATCTTATTAATAGGAGTTTATGAATCGGATTTTCTAAAAAACCCTTAAAAAAATGATCTAATACCTTTAGGTTGAAGACACCTTCAACCTTGAAATTTCAACAACCCTATAGTAATTATCAACTCTAGTAGGGATAGAGTCGTCTTAAACAATTTGGGGGTCCTGTTCTAATTTTAAAAATTCAACATCTAATAAAAGGAAGCACTAACAACTAAAAAAGAAAACTAAAATTATGCAGAAAAATAAGGGCGATGGTCTATCATGCACAAGCTATGGTTAGATCTAAGTTAGGAGTTTAGTGAGTTTACTTACACAACAATTGACTCAACTCTCAAGATCTTTAAGAGACTTTAAGACAATGAGTATATGAGTCACTTTTCTTATATATCCAACATTTCCTGCATTTCTAATTGATGTAAGACTAATTGCTCATACTTAAATTCCAACGAATTTATATCATTTCTCTATTTTAGAGTTTTCTTATCTCTGTTCATGATTTCATCCATTTATTAAATTGTACATGCTTCAATCCTTTCAATCCATACACTAACACTAAGAGTGATTGTTATTCCCACCACATTCAATCCTTTTTTAAAAGTGTATAGTTTGATTTGTGATTTGAAATTAGGAGTTCATATTGAATTGAAATAAGAGTTAAAATACTCGTACTTGGTACCCTTAGTACGAGTATTGTACTTGTACCTACTTTATTCATAGGTTATCTTTTTATATTATTTTTGTATTTAAATTTATTTATTATTTTAATCAAACAAAATTTGTGATTTTTTAAATTTTAAGATAGTAACTGATTCCCAAACCATATGGGTTTATTAAGTCTTACTGAAATTGTCTTCAACAACTTTGTAGCTAATAGAATAGTGATCGAATTCCCAGTCTAGGAGTAGTTCTTGGGAGGTATAAACATCTTCCTTACTAAAAGTTCATATGAATGGCACAAAAGAAGAGTATAAAAAATTTATGATGCCTTTAAGCTTAAATAAGTTGCATTCTTCTCTCTAAAGAATTAGACATTCCAATTACTTTTGCTTAGTAGTGGTTGTGAGTTAGTCTACCAAATAAATGTTCTTTCTAATTGAAGAATATTTGTATTTGTTGTGTGTGATTGTCAATGAACCAGAGAGAAAGAAGTTATTTTCTTATAATGATAATACATTTACCTACTACTCCAAAAGTACTCACATCACATATACTCAAATGGATGGATAGTGGACATTAAATTCAAATGTTCTACAATATAGGAACGGAGGAAACTAGATGAGAAAAATAATTTATTTCATTATTGGTTTAATAAAAAAATTGTTGGCAATCCCTATGTGACTAATTATAAAATGAAAATCCAATTGTAGTACCTATACTTTAGTATTTACTAAATATCACATATCTCATATATGTATTAGTTAGATATGTCAATAAAGTCCTAAAATTCAAAACTCCTCTTAGAAAATCTCTCACTAAATCTGTTAATATTAACCCCCTGTGGATCTAAATTAGGAGTTCATTGGCAAGATATTTTAATAATTTTAATAATTTTTAAAAAAAAATTTCAAATTTATTTTTCTTGAAAAATTATCGAAATTTTTTTAAAACTTTCTTTGTTTAGAAAAAAGCAAAACAAGAAGTTTAATAATATTTTTTCTCGAATCAAAGAAATTTCGAGAAAAACATTAAATAAAATATAAATAAATTTTTTACTGAAAAATTTATTTTTCAATAAAAATTCAAAAAATAAATTGTTGAAAAAATTTTTGAAAAAAAATCGAACGATAAATTTTAAAATGTGGGTTCATAGGCCCCAATTAACCCACAAATTTTTAGGGTTTTTTTACTTTGGGGGTTTCATTTTTGGAATCTTAATAACTATAAATTTTTACCTCTCCAACATGCGAGTTGGAATAAATAATTAGTGAGTTTGTAAAATTGAAAACTTACCGATAAAGTAATTTTGTTCACTTACACAGAATTAAGCGGAATTGCCTGTTTGGTAAACGTGTTTTTCAATTGTACTTTGTGAATCTTTCTTATGCTCTTGTCTAAAGGCTTATCCCCATTTTTTCTACATTTCATCATTTCAAGTGTTGCACGCCAAAACTATAATAAGTTTGGAATTTTCATTAATGATATTAATTAATAATTGAGAGTAATGGTGGTGCATAGTTGGTGTAAACAATTTTACGACAACAAAAAAATGAGTCATTTATTATATAAGTTTTAATAAATTATATTTATAATTTATTATATAATTTTTAATAAATTATATTTATAATTATGAGATAAAATGATACGATCAATGGTAACTATTCACTGTTAGTATTAAATTTATATTGATAGTATACTATATTTTTTTCTATTAATAATATGACATTTATCATATTTGAGAAATACTATCAAGATTCTGTTTTCATTTTTCAACTCTCTCACTACTCAAAGTAATTAACCTATGCTTTTTAAAAATATATCTTAAACTAATTGACACTATTAGTTTTTGAGGTGATATAAGTTTTTTTTCTTTCAATTATACATTTTATTACAAATATATGCATTAATCTTAATTCAATATCTTCTGCTTATATTTATAATAATAGTAAATATATCAATACTTGATAAGAATAACTTAATCAAAATATGATTATTTTTATTTATTTATTTTAATCTGTGTGTAATGGTCAAATAACTTAATTATTATGATACAAATGGAGTATTAGTTAAAACTTATATGAGTTCCACTAATTTAGATCTGTGTGTGTCTGTTTTAAGGTATTTGATTGAACAGAAGGACAAATTTATAACTTAAATAAATAATATAATTGAATAGAAAATTGTTACACCAAATTTTCATGTATCTAAAATTGTAAATAATATAATATAAATGAAGGATAAAATTAGAAGAAAAAAAAAAAAGACACAAAAAATTGATATCCATTTTATGTTTAAGTATAGATAAATATTTTTAAAAATCAGATAATCGATTATCGTTCTAACTCAATTAACTCACAGTTTAATGCTAACTTTTTATTCACTTAATCATTTAATCTACAAAACATAAACAATTAACATTCTAAAACAGTCAACATAACTCCTGTGTTAGACTATTGATGTAATTTAAATATTTGATTTGGAGAGTCGAAATATATTAGAGACCATTTATATTTTGAGAGAAGTCTATGTGTTATAATAATTTTCACATAGTGTTGTTATTTAATTGTCATTAGACAATATACACATTTTTTCCAATGAATTTAGAGTTTTCACATTATTTACTTTTTTTTTTTTTTATCATTACTTAAATTTCTTTGTTTGTAAAAATTTTTCTAACAAAACTTTGGTCGTTTAATAAGGATCTTTGATTCAATAATCAAGACAAAAATAAGAACCCAATTAAAGAAATAAAAATTGAGGGGGTTTTTGTTTGTCAAATTAGTTTGCAGTAGAACAAAAAAGTATCAATAAAATTAAAAACGATTGATTCACTGGTTATGAGGATTTTCGACTATCATAGGTTAAAAAGAATGTTCCTCTTAGTGATTATATTCTTGTTTAAATATTAAAAAAAAAAAAAGATTAATCAATGGACAATTAATCTTACATGAATTCCTACTACAATGAGCATTAATAGATTGTGATTAGTTGCAATTATTGAACATCGGTTATAAAAACACAATTAATTTAAAAAACAAATTCAATCAAATCTATAACTATGTTACGGATCCTATCAATTTTTCAACATATTCAAATAGTCTCGAATCTAGTTCAAAACAACAACTGATTAATCCAAAATCACATTAGAAAATATCAAACAAAATTGCAAGAGACTAAGAATAAAAGGAAAAATAAATGAAATCATAAAAGAAATAAACATTGAAACCGAACCTCAAGATCCTCAAGAAAAATCTCTAACAAGTGAATCAATCTAGAGTTTTAACCTTGCAGTGAAGGTTTGTACAAAACTAAATTATAAAAAACAAATGAAGTATCTAAATGCCTCGTTTGACTCTTTAAATGTGATTTATAATGTCTCTTTAGATTAACCTAAGTACTTAGCGGGTTAGAAAAAGAATTAAATTCAAATGTGTTAATACCCAATAACAACTAATTACCGGAGTTAAAACTCAAAATCTCATGGTAAATATTTTGGCTCAAGTAAAACGCATGTTTGACTATCAGGATGTCCTAATTAGGATTTGCCTCAACTTAAGAGTTGTGGCTCTATTTTTTAGCGTTCACGCAACATCAATATCATTGAAATGGAATAAGTACAACCAAATTATAGTCTACAGAAGAAGAATGGGTCAGGATGTAACAAAATCAAAAAATTAGTTAATGATTTAACTAAAGCTCAATTTTGATCCGAAGATATAAAAATATAGTAAAAAGTTATTATTACACCAACAACACATTTAAAGTGCAATGTTATAAAAAATATATTAAAATGCGTTGATCATGACTTGAATGACATTGGTTGGATAAAAACAAAGGAAAACAAATGTATATGTCATACTAAATCGACCTTAATCAAATTCTCTATTTTATCAGTAAAAATAAAAATGATCATGAACTATGACTTCTAAAAAATATCGTCGACCATCATTAAAATTTTCAATTTTAATTATATGATCTAATCAATATTAGACCATTTACGAAGACTATCTTTCTCTATTTAAACTCGTTTAGCTTCAAATGAAATGGTCTCAACAACGAGAAGTGTTCATGGAACTTAGTATTGTTTAATCTAGCTTCACTAGGCATTGCAACAGGGATGAGTTTCACTTCGAATCCAACTTTGGTTTCTAATTTGATCCTAGTTACTAAATTCCTTTTTTGAATTATTACCGAATTCTCTTTGTTATTGTTTCTCTAATGTCTTAGTGACATAACATTTAATTACAAAGTAACCTCTAATTCCTTAGTGGATTTAATATTAGAATTAAGCTTTACAGTACAAGAACACTCTTTTTAAACTACTGCCTTTGCAAAAAATTTAATTAATTTCATGACATGCATCCATCCATAGACTACAATGTCATAAATTTCCCATCTCAAGCATTTGTAAAGTCCACTTCCGTTTCAAAAACAAATCGTAGAACATTTTAAAGTTGATCAAGCAGTAAAAAATATTAAACACAAAGATGAGAAAAATAATTCAATAAATCAATTCATATAACTAGAAATCAAATTAGAAAAATAAGGGTTTCATCTTGTTTCACTCATTCCTAACAAATAAGGTTTAGTTACTCATGATATGACAGAGATAGAAAAGATAGAGATTAGAGAAGAATTACAAGGATCCATGAATAATTCTTAATAAAACTGCTTCAATAGTGTTAAAAACAGTTGTATCTGAGTTTCTCTACTAAGACACAAGTCTCTAAACTTCGCAATAGTATAAAAGATCTTTATAAAGTGATAAAAAAAACACATTTTTATAAATTCAGCAGCGTATCACGCGCTTCAGGCGCATTGCGGCGTAAAAGAGACAACAAGTATAAATGCGCCTCAGACGGAGGTTTCACGCTTCAGGCGCAAAACCTCTTCTTTCTGACGTATACTGTATTTTTCTCCTCTCTTAGGTCTAAATTTAGCTTCGGTGTCTTCATGAAAGTTGTAGCTATGGGTTATAGCTTTCATTTTCACTTGGTGTGACTCAAATTGGACATCTACCACTCTGTATATGGCTAAAATACTCCAACTAGGTCATGTTGATTTCTCACAAAAATTCAATATTGGATTTTGGAAGATTTTTTAGGACTGAGTCTATATTTTGTTTTATATTTGAAATTTAAAAAAAATAACAGAATAACATGAAAAATAATCATATAATATTTCAATTTCACTTAACTTATTCAAAAAATTATTTTATAACCTTCCCTCCCTTCCCCTCCAAAACCCAACTACCAAAGATACATTTTGTGGGAGAGCATTAACAATCTAATTCTTTTTCTAGGCTAAGACTTTTTACAAATATATTATATTCAATTGAATTTTTTTTTCTCTCTTTTTTTCTTCGCTTTTTCTTTTTTCTTTTTTTTCCTTCTCTTTTCATGGACATTCGTCAACATCAATCTTTGAATTGAAAATTTCTTTTTTATAGCACTGGATAAAATAGTTGTTTTATCTGTTCAATACTGATGTCTAATGTCATGTCGTTGTATGATTTTGTCAAATCAAATCTTGATTAGATATTTATCTTTATAGATAGGATATGTACCACTTTGATTTGCATATAAGAATTTCTATCATATCATACTTTACTTGTATGTACTGACATCATCTTTTGTTGCAAACATCAAAGTGTAAACATAATCTCGACTTCTTTATTGAACCGATTTTCTTCTAATCTTCATTAACAAGATGATGTTGAGTTCCTTAGACATGACACCATTAGATGAAAATAATCAAATGATCACTATCAAATGAGCTCAATAGTTTCTCACTCTACTTTGATGAAATGTATTCCCTTCACACTTAGAGGAAAGTCAGTGAATTTTAAAAGAAAACAAATATAATATTGTACTACAAGAAAACCCATCAATTGAGACAGTCAGAAGGCCACCACAAAGGAAAAAATAGCTAGCATGGACACATTTGTGGCGGTATAAGGCAGCCACAAATAACTCAATCACAAAATTTTATAGGGTCAAAACGCCCACAAATGTTATTTGTTTTTGTCTAATTTGTGCTGAAACTCTTCAATCTTGTTAGTAAAATGTTATTTAATACCCTTCATTACAAGAAAATTCCAATCATATATATATATATATATATTCCTATCATATATATTCTAAAAATTAAATAAATTTTACACTGACCATTAATTTGATCAATATTTTATATATATGATTAATAAAGTTTATATATTATATATTGTAGGGTTCTGAAACTTTCACAATAAGAATACATCTACCTCTAGAAAGACTGAATTAAAGTAACATTTTAGAGAAAAGTCCATTGGACTTGACGAAATTAAAACACTATAAAGTTTTGAGGAACTCCTTTTTTTAGAAGATTAATAAGAAAAAGTATCATGTATATTGTCCACAATGGCATGAGATGTGTGTTTAGTATTTCTATCACCACACTACCATCATATTGGTAATATTTTGTATCAGATCTTATCAAATACAAAAATTCTACTCTTTTTTATTACATCCAAATGTTGATTTGTAATAAATATTGACTAAATGTATTTTTTTAAATCTAAATGGTTGTATTCTAATTTTTTTTTATACACATATGTTGCGTTCTTATCTTTCTTGTTGATTGGAATGATTTTAAGTCTTTGTTTATGTATTGTATAACATCTATTTCTCACTACGCCTGTTATGAAATTTAACAGCACCCATTTTACAGCGCTTTCTAAACACAAGCGCTGTTGTAATTATATTTTAAAAATAACGGAACCTATTACAGCGCTTTTTATGTAAAGCGCTGTAAAACAAGCGCTGTAGTAGGTCATATAACGTTTGCGCATCACGTTATAAGGCTTTTACAGCGCTTGTCAAAAAAGCGCTGTAAAAGGAAGCGCTTTCGCGTATCAGTTACAGCGCTTTTTTCACAAGCGTTGTAAAACACATGCGCTTTCATTGAATTTAACTACCTATTATAGCGCTTTTTTCACAAGCGCTGTAAAACACATGCGCTTTCATTGAATTTAACTACCTATTACAGCGCTTTTTTCACAAGCGTTGTAAAACACATGCGCTTTCATTGAATTTAACTACCTATTACAGCGCTTTTTTCACAAGCGTTGTAAAACACATGCGCTTTCATTGAATTCGCGAATCAGTTACAGCGCTTTTTTCACAAGCGCTGTAAAACACATGCGCTTTCATTGAATTTAACTACCTATTACAGCGCTTTTTTCACAAGCGCTGTAAAACACATGCGCTTTCATTGAATTTAACTACCTATTACAGCGCTTTTTTCACAAGCGCTGTAAAACACATGCGCTTTCATTGAATTTAACTACTTATTACAGCGCTTTTTTCACAAGCGCTGTAAAACACATGCGCTTTCATTGAATTTAACTACCTATTATAGCGCTTTTTTCACAAGCGCTGTAAAATACATCTTTCAAATAATTATATACGTTGGAAACCCTCATATTCTCTACATCTTTCAAATAATTATATACGTTGCGAACCCTAATATCCTCTACGTACTGTGCGGCCATCTACGTTGTCTAAGGTATTTTTTACACATGATCTGTTCTGTTTTGAAATTTTTAGTTGATATTGGTTTCTTTTTGAAACTTGTTGATATGTTTTGAAAGCTTATTATTTTTGTTACTGCATTTATATAGGTGGTATAATATGGATAGGAAATGGATTTCAGCCAATCGATTGTCAAAAGAGTATGAAATTGGAGTGAAGGAGTTTGTTGAGTTTGCAGTGAAGAATGCAAAAGATCCAAATAGAGTAGTTTGTCCTTGTTTAAAATGTTGTTTTGGAAAACGTGTTAGAGAAGATGAATTAGAAGGACATCTAGTATGTAATGGAATTGATCAAAGCTACACATGTTGGATAAGACATGGTGAGAAAAAAAAAGGAAACATTAATTTTGAGAATAGTTCGACATATGCTTCAACTGACTTCGATACAGATACCTTAGCTGACGTTCCTGCTCTGCCATCCTAGTAATAAGGACAGTCATTGCCAAACCAATAGCAAGAATAATATTAACAATACCCCAAAGTCTCTTAATTCCTCCAACCATTTTTCCCAAAGGTTCAACAGCCAAAGACATTAATGCAAGAACAACAGCATTAAGCATAAGTCCTAAAGAACCAAATCTCACACCAGTGTCATATGCCTTCTCTCCTGCATCTCCTCCGTACACTTCACGACCCATCCAGTCTGTGTCGAACAAGAAGAAGGGGAACCATGCGATCCAATTCACACATGTCACCAACATCAACATCCACATTGGTTTCTTCAACTCCTTCAATGCATGGAACAATTGTCCGAAACATGATACTTGTTGGTCGTCGTCGTCGCTCACCTCCGATTTCATCCGAGGTTTGTCTTCCACGTAAGTCAGAGCGATTCCGGCCAGTATTGTTATGAGGAGGATGGAGAAGAAGAAGCAACTTTTAAGATTGGCGCAGAAAATGTTGCATGCCGCGGTTTCGGTGAATGGGAAGATTTTGTATAGGCTGCTGTATGAACCAGCTGCGTATCCCAAAATGTTTCCGACAGCCATGAAGAACGAGAAGAACGCGTTACCTGTTCTTGTCATTTTTTCATCGCTGGCTGCTAAGTCGGCGAGGAAAGCACGGCATGGTCCCTGGAGCATGTTGTTTGCTACGTCAAGGATCCAGAATCCGAGGACAAAGAAAGCAACAGCTCGTGGTCTAGTTTTCTGCGAGAGATCGTCACCGAAAGAGTGACCGAGGTCAGCGGCGTAACCAATAAGAAAGACAGCAACGGCGACAGAGAGGGTACCAAAGAAGATAAATGGACGACGGCGGCCGAAGCGTGACGTACTTCGATCACTATAATAACCAACAACGGGTTGAACAAGAAGACCCGACATTGGACCACAGAGCCAAATAAAAGATGCCCATATGTGCGGAACACCAAGAGTCTGCACGTAAGGGGTCAACAATGAGAGCTGTAGCGCCCATCCAAACTGAACACCAGCAGCGACGGACGCTACAATGATCATTTTAGGAAGAGGGCTAGCAACAGGCTCAACACAATCTAATTCAAGGGAAGAACCCTTCAGGTCACCACGGTTACTCTTGGTGGGAGATGTAACCTCCATGGTGTAAGACCTAGAGAGAGAGAGAGAGAAAGGGAGAGAAAATTGTTGTGCTTTCCCAGAGTTTCTCTCCCAACTTCTCTCTCAATGAGGCCTTAGAGGAGGGAGAGTTGGTGAGGGATGGTTTAGAAATGATGTAATCTCGTGAATTTATAACGAGGAAGAATGAGATAATGGATGGCTCTACCTTCCCGATAGATATATTTTTGTGGTAATTAATTAATTCGTAATGGTTTGTTGAAGGAGTCTTTATCCAAACATTTAGTTATTGATTGTATACTTATTCTTAATCATCCTTAAATATAGTTCAATTTGGACCAACTATTTTTTGTTGGATGGAGACAGGACTGGTATAGTTGGCTCAATCAAGAATTACACATATTTAACAAAATACAAACAATATATGTTTTTTTTTCTTTCAAAAAATATATTCTTTTGAAAGAGAATTTTTTGAAAAATACACTACGCGAAAAAACGGATTTTACAGCGCTTTTTTTAAGTCATTTACAGCGCTTTTTCAAA
>NC_021167.2:11017918-11034783 GCF_000331145.2 Cicer arietinum | reverse complement strand
AATATTGTATTGGATTAATATTATACTCGTACCTATCCATCATACCATTAAAGTCAATAATGCGTAGTATGAGTATCAAATACGATATACAATCTACATTATACACAAATGTCTTATAAAATGATATATAATACATGTGGCATGATATCACTTGCTTCCTATTTAGTGATTTCTGTAACATCCTAAATTTTATAATAAATTATTTTATTAATTAAATATGATTTTAAATAATTAATTTGATGTTAAAATTATTTTAGAATATATGTTGATAAATTTTGTGATTAATTTTCGTTATACGGATGTTTTCTATGATGTGCTAGTTTGATACATATTATATTAAATGTGTGATATAAATAATAAATATTTTATTTTATTATTTTATATATATTTGTTGAAAAGTAATAGTATTTTAGTGTAATATTTTGTAGAATAAGATTTTATGCGATTTTACGTGTATATACAAATACCCAATTAAAGTAATATTTTTTTATGCGTTTGACTAATATTAAATGTGTATTTAATTATATATAATTATTTCTAAATATATTTTATTTTAATTATTTAATTAAAATGTTTTAACATTTTATAAATAATTGTTGATTTTATTTAAAAATAAATAAATAAAAGAAGTAAAACGTATTTTATGAGTTAGACCCGAAGATAAGAGTAAAACCTAATTAAATAATTATAAAAAACGATCCAATATTTAAATTGGCAAAATATCGTATTTATGAAAAAATGCATTCTCTGTTAATTTTTTCTTATTTCGTCAATCACAATTATTCAAAAGGGGAAGCCTTTCACAAAAAGATGAAGGAGAACACGGAACAAACTCAATAATATCATTCACTTACGACCAAAAATAAACACTACAATATCTAAAAATATTACGTTGCTTATTAATTATTATGAGTGCATTGATAGTGTTCTTTAACTTAAACCAATCATTTTCAGTATATTGTAACCATTTTTTTAAAAAATTTACTCTTATTTAATTTTTACTAAACGTATGAAATAATTTTCAATTAATATTATATAAATTATATTGACAGGTATCCTAAGAATATTATTTAAAAGACTCCACACAAATGTCTTTGAAGTATAAGTCAAATACTTATCAAAATCATAAATACATCATCATTTTTTATATAAAAGTCATTTCTTTTGTTTCCTTAAACAATATCCTAAAAATACTTGTTAGTATTTTCTTTATTGTGCTCGTAAAATTAACACAACTGATCTTTAGTACTTTTTAGTGTTACTATTCTTCTTATTTAAGAGCATAAACATGTATAAAATATTGAGGAAGACTCAAGCACGACAGATCTTGAGAAATTTTATTGAAGACCAACATAAAATAGATTATATATAAAATATTTAATTTTGTCAAACAAACTATTATTATGAAGAGTTGAATTCGGAGCATAAAATTTTAAAAAATCTCTATCACCATTAAACTACTCTAACAAAATATTAATTATGTAAATTATAAATAATTCCTTTTTCCTTATATATGATTGGTTAGCTATGGTTTGCTTAATTACGTCACTTCATTATGTTCAATAATATCTAGACTTAATTGACTGATTTTCCTAAAACGAGTCTTATTTTGTATATTCCAACTTTTAATACGATAAATAATTATGACAAACATAAGTGCTTATAAGCTATCAATTCCTGTACTGTATTTGTAGGTACTATATTTTCCTTCTTTATTTCTTTGAGAATAAAATTGACGATTTATTATTATAGTATACATAATTTTTAATTTTATTGTGATTTTATATTATGAATTAAATAATTTACCTTTCTTAATTAAATTATATAAAAAAAAATTATATTTTTTTGTTGAAATTCGTATCTTGACTTTTTTTTATTAAATATTGTATTGGATTAATATTATACTCGTACCTATCCATCATACCATTAAAGTCAATAATGCATAGTATGAGTATCGGATACTATATACAATCTACATTATACACAAATGTCTTATAAAATGATATATAATACATGTGGCATGATTAATATACATAATTAATATTTTCTATTTTTTCTATTTTTTTAGGGCGGTCATAGCCTTCTTCTATCATAACTAAGCTTGTCTCCTGAACTCAAGTTCTAAATTAAAAATTGCTAAAGCTTTATAAAAGTTAAACTCGACAACTTGGCTGGTTTACACATCAAAAGGGTGAGCTAGCCATGCTTGGGGTTTTGTCAAGACCTAATTGCATCAAAGTGGTGGGTACACACACTTACCTTCCTTCCTAGCTAGCTAGCTAGTTTGTCAAAATTGAATAATTGATTGTCAACATGATAGTATTCCTTTTTCCTCATATATGATTGGTTAGCTATGGTTTGCTTAATTACGTCACTTCATTATGTTCAATAATATCTGGACTTAATTGACTGATTTTCCTAAAACGAGTCTTATTTTGTATATTCCAACTTTTAATACGATAAATAATTATGACAAACATAAGTACTTATTAGGTATCAATTCCTGTACCGTATTTGTAGGTACTATATTTTCCTTCTTTATTTCTTTGAGAATAAAATTGACGATTTATTATTATAGTATACATAATTTTTAATTTTATTGTGATTTTATATTATGGATTAAATAATTTACCTTTCTTAATTAAATTATATAAAAAAATTATATTTTTTTGTTGACATTCGTATCTTGACTTTTTTTATTAAATATTGTATTGGATTAATATTATACTCGTACCTATCCATCATACCATTAAAGTCAATAATGCATAGTATGAGTATCGGATACGATATACAATCTACATTATACACAAATGTCTTATAAAATGATATATAATACATGTGGCATGATATCACTCACTTGCTATTTAATGATTTCTGTAACATCCTAAATTTTATAATAAATTATTTTATTAATTAAATATGATTTTAAATAATTAATTTGATGTTAAAATTATTTTAGATTATATGTTGATAAATTTTGTGATTAATTTTCGTTATACGGATGTTTTCTATGATGTGCTAGTTTGATACATATTATATTAAATGAGTGATATAAATAATAAATATTTTATTTTATTATTTTATATATATTTGTTGAAAAGTAATAGTATTTTAGTGTAATATTTTGTAGAATAAGATTTTATGCGATTTTACGTGTATATACAAGTACCCAATTAAAGTAATATTTTTTTATGCGTTTGACTAATATTAAATGTGTATTTAATTATATTTAATTAATTCTAAATATATTTTATTTTAATTATTTAATTAAAATGTTTTAACATTTTATAAATAATTACTAATGAAAATTTTGATTATTAATGTATTTTAAAAGATTAATTACTTTATTTTATAAAATATTACTTTGGAAGTATTCGTAATATTTTAGTAATTAATTTATCTAAAAAAATGTTAAAACATTAGTTTTATTAATTGTTGATTTTATTTAAAAATAAATAAATAAAAGAAGTAAAACGTATTTTATGAGTTAGACCCAAAGATAAGAGTAAAACCTAATTAAATAATTATAAAAAACGATCCAATATTTAAATTGGCAAAATATCGTATTTATGAAAATGCATTCTCTGTTAATTTTTTCTTATTTCGTCAATCACAATTATTCAAAAGGAGAAGCCTTTCACAAAAAGATGAAGGAGAACACGGAACAAACTCAATAATATTATTCACTTACGACCAAAAATAAACACTACAATATCTAAAAATATTACGTTGCTTATTAATTATTATGAGTGCATTGATAGTGTTCTTTAACTTAAACCAATCATTTTATGTATATTGTAACCATTTTTAAAAAAAAATTACTCTTATTTAATTTTTACTAAACGTGTACTATATTTTCCTTCTTTATTTCTTTGAGAATAAAATTGACGATTTATTATTATAGTATACATAATTTTTAATTTTATTGTGATTTTATATTATGAATTAAATAATTTACCTTTCTTAATTAAATTATATAAAAAAAAATTATATTTTTTTGTTGAAATTCGTATCTTGACTTTTTTTTATTAAATATTGTATTGGATTAATATTATACTCGTACCTATCCATCATACCATTAAAGTCAATAATGCATAGTATGAGTATCGGATACGATATACAATCTACATTATACACAAATGTCTTATAAAATGATATATAATACATGTGGCATGATTAATATACATAATTAATATTTTCTATTTTTTCTATTTTTTTAGGGCGGTCATAGCCTTCTTCTATCATAACTAAGCTTGTCTCCTGAACTCAAGTTCTAAATTAAAAATTGCTAAAGCTTTATAAAAGTTAAACTCGACAACTTGGTTGGTTTACACATCAAAAGGGTGAGCTAGCCATGCTTGGGTTTTTGTCAAGACCTAATTGCATCAAAGTGGTGGGTACACACACTTACTTTCCTTCCTAGCTAGCTAGCTAGTTTGTCAAAATGGAATAATTGATTGTCAACATGATAGTATTCCTTTTTCCTCATATATGATTGGTTAGCTATGGTTTGCTTAATTACGTCACTTCATTATGTTCAATAATATCTGGACTTAATTGACTGATTTTCCTAAAACGAGTCTTATTTTGTATATTCCAACTTTTAATACGATAAATAATTATGACAAACATAAGTACTTATTAGGTATCAATTCCTGTACCGTATTTGTAGGTACTATATTTTCCTTCTTTATTTCTTTGAGAATAAAATTGACGATTTATTATTATAGTATACATAATTTTTAATTTTATTGTGATTTTATACTATGAATTAAATAACTTACCTTTCTTAATTAAATTATATAAAAAAAAATTATATTTTTTTGTTGACATTCGTATCTTGACTTTTTTTATTAAATATTGTATTGGATTAATATTATACTCGTACCTATCCATCATACCATTAAAGTCAATAATGCATAGTATGAGTATCGGATACGATATACAATCTACATTATAAACAAATGTCTTATAAAATGATATATAATACATGTGGCATGATATCACTCGCTTGCTATTTAATGATTTCTGTAACATCCTAAATTTTATAATAAATTATTTTATTAATTAAATATGATTTTAAATAATGAATTTGATGTTAAAATTATTTTAGAATATATGTTGATAAATTTTGTGATTAATTTTCGTTATACGGATGTTTTCTATAATGTGCTAGTTTGATACATATTATATTAAATGAGTGATATAAATAATAAATATTTTATTTTATTATTTTATATATATTTTTTTGAAAAGTAATAGTATTTTAGTGTAATATTTTGTAGAATAAGATTTTATGCGATTTTACGTGTATATACAAGTACACAATTAAAGTAATATTTTTTTATGCGTTTGACTAATATTAAATGTGTATTTAATTATATTTAATTAATTCTAAATATATTTTATTTTAATTATTTAATTAAAATGTTTTAACATTTTATTAATAATTACTAATAAATTTTTTGATTATTAATGTATTTTTAAAGATTAATTACTTTATTTTATAAAATATTACTTTGGAAGTATTCGTAATATTTTAGTAATTAATTTATCTAAAAAAATGTTAAAATATTAGTTTTATTAATTGTTGATTTTAGTTAAAAATAAATAAATAAAAGAAGTACAACGTATTTTATGAGTTAGACCCAAAGATAAGAGTAAAACCTAATTAAATAATTATAAAAAAATTAATTAAAAAAAAAAGATAAGAAGAAGGAAACATACCGAAAGAGGGAGGAAGAACATGAAAAGGTAATAGGAAGAACATAGTGTCATTAGCACTAGCATGAAAAGGTAAGAAAATTGGCACCGGTGATCGATATTACCCAAATTTCTGTATGTTGTTTTACTTATTTAGTTAGTTAATTAAACACACTTTTCCATTTTTAAATCATCCAAATTTCTCTCTAAAATACCCGACTTGTTCATTTATAGAATTGTTCATTTTGCACCATTTTTCTTTACCGTAAGTCGGATTTGAGTGAAACCAACGCTAAAACGATCGTGTGAAAGGTGACTATATTATCAATTGATTAGTTTTCTGATTTATGGTAAGTTTTCTTGACCGAATTTTGAAATTTAGTTTTTAGAGTGTCTTCTCATAATCTATTTTTGACGTATACCCATAAATTATTGAGTTAGATCGATTGAAGGACAAAGAGTCAAAAGACAAAGGCTCTTTTCTCGTGGAAGGCTATTCGTGTGTGAAAGCGTCAAAATAAGGTAAGTGTGAGAGAACGTTTGAATTCATGAGTATAATATATTGTGAGATGAAAGGGAAAACTGTATTTCTCAATGATTAATCTGGGGCTCGCTACGTACAACAGTAGCCATTTGAGTGATAATTAATTAATGTGCAAAATGGAAATTGTGAGATTAAAATGTGGAATAAATTTTTTTATAAGGTGTTGATTGATTCGTTAAATATGTAGTATTTGATATTATTGTGATATTTAATTTAATTTCGTTAAATGTGTGGTATTTGATATTAGTGTGATATTGGAGGTCGAATAAATTTAGTGCATATGTTTGATAAGATGAATTTATGTGAGGTACTAATAAAAGATGGATGCATTATGTATATAAGTTTGTTCGATGATAATGATATATGATTTATGATAGTGATGTTATAAATTTGTGATAAGTTTATGTGATGACGATGATTTATGATTGATGATAGTGGTGTTATAAATTTGTAGTAAGTTTATGTGATGATGGTGATAATGATGTTATAAATTTGTGATGAGAAATTTAAAGTAACCCCAAAGTTGATACAATATTGATGATTCCAAATTATACTAAAGATGATACTCTTAATGGAGTAGGCTAGGCTAACGAGGGGAGAAAATAGATGTTGGAAATATTTGAAGTTGATGTAAATTTTTAAAGTAAAGATTATTTTGTCATTACATAAGTAGGGTCTGACAAGCCTAATAATTCTGGGGAGGTAGAACTAAATGAGTCTGATCATGACGGTCTGCTATTGAGCCTTAAGGTAAGACTGTTAGACGTACTCAGGGGGAATCCCTAGTTGACTTGAAGGTAGCACTCCAAATGTCGGAAGCTACTATGCAACACACGTTTACCTCGAGTGTCGCGTATATGTGTCTCGTGTTGAGTTGATGGGATATATGAGGACATAGCCAACTTGTAATGTCCATCCACCGGGATGGTGGCATAATATCAAACCTTCTAACCAAGTACTTTAGAGTTAGAATGATACCACATTATGAAGTAGAGTCTAAGCTCATGCATAACATTGCATTTCTTGTGATTGTTTTGTTGTGATTAATGTGTATCACATGTGATTATAATTTGTCTTATGCATTTGATGTTATAGTGAAAGATATTGATTTTCCTTGAGTGATTTTGACTTTTTAATGTGATACTTTTCTTGAGCAATGTTTGTGTAATTATACGGTTCTATTATGATTTTTTGTGTTTTCTTCTTACTTGTATTATACTATCAACATGATTTCGAAACTCACATCGTTTATTGTTTGTATTTGATTGGTTTGACCCTGCGTTTGTGAAATCGCAGTTGTTACAGGTTAATGAGTCTTGAAGTTCAAGTTTGAGATAAACCCCGCTCTGATAGGTGATATCGGGAAAAAGAGTTTTAATATGTATTTTACTTATTTAATTTGAAACAACTTTTTGTATGAAAACCTTAGAAATACTAGTAAGTTTTTAAAATTAAATCAAGTAATTATACTTAAATCAAGCTTATTGAGATTGCACTATTTTATATGAGTAAAGAAGTTTAAAGTGTTCTTCTTGATTTTTTAAAAACGTGATATCCTAAATTAAAAATAAAAGATTTTATTTTCTTAGAAATAAATTTTTATTTATCCACTTTATATATATTATTTTGGAGATTTATAGTGTCACAATTTCTCACAACTAATTATGATATATTAACAAAAAAAAATCAATTTGGACAAATAAAGTCATAATTACGAAAATCAATTTGGACAAATAAAGTCATAATTACTAAATTTTTTGAATGACAATAATTAAATTAATTTTTGAATTGATTTCATTTATATTGACATAATTTTTTGGAAAATTTTAAAATTTTAATTTTGAAAAATTAATTGTGATAATCGATTAAAATCGTATTTGTAATAATTGTCCTAACCTAAATATCATAGACTTTTGTCTATATATTACGAAATCGTAACAAAGATAAATACAAATTCATATCAATTATACCCATTTAATGATGATATGTTAACAAAAAAAAAAATTGGACAAATAATTTCATAATTATAAAAAATTATAACAGATGAGTAAAATCATAATTACGAAAAGTTATAATAGACAAATAAAATTAATTTGGACAAATGAAGTCATAATTAAAAAAAAAAAATAGTTTGACATATAATAGTAACAACCAATTGAATCTCATTTTCATAAGAAGTCAAATTAAGGTATTAAATAATTGAATATTTTACTTTTTTTCATGAAAAGTTTATTAAGATAGTTTTGATATTCAAGGTTTTAAAATAATCTTGCAATTCATATACCTATTAGGGTTCCATTTCATTATATTAAATGAAAATATAACGAAACATTTGATTTAGTCTTTCAAGTATTGTATTATTGATAGGCATATATATGCATTCACACACAACAAATCAACATATAATACAATGAATCAATTTACTTCAAAAAAATATAATAAACCAACAAAATACGCAAAAAATATATCTTATCAAATTCCTCTTATTGGATATTTGAATTAATTGAATTATCCATTTCAACACCATCACTACTACACATCTCCTATTTATTTGGTTTTAAACGTGGTTTAATTATATTCTATTTGAGTATTTAAAATGATATCTCATCACATCTATTTTAATTTACAAGGGTTATATATATTTTTAAGTCCCAAAAAAATTATGATCTTTCAAGTTTAGTCATTTAAAAAAATTTATCCACTTTTATTTCATATATTGATTTTATAGAGACTTTTTTTAAGGACTAAAAGTATCAATTTTTTACAATTTTTTTTTTCAAAATAGGGACTAATAGTAAAATAAATAATGTTTTTAGAGAGTAAAAAGTTGAAATTTTTTTATAATAATTAAAAGTAAAATTTTCCACGGACTAAAAATTTAATTAACTTAATTTACAATAATGTGGTTTAATGTTGGCAAATGGTAACAATTAACATATGTTAAGAAATCAAATATAATTTATTTGAGGCGATTTAAAAAAAATATATATATATATATATATTAAAAATCTTCAAAAAGACTTCATTTTTTTTTCCTCACCAACTGGATAATTCTATTGCCAAATCATTATATATTATTTATGATTACTCGAGTACGAGTCTCGACTAAAATATTTTTTAATTAAATATTACTTATCTCTCAGTCGAACTTTAAATTAATAGGATCTATTTTTTCCGTGAAATAGAGTGTTAAGAATTGTATACAAAATATCTACTTCTATTTTTATGTTCCAAAAATTTTCTCAACTTTGTCACTCGAAAATATAAATTCAAAATAATGATTGTATACAATAATGTGACGAGTTAATATTTTTGTCCAACTACAATAATCAAGATTAAAAAAAAAACTATGCTATAGGCTATAAAACATTGTAGTCCAACTACAATTATAATATACATTAACAATAATTTATTTTACATTTCATTTTTTGAGATTGTATATTGTATTTAGGAGAATGATTCATTAAATAAGTCATTAGAGTGTACAATTCATATATGAGATAAATATTTGTCACTAATCAATTAGTTAAACTTTATATTTTTTTTATTTTCAAAATAAAAATTAAAAATAATTATCATATACTAAATTGATATTTTTTTTTTTTATAAAAATTAGATACAAAAAAACTAGTTAAAATTAATTTCACACTTTCATTTTTTACGTCTTTTTTTTTAAATGAATCACTAAAGAAGCTATTGGAGCATTCAGTTAATATTCAAGACAAAACTTACCAGTGATTAATTAGTTAATTTTATTATTTTTTTTACATGTTCTATATAAAAATGAGAATAATTATAAAATACTGATTTGAGTTTATTATAAATACCATAAAAGGATAAATATTGATCATTAAAAGGTTAGTTAAAATCAGTGATATTTTTTAATATTGTTAAAATAAATATGAGAATAATTATAATATGTTTTTTATTTTTATTTTTTCACAATTTAATTTTTTCGCATTGTTTTTCTAAAATTGAATAACCAAAAGAAGTCTTTCAACTATACAATTCATGCACATGACAAATAATTTTTCACTAATTAATTAGTCAAATTTAATAGTTTCTTATTTATTCTAAAAATTGAGAATAACTATAATATATTAATTTGACTTAATTATTAAAACTATACACGATACAAATGATTGTCTCTAAAGAATTTATTAAATTAATATTTTTTTAACATTAACAACATAAATATGAGAACAATGATAATACAATAACTATAATGTTTTTACATTTTAATTTTTCATGTTTTATTTATGAAAGTCTGTCACTAAAGAAAAAATTGAAGTATACAGTTCATACACGAGATAAAAATAAAAATAATTATAATATACTAATTTTTATTTATTTTAAAAATATTACACAGGGTAAATAGTTAAAATTAATATTATATTTTATTATAGTTAAAATTAATGTTATGTTTTTCATGTTTTTTTAAAAAATCACTATAGAAGCCTCTCAAATGTACAACTCATATATGAGATAAATGTTTGTTTGTCATTAATTAATTTGTTTAATTTAATGTGTACTTTTCTATCTTCTAAATAAAAATGGGAATAATTAAATAGAATATAAAATAATTTGTTAAACTTGTGTTTTTTTTTTTAAGATTGTCGATATAAAATGGGAACAATTATAATAGATTAACTATAATTTTGTCATACTTGATTTTTTTTTTCACGTTGTTTTGTGTGAAAATGAATCACTAAATAAGCATTTGGAGTATATAATTCAAACATGAGATAAATATTTACCACTAAATAATTAATTAAATTTGGTGTTTTTCTGACATTTTTGTAAACAGAATAATTAGAATATACTAATTTGAGATTATTATATTCACTAAACAAGGGATACAATTTTTTCACTAAATAATTATATAAAATAAGTATTTTGTTTTTAAATATCATCGACATAAAAATGTGAAAAATTATAATTCATTGACTATAATTTTTCCCAGTTTAGAGCTTACAATTCAAATAAAAGATACATAATTGTCATTAATCAATTAGTTAAATTTAATTTTTTTTCTTCATGTTATTATAAACATGAATAAATATTTTTGTTTAAATAATTAGTTAAAACTAGTGTTGTTTATTTTAATTTTATCCCCATAAAAATGAGACAATATAATACACGGACTATAATTTTTTTACACTGTTTTTTTCATGTTGTTTTTTTGCAAATGAACCTAATCTAAACTATAAACAAATAGGTTAAATTACATTTGTGGTCCCTTAACTTAATTTTTGTTAATGTTTTAGTAATTTATCTTTTTTTTTTCTTGATTTGGTAATTTATTTTGATTTTAAGTGACAATTTGATATTTTATATTTTAAAATGTCAACAATGTTATCCTTTTATTTACAAAAGTTCAAAAAAAATCATCAAATTTTTCAAATAAAACCCATAAAATTAATAATCATATTCAATATAGTGTAAATTTCATCAAATCCATAACCCAAATATTCAAATAAACTCATATTTTCATCTCCGACAACATCAAATAAATAATAAAAATATGAGTTTATTTAAAGATTTAAGTAATGAATTTGATTAAATTTACATTTTATTGAAGATGATAATGAATTTTATGAGTTTTGTTTGAAAATTTTGATGATTTTTTTGAATTTTTGTAAAAAAAAGGGACAACATTGTTGATATTTTAAAATATAAAATATCAAATTGTCACTTAAAATTAAAATAAAGGACCAACTCGGGAAAAAAATAAAGATAAAGGACTAAAATGTTAACTGAAATTAAGTTAAGGGACCGCAAATTTAATTTAGCCTATTTTATGATTGGATTGAAGAAATTTGAATAATTTTTAAATTTAATCACAACAATATCATTTATTTATCGAATTTTGTAGTTAAAGTGTGGGTAATAGGTATGAGTACGGGCGCTTAAGTACCTAGAGGGTAAGGGTACGACCGTACGAGTATTAAAGTTGATACCCAAGAAGATATGGGTACGGGTATGAGTATATTTTTAAATCGCGGGTGGGGGCGGGTACTATAGTACCCTACTCATTATCATCCCTAGTTAAGTGGGATTTATGGGTCCACTTTTTCTGAAAAAATAAATTTTTATCTCAAAATTTTTTGATAAAAAAAAATTTGATTTTTGTTTTTGATAAAAAATCATTTACAAATTTGTTTTTTTCAAAAATTTTATTATTGGAGAAAAATAAATTCAATTTTTTTTTTGGAAAAATAAATTTTTGATTTTTTTTCTCATTTTTTCGAGAAAAGATTAATTTTATTTTATTTTATTTTTTCGAGAAAAAGAAGTTATATATGTTTAAAAATAAATAAATTTCAAAAATAATGAAATTACATAACATACCATTAGGCCTATGAATCGCCTAACTTAAGCTCACAAAAGATAATGAAATAATAAACCACAACTTTAAAAAATTATTAAAATAAGAGTGTTAATTCTAAGGGGCTTAATAGAGGATTTGTTAAGAAGGTCTTTAAATTTTGGAGTTTTATTGACTGCTCGAACTAATACATATGTTAGATATGATATTTAATAAATATTAGTGTATGAGTACTTTAATTAGATTTTTTTTTTTATATAATTAGTCACAAATGGATTGCCAACATATTTTTTTTATTAAACCAATATTGAAATAAAGTCTTTTTCTCGTCTAATTTCCTCTATTCCTGTGTTGTCGAACATTTGAAATTTATGTCCATTATTTATCGATTTGAGTATATGTGAGTATTTTTGTTACATAAATATATTATCATTATAAGAAAATAATTTCTTTTTGGTTAATTGACAAGGACACATAACATATATTCATCAATTAGAAAGAACATTTATTTGGTAGACTAACTCACAACCATTATTAAACAAAAGTAATTGAAATGTCTAATGCTTTTAGAGAAGATGATGCAACTCATTTAAGTTTAAAGGCATGATACAATTTTTATACTCTTCCTTTGTGCCATTCATATGAACTTTTGTAAGGAAGATGTTTATTCCTCTCAAGATAAACCTATTAGTTAAAGTAGTTGAAGACAAACCCATATGGCTTGAGAATCTATCCTATTAGTTAAAGTAGTTGAAGACAAACCCATATGGCTTCGGAATCTATCACTACCTCAAAATTTCAAAAATCACATATTGTGTTTGTGTTTGATTATAATAATAAATAAACTCAAATACAAAAATAATATAAATAAAGAACCTATGAATATGGTAGGTACAACAACAATACTCGTAATGGATACCTATCAATGTGGTGTGAATAATAATCAATCATAGTGTAAGGCCTACCCATCCTAGAGTTGGTAATTATTATAGCGTTGTTGAAATTTCAAGATTTAAGCTGTGTCATTAACTTAAAGGTATTCGCTCATATTTTTCTTGAAGGATTTTTTTTAGAAAATCTGATTCACAAACTCCTCGTCAATAAGATCTAAAAATATAGATAAAATATAAGAATCTAGCAACATCAGAAATATGAAATAAAAGTATAAAGAGTCAATTAATACATCAAATATAATCAAGCACACACATCATCGAGTCAATCATATCAAACATCCTCAATGGTATCTCTCTCAAGTCTTTTCTTAACTATTTGATGCATCATAAATTATATGCTGACAATGACAATGGTCAATTCTAACATGTATAGTTGCTCTCGGGTATAATTGATTTTAACTTGAAGCTACAATTTGTTAATTTTGAATCTAAACATAAATTTTTTACACTCCAATTTATTGGTCAGTTCATTTTTACGTAAATATATCTAAACATAAACTATTTTATATTTAACTCATTTTTAAATAAAATTAATATTTTAAAATAAAGTAATTCAAAATCAATTTTTATTATAATTCAACCAAACATGCACTGAGTCATCATAACTCACTCACCCATACAATCATGAATCATCTCATCTCAAATCATGTAAATGGATATATTATATTATGTCATGATATAGTGTGTATTAAACACATGACATGAAAAATTAATATTAGATTGTCTGTTATTATGTGCACATCAAACATATGGTAGGATAATATTTATCCTATTATTATTCTATATTATCTTGATCATACTTTATATCTTATCATAGATCTATCATATTATCATATCGTGCACATTTGAGATTTAAATAAATATAGGTCTAACATTAGAGGAGATGATTAAATTTTGAGGAGATTTAAATAAATATATCAAACGAGAGTAGTTTTAACATTAGAGGAGATGATTAAATTTTGAGGAGATTTAAATAAATATATCAAACGAGAGTAGTTTTAACATTAGAGGAGATGATTAAATTTTGAGGAGATTTAAATAAATATATCAAACGAGAGTAGTTTTAACATTAGAGGAGATGATTAAATTTTGACTATACAACCATTGATGATCATGATTAAGAGTTATTTAAGTGACACATGACCACTTAAAAAAAGTCACATGACTTTTTCCTTTAATCTTAACGCTCCATATTTTTCCCCAAAATTAAAATTCGAAGACGGGATGTGGATGTTTTTGGGGTTTTGATATCACCTTGCATCCGCACATGAACCTACTCCGCTAGTAATATTATTGTAATTTTTAAATTTTATACACATGTACATATTGAATATACTTAATATTTCTTAAAATATTAAAAATTATAATATCCTCACTATAAAAAATATTTTTTTTAATTTTATTATTATTTAATAATAATTATTTTATTATATTAATTATAATAAATATGGTTTTTAAATTTATAATTTTATAGATATGAATGGGTGCGGGCGTGGGTGAAAAAACTCAAACCCGTTGCAAGCGCGAATGGACATCTAAATTTTATGCTCGATAAAAAATGAAGATATATTTTCTTTGATTAGTCGGATGCAGGGATGCAAAAATGAAGAAGGCAAAACCTGGCTACCCAATTACCATGACTAAATTTGACCAGAAGGTTTTGTAGTGTATGAGAACATAAAGGAATGGATCAACATGTGATTTTTTGCATTGGCAATGAGAGGACAACCATGTACAATCAATGGCACATGGTGGTAGTCATGAAGGAATGCAAGGAAACCCCTAAACATAAAATTTGGCATAACCGCACAACATCAATGTTCTTTTTATTTTTTTATTTTATTTTTATTTTGATTTTTAAGTTATTTTTGTGTTATTTTAGTCCTTTAAAATTTTAAGTGTTGCTATTGTGTCCTTCCCTTCCATCTCTTTACATTTTTTAATAACTCTCAAATTCTACTTGAACAAGCTAGCCATTATGAATTAATTACCTCAAAAACACATCCTTTCATAAAAATCATGTTGTCCTTATCCCACTCTTCCCTCATTATAAATTCACAAGATTACATCATCTCTAAACCATCTCTCACCAATTATCCCTCCTCTAAGGCCTCATTGAGAGAGAAATAGTGGGAAAGCACAATACTTTTCTCTCCCTTTCTCTCTTAGGTCTTGCACCATGGGGCAATTTTTTTTTAATGCCCTCTTTCTGAAAAAAAAACACCAAAATGTCCTCTTTCCAAATTAAAACACCAAAATGCTCCTTTTTTTTTCAAAATTTGTTTCCCTTACAAGTCGCCATTTGGAATGGCGACTTGCTTAAGGAAGGCCTACTCCCAAATGGTGACTTCCAACTGGTTTTTTTTTTTTAAAAAAAGTAGATTTGTGCGTCACAATTATGTAGATTTGTGCGTCACAATTATGTAGATTTGTGCGTCACAATTATGTAGATTTGTGCGTCACAATTATGTAGATTTGTGCGTCACAATTATGTAGATTTGTGCGTCACAATTATGTACAATTGAAGTTCAACCCTGACACTTGTATTACTAAGGCTCTACTAGTTTGTCCAATTTTTCAAAGCAACACTTCATGAAAATAGAAAATCATTATGAAATTGATCAAGAGAATGTTGGAATCAATCGTTCTAGGAAAAACAGTTGAGGAAACTCATAATTTGAAAGACAAATTGTCTATGTGGAAAAAAAAAGGGATTTTTATATATATTATGATTTATTCTAATCACAGTGCTCCTAAGGAAAGTTTATGTTAGTTCTCTCAATTGGTATTAGTACTTCTCAAAACCCCATGGAGTTGTTGTTCTTGCAACATCACATTGAGCACAAGAAAAATGGAAGTCATACATACTAGAATGAATGAATCATAAAATCAAATTTCAAATCACAACTGGTTTAAAATGCAAGAGAAATAAAGATTCAAGAATCATAAAAATTACGAAAAAAACAAATGAAAGAAAATATTGTATGATTTTGAGAACAAATTAAAAAAGTAAAATCCTATCATAAATTTCAATGGACCTGATTTGTAAATAATAGTAGAATAAGAAAATAATAATAAGCAAATCTATCCAACAGTGCGACAACATACATAAAAATAAACAACATAAAACATAATTCATGAATAAGTAATGTTCCCAAATTAATTCCAGCACTTGAATGAACAGTGCAAACATTCATGAATAAACCATGAAGCCACTAGTAATCAAAACAAGCATACAAAAATAAATAACATAAAATGAATATTTAACATACAAGTTGATGCTAAGTTATTGCAACAACGGTAACAAAAAATAAATAAATAAAACACTAACCATTTA
>NC_021167.2:11011526-11013817 GCF_000331145.2 Cicer arietinum | reverse complement strand
AACTTTGATTTTGTTTGAAAGGGTAAGAAATTTGGTTTTGTGTTGCATAAATTTCTAACCATTCAAAAAATAAAATATGAGTTTTATTTTGTAAAATGAATTCATAAAATTCATTCTGAATTTGTTTTCTCTGTTTCACAAAGTTTTTGAAGAACCATGTCCTCTTATCTGTATTTTTGGAAGCATAAAAATCATTATGGAGTTTAGTTTTATCAACTTCAAATGCCTTTTCTATAACGTTTAGTTCATTAACAACATTTTCAGTTATAGCAGAAAAAGACGGCGAAGTAGGTGGAGAAATGTTTTGTTGCTCCTCATTAGTGTGTTGAGGTGCTGTGTAAATTTGGTGAGGTATATTTGTGGAATAGTCAACATTTTGAAAGGAAGCATTTGGTATGCTGGAGCATGAAAAACGTGGTTTTGTAAAGTTTTTTAATTTTTGAGGCAATTGTGTGATTGAAGGTGGTCTGGAGGAACTAGCATCAGAGTACCTGGCACTAGAAGTTCTTGAAAAACTTAGTTTTACCTTACCATCATTGTATTGTATGACTTCTTTAAGATTGTTGTTTGGTTTTGATTGTTCAAGAGGTTGTGGTCTAACAGCTCCTTCTAGGATCCATTCTTCAAGAAGATCAATATCTTTCCAAAGGATAGTTTTTGGAATAACAGTGTTTGCTTTTGTTAGATCAGTTTGTAAAAATAGTGTTTCACCTCTTTTGTTTTCAATATTTTTTGTTGCAGTAAAGGCTGAAAAAATTGCCTTGTAATGGACTCTGTAAATAACAGCTACAGGAATAGATCCTTCTATCATTTTGTAATTATGAGTTTTGATTTGTAGTGTAAAAGAATTTATGATGTTTGGGTCTTTTAAAGACAAAGAAAAATTTGGATAACATCCAAACCAAATTGGTCCTTGACAAAGACTAGATTCACCTGTACTTATAATTGAATCTTGAAAGTTCAGGAACCTTGCATCTCGTAGGACACATAGGATTGAAGTGTTTAATCTTTCCCTTGTTAAAGGTTTTATACCAACTTGAACAAGACCTATATGTATGAAGTTATAGTTTCTGTCAGCGTGTTTTTTGAGCGTTTTTGAAGAAAGAAGATTTATTGTTTCAAAAGGGTTAGAAAGAGTAACATCACGTTCCTCCGTTTTGATAACATACTCGGTTTTTAATAGATTTTTGAAGAGACTGGATATGTAGACCTCATCTTTTTTGATTTTTGGGATTTACCAATTGTTTATAGATTTTTGGAAGTCTTCAATAGTGATTTCTTCACAATTGATAGGTTCCCTTTTCTCTGGGAAGTTTTGGGTAGAAGGAGTGGAGAAAGAATAAGTTCTACAAAAGAGATTATCCATATTTAAAATTTTGCCTTTTTATTTTGAAGAAACTTTCAAGGATTCACTGCCCTTAAACGCTTGTACGTCGACTTAAACACGGGACTTACAACCCAGAAACTATTATTCTTCAAGATAAAATTTCAAGATTTTAAATATTTTTAACCAATTTTATATAACCTATTCCCCCCAAGTCTGATACCAACGAACGTCCTGGATCAAAGGGTCACCGACAATAGGAACATAATTCAACTTAACGAACGTCCTGGATCAAAGGGTCACCGAAAATAGGAACAGAATTCAACTATCAAGTCTTGTTCAAAGATTTGCATGTGAAATATAGCGTTACAGAATTTAATGAAACAAAACCAAACCCACAAACCACTAAAACTGAAAAACGGTAAATCCAAATTACTTGTTTTTAGCAAGACAAATTGGAAAACAACAAAGAAAAAACAAAAGTTCATGCTAAACACAGTTTCTGATGCACAAGATCAGCTGTTAGCTGCAAGTGCAGAGCATACTTAAATTACAGAATTTAAAGAAGAATACGATAAGGGAAAACGGAATATGATTAAAACATATTAACGAATACTTACAATGGAATCAAGTTCTTGAAAATTGAAAACGGAAAATACAAAATAAAATATAGGAGACACTCAAGAAACTCTCAAGATTTCTAACATAAGCTATGTTGTTGTATTTCACTCTGCCTTGAACTGAAGACAAGCCTTGCTTATATAGGCAAAGACTCATGCTTGTACAGCTTTGGTGTAGTGGAGGAAATGATGAGATTCCTTCTGCTTTCGGTGCCACGTTTGGACTTTAGTGTGAGAGGCAGACAAGTGCCCGAATCTTTTGCTTTTGCTTTTGCTTTTCAGAAATAATCGTTTTTTTTTTTTTTTTATGGGCCAGACAAATGCCCGAATCTTTTGCTTTTGCTTTT
>NC_021167.2:11010554-11010859 GCF_000331145.2 Cicer arietinum | reverse complement strand
AAACCACTGTGGAATTTTTGAAGGTTCCATGGTTAGGTTAAAGAAAAATAGCCAAGTATGGCTAAATTTTTGGTTTTGGATGAGAAAAACGTTGTACCAGGCTTGTTGATAGTCCCAGTAGTTAAAGGTCCTACAATGGTTTACTGTAGTTTTGAAATCAATTGGGAATTGTTTTGGTGTGTAAAGATTTTATCCCCATTCTAAAGGTGGGATGATTTTGTGGATTTTTGCGGTTGAATAGGCAACTGGGCCTTCTTTTGGATTGTCTTGAATTGTTACAGATCTTGTACATTCAAGATAGATTT
>NC_021167.2:11007600-11010456 GCF_000331145.2 Cicer arietinum | reverse complement strand
TGTACATTCAAGAATAGATTTATAGTAAGGCTGGGGTTTTGATAAATCATATGGTTTGAAAAACCAGCCTTCTGGAAAAATCTTTGAGATGACTAATTGAGGATTTCTATTATAGAAATGATCCTCGATTGTCCAAATTTTTTGGTAATCTATTTTGACAAAATACTCTGATTTTGGTTTAAAAATAGTAATTTCAGAATCATTTGAAATAATTTTTTGAGAAGGGGTTTTTGAAGATTCTCCCCTTTCCTGCCCTGTAATGGAAGGCAGTTGTATCTGGAGGGATTCAATCTCTTGCTGGAGTTGGTGGAGTTTTGCAATTTTTTGTAGCTGAAGGTTTTCTTCTATTGAGTTTTTTATTTCCTGGAAATTGTCAGGACCAGCTATCTGTTGGCTTGCAAACCATTTTTGAATTGGGCTTTGAGCTTCATTTTCTTCAACAGCTTCTACCCAGGATCAGATGGGTTTTGCAGATGAGATAGGTTTTGGGGTTTCTTGTGGTTGGTCCTTTTGGACCTCTATTCTTTTTGATTTTCTGGGCATCACTCAGGTCCTGTTTTGTAGAAATTCTCTAGTTAGAAAATCTGGAATTGAGTTCTGATCTCCTTTAATAAATTCAATTTCAAAATAAAAAATGCTAAGTATTGCTTGCCATCTGGCAAAAATTTGTTTTGATGCAATATTTTGAACATCTTTTTGTAAAACTTATTTTGCAGATTTACAATCAATTCGTAGTAAAAATTTTTGGTTGAGTAAATCGCTTTGAAATTTTGTAATGCACATGACAATTGAAAGGATTTCTTTTTTAATGGTATCTTTTGGCAATCATTCCAGTGCGCAGATGTAAACTGTATAATGCATTCTTTGTTATTTGTTTTTTGTTTAAGGATACCCCCATATCCTATGTCTGAAGCATCTGTTTCAACAATTTTTTGGGCTGATGGGTCAGCTAAATGTAGGCAAGGTATTTCTTTAACTTGTTTTTTTGATTATTTGAACTATTTTGGTATGTTCATAGTCCATGTGACAGGATTTTTCTTTAGCCTATCGTGGAGAGGTTTTGCTATCCTATTAATGTTAGGACATAAATCTAACACGTAGTTTAGAGATCCTAAAAACCTTTGTAATTGTGTTTTGTCAAGGATTTTGTCAGGAAATTTATCTGCGAAAGATAAGGATCTTTCAATAGGGGTGATAGTACCCCGAGAGATATAATGTCCTAGGAAACGGATTTTTGTTTGAAAAAGAGAAACTTTGGATTTTGAAACAACTAATCCATTTTTCTTAGTAATCATTAAAAATGTTCTAAGATGTTTGAAATGTTGTTCAATGGTTTCAGAGAATATTAAGACATCATCAATATAGACAATGCAAAATTTTGAGAATGGATTAAAGATTTCATTCATAATTCTTTGGAACTCTGAAGGGGCATTCTTTAATCCAAAGGGCATTACCGTCCACTCATATTGACCAAAAGGGACCGTAAAAGCTGTTTTATACCGATCTTTTGGATCAATTTGTAGTTGCCAAAATCCTGATTTCATGTCAAATTTTGAAAATACAGATGAAGAGTGTAATTTTTGTAAAAGATCTTTTTTGTTTGGAATCGGGTAACGAATCCATTTTAAAGCTTTGTTTAAAGGTTTGTAGTTTATGACTAGCCTAGGTGTGCCTCTTTCTATTTCAGAATTTTTGTTCACATAGAAGGCTGCACAACTCCAAGGTGACCTAGACTTTGTAATTAGACCCTTTTGTTCTAAGTCTTGGATTTCTGTTTTGCAATGTGTTTCAAGTTCATAATTCATTTGGATAGGTCTAGCTTTTGTTGGGATTTGTTTATCGGAAAAGTCATTTTCATATGGTAGGTCTACCATATGTTGTTTTCTGTTCCAAAAAGCATTTGGTAAATCTGAACAGATTTCGTTTTCAATTCTTTTTTGGAGATCTGAAATTTTTTGTTTTACGAAACTATTTTGTAATTGTTGTTCAGTTTTGAGAAAAGAAACATCTTGTTTTAGGAAATATAAATGTTTTTCTTTTCCTTGAATTAAACAATTTAATTCAGTTTTGGAAACAGAGCAAGCTTTTAAAAGATTTAAATTCTTTGTTCTGGGTTTTTCAATAAAAGGGAAAATAATTTTGGCCTCTTTTGTTTTGCAAGAAATACTGTCGTAATTGACTGAATAGGGAGTTATCATGTTAATGAAGGGAGTCCCTAAAATAACAGTATGAGTAATATTTTCTAATAAAACAAAAGGAGTTTTGATTGAAACATTACCATTTTTAATGGAAGCTTCAGTTTTACTTTTTATAATCATGTTGGAGTGGTTGGCCGCAACAAGTTTTTCATTAGATTTTTGTAAAAATCTGTTTGGTACAATGCTACTTTTTAAGCAATTTAAATCTGCTCCAGTATAAAAAAGTGCAATTGTTTCGAATTTGAAATCTTCAGAAAAAACTAAATTAATTTTGATTAAATATTTTCTTGTGGTTACTGTTCTTAAAACGAACAAGAAATCCTCTGGGATTTCTTCTAAATTTTCAATTTTGTTAGAATATTCTTCATTTTCTCCTTCTTCTTCATCCTGTTCATGGTCAGAAGAGGTTTGATTTTGTGCCTGGGAAATAAGATTTTGAAGAATGTTTGAATCAATTTCTTGTTTTTGTTTAAGAGTTTTTAACTCTTGTTTTACAATTTTAATTTCCTCTTGCAGAGATTGAATTGTGGCATGGGCTTGTGACCTTGCTCTTTTCCCTAAAATATTTGTTAGGTCATAAGTGGTTTTAGGAAGTAATTTTGATGAGGATGTGGAAGGTTGACCTTGTTTTGATTCAAAAGTATTTAACAGTTTTCCT
>NC_021167.2:10998033-10999433 GCF_000331145.2 Cicer arietinum | reverse complement strand
GGATGTTCACATCTACTTCAAACGTGGGCATGGTACCATATGCCGTTTCTTGCACCAATAAGTAATTTTGAGCCTCGTTTTCCATTCGCAAAAAGGTAAATATCAAAAAAAAGTTAAATATTATATTTATACAACTATCAATTGATTCACTAACATATTCAAATTTATTTTCGTAGATATAGTGGAAAGGGTATGAAATTTGGGGACACACCTCGTTATCATACCGATGGATATCGATCAAAAATTGATCATATGACCGTTAACGATGTAATATATTAAAACATTACATTATTTCTATTATTTTATTTTTCTTATGCATATATATATTACTAACAAACTTATTATATATCAGTTTATCTGGAGGCCATATCTACATCTAACATACGATCATCCAGAAGATAATTGGCTATGGAATGCATCTACATATTTAATTTGTTTCTACATAATAGAAATGCATCAAATTGATAGAGTGAAACTACAATTTGGACTACCTCAAGAAATTCCACATCCTCCGAGGAACATGAAAAAGTATCATAAGGTAGATTTGCATAAACAAGTTGACTATAGTTGGGCATTATTCTACGAAAATGAGAACAAAGAGTGGAATGAACGCGAGAATCATATTCTTCATGGTCAACCTCTAAATGTTGAATTGAAACCAAGTTATGAATACATGGTTTGGTTTTGCAAAAATTCTAAACGATTTATTTCTGTAGAAAACCAATTGGTTGATCCTCGTGCCAATCCACCACAACCTCCACCACAATCTAGCCAACACTTTGTTCACCCTCAACCTCCACCGCAATCTAGTCAATTCTTTTTTCACCCCCAACCTCCACCACAATCTAGCCAACATTTTTTTCCAAGAATCAATGCCCAACACAACAGAACAAAATCAATATTATATACCAACACCTCCTGATACTCAATCGCCTCCTAATACTTTTACCCACACACCACATCCTCATACTTTTATCCACACACCACATCAATCTTACGGGTTCACGCTAGGGGAACAATTTAATTTTGACAGTCAACAACCACATCAAGAAGACAATTGTCGACTATCATTTGCATCAAGCGAAGAGGAATTGTTGTATAACACGTTCAACACTCGTCATAATACACCTGAGTCCGCTACCCAGTTACTGAATAATATGTGTCAACAAAATTTTCAAATTCCAAGCTTTGGAAATCCATATACTCCGTTGAATCAAATATCTAACTGGACTCAAGGTGGAAGTAGTTCTTCTGCAGCACTTCCACCTAGACATCCTCAACAGAAAGAAGACGAAGATCAAGAAGAAGAAGAAGAACAACAAGAAACTCGTGATGTACCAAGGCGTCGTCAAAATCCCGTACGTGTGAGAAAACCTCGACAATGTGGTACTGGAGGCCAC
>NC_021167.2:10961556-10997769 GCF_000331145.2 Cicer arietinum | reverse complement strand
TTATATATATATATATATATATATATATATATATATTATTTTAATTAAATTTTATTTTTTTACAAAAAACTAACCTTTAAAAAAATGACATTTCGAACTTGGGTTTGCAATTTAATCATAATTTAAAATTTCTATTTATCTATTTTTATGAATTATATTAATTATATATATATATATATTAATTTTGTTATTTCAACAAAAATTGAAATAATTATTTTTTACAAAAAACTAACCTTTTAAAAATTGACATTTCGAACTTGAATTTCCTAAAATTTTATCGTAATTTAAAATTTTTATTTATCTATTTTTTTGAATTTAATTATATATATATATATATTACTTTTGTTATTTCAATAAAAATTAAAATATTTTTTTAACAAAAAAATTATTTTATAAATGTCCATTTTGATTTATTAAATTTTTTTCATAATTTAAATGTCTATTTATTTATTTTTTATGTATTTTTATTAATTAAAATAATTAAATTATATATATGGAGTAACGAAAAAAAATTGAAATTTTTTTTTAAAAAAAAAAAAACCAGTTGGAAGTCGCCATTTGGGAGTAGGTTGACTTGTAAGGGAAAAAAATTTTGAAAAAAAAAAAGGGCATTTTGGTGTTTTTTTTTTTTCGAAAGAGGGCATTGAAAAAGAATTGCCGCACCATGGAGGTTACATCTCCCACCAAGAGCAACCATGGTGACCCCATGGGTTCTTCCCTTGTATTAGATTGTGTTCAACCTGTTGGTAGCCCACTTTGTAAAATGATCGCCGTAGCGTCCATCGCTGCTGGTGTTCAGTTTGGATGGGCGCTACAGCTCTCATTGTTGACCCCTTACCTGCAATCGCTAGGTGTTCCGCACGTATGGGCAGCTTTTATTTGGCTCTGTGGTCCGATCTCTGGTCTTCTTGTGCAACCCATTGCTGGTTATTATAGTGATCGAAGCACCTCACGCTTCGGTCGCCGTCGTCCATTTATCTTTTGTGGTCAATTCAGTCGCTGTCGGCATCGCTGTCTTTCTTATTGGTTACGCCGCTGACCTCAGTCACTCAATCGGTGACGATCTCTCGCAGAAAACTAGACCACGAGCTGTTGCTTTCTTCGTCATCGGATTCTGGATCCTTGATGTAGCAAACAACATGCTTCAAGGACCATGTCGTGCTTTCCTCGCCGACTTTGTAGCCGGAGATGAAAAAATGACAATGACAAGAAGAGCTAACGCATTCTTTTCATTCTTCATGGCCGTCGGAAACATTCTCGGATACGCAGCTGGTTCATACAGCGGCCTATACAAAATCTTCCCGTTCACTGAAACCGACGCATGCAACATTTTCTTCGCGAATCTTAAAAGTTGCTTCTTCTTCTCCATCCTCCTCTTAACCTTCCAGGCCGGAATCGCTCTGGTTTACGTGGAAGACACACCTCGGCTGAGAGCGGAGGTGAGCGACAACAACGAACAAGTATCATGTTTCGGACAATTGTTCTGTGCAGTGAAGGAGTTGAAGAGACCAATGTGGATGTTGATGTTGGTGACATGTGTGAATTGGATCGCATGGTTCCCCTTCTTCTTGTTCGACACAGACTGGATGGGTCGTGAAGTGTACGGAGGAGATGCAGGAGAGAAGGCATATGACACTGGTGTGAGATTTGGTTCTTTAGGACTTATGCTTAATGCTGTTGTTCTTGCATTAATGTCTTTGGCTGTTGAACCTTTGGGAAAAATGGTTGGAGGAATTAAGAGACTTTGGGGTATTGTTAATATTATTCTTGCTATTGGTTTGGCAATGACTGTCCTTATTACTAAGATGGCAGAGCAGGAACGTCAGCTAAGTGGTGGTGCCACCGATGGAAATCCTTCTAAAGGTGTCAAGGCTGGTGCCATCCTTTTCTTCGCAGTTCTTGATATCCCTTGTGGGGTAAGTCATTCATTTTTCTTTTTTAATAATGATATTTGAATATATTTTTAAACATAAATACAAATATACGTGACTCTCAACAATCTCTCTTTATTTAGTTTTTTTTCTCTATTTTAAAAATAAGTCGTTAACCACTTTGTGTTTTATTAGCACGAGGAACTACATTGTTAGAATCAGAAGACATAAGAAAGGAATCATAAACATTAGATAAAGGTAGAAAATCTGTTAAAACATGGGACAATATATACTATGCACATAATCTAAATGAGGAGTATCATTATCAGGACAATTATATAAAGATAAAAACTTGTGTCTTCAATGAATATTACACCGTAATTCCCATCTCTTATATCTTTTTGTTTGTCGGAGTTAGAGCCGACTAAAAAAAAGATAGAATTCAAAAGATTTAATAATTAAATTAATTTTCTGGAATTTAAACCGAGAGCTCCTTCTTTCATAAAACGTGTGACTTAAAACTTTTGGTTGTTGCTTTTTACGAGTTGGACCTTAGCATAATCAAGAACATATACAATTTAAATCTGTCGTGAATAAAAATTGAAAATTGTAAATGTCAAATTAAATCTGACCCGGGATGGATAAGCCCATTCCTGCGTTTTTTCAAAGCACACACAATTTCTTAGGAAAAAACGTACTATTAGGACAACACCACGCGTTTGTATGCTGATTAATTAATTTTCATTCTTGAAGCGCGTGGACAGCGAAATTTGCACCACGTTATACATAGCAGTAAGAGCATAAAGAAATGGCCTTAGTCTCTCATCTCGTGCAATTCAAGCAAACCAACCAGAATGGATAGTGTGTGGAAATTTGAAATTCATGAAACACAACACTACTTTACACACCTCCATACTCCTTAGTCCATACCACTTTATTTTCAATTAATGCCTTTTCTTTTTGTCATCTAAACATCCAACCTTCCTAGCTGTCAATATTATTTTTACCCCCTTTTAATAATCAAACAAATAAACATGACCATTTACTAAAAATAAATAAACGATCATTTTTATGTTTAAACGTATGAATAATTATCAGAGGTCAACCTACTTATAAATGTATAGAAATAACAAAAATATTGATAAATATTTTTTTATTACTCTCGATCTTTGTTGTTTTATAATATTTGACAATTTTACATAGCTTAAGAAAATATGATAAATAAATTGCAATTTTATTAATTTATATTTATAATTTATTAGTGTATTTTTATTACAATAAGTGCAAAGTGAAAATAAAATATTGAGAGTAGTGTAAATTTTATTAATTAGAAGGTACAATTGAAATAAAATCATTTTTTTTCTTCTAAAAATAGAGTGCAAATATATTACATGATTACATCCAAATTATATTGGCACCCCAAGTTAATCGTCTATCATTTGCAATACTTTAAAATATTATTTAAAAAAATTATATAAAATATTTAGGAAAATTATGAATAAAATAATTAAAATTACATTGAAATCAAAAATGATAATTATTTTACAAAAGAGAGTAGTCATTTTAATCTTTAAATCTGTTTTAAATAATCAATTCAATTATTATATATTTTTTTTTCTCCAAAGATATTGGTTTGGCAATGACTGTCCTCATTAGGGGTGGACAAAGTTCAGTTCTGAACCAGAACCGTTTGAAAATTGAACCAAACTAGTTTTTAGTTTGAAAAAACTGAACCAAATTAGTTTTCAGTTCAAAAAATCGAACCGAACTGTTTTATAAACTGGTGCACCAGTTTATTACTTTGAACCGAATCGAACAGGTTTAACTTAGTTTTTTTTGTTTATATAGACCAAGTTTTACATAATTACCCCTAATTAATTCTAAAAAAACAAATTCGCTTCAAGTTTTTTGAAATAAAAATCAGTTCGGTTTAGTTTTTTTGAACTGAAAATCAGTTTAGTTCGGTTTTTTCAAACTGAAAACTAGTTCGGTTCAATTTTAGTTTAAAAAAATCAATTCAAAAATAGTTCGTTTCTCAATTTTTATAAATCAGTTCAGTTCAAAACACAGTTCGGTTCAGTTCAATTCTACATTTTGGTTCAGTTTTTAGTTATTTTGAACACCTCTAGTTCTTATAACTAAGATGGCAGAGCAGGAACGTCAGCTAAGTAGTGGTGCCACTGTTGGAAATCCTTCTAAAGGTGTCAAGGCTGGGTGCAAATGTAATCCTTGATAACTTAAAAAATATATTGATTTGAATAATACTCAAACATTACAACCACTTAACTAAATAATACATTAAATTATTTAATTTTAATATATTAATATAACTATTAGAAAATTTCAATATATTTTTTTGAAAGCTTCGTTACAGTATATTTTATACACAAAAGTTTCAATTTCTATTCAAAAGAAAAACACATACAATTTAATATATATCCCACCCCATTAAACATAAGTAATTAGTGGAAACTGCCAGAAGCAATGGTAGCCTTAGCCTCATCATCTGGTTTAGGTGTAGGCAACAAGACAATTGCCAATATTGCACTAACCACAGCAGCCACTGCACCCGCCACAAAAGCAGGCAAATTACCACCACCAAAAAGAGCATCCCATGGTCCACTTAATGTTGACACCACCATCTATATATAAAATTAGATCAAATAAATAATATTCATACATATGTACTATATAAAAAAAAGTATATACATATATATATATTCCTACCTGTGGTACCACAATGGCAAGATTCAAGACTCCCAAAGATAAACCTGAATATTTTGAAGTAAAAGGTCATATGATTCATTTGCGCATGTTCAGTAAAATTTTGTTTAATTCAGTTTATCTGATGTATAACTTAAACCAAATTTAAAATTGTAGTTAATTATATTATAAAATTAAATATAATTTTAAATATGATTTAAATTAGATACTTACCAAACTAAATTAACTACATATAAATTTTAATTTATCACTAGTGTTTTATAAATAAATAAAAATCAATGAGACACTACTAAAGTTTTGTTTACCTTGTCCAGCCCCTGAAGCGCTGCAGTATATTGATGCTAGAGCAAAAGGAACACTGAAGGTAATCTGGACAACAAACAGTAAAAATTAATCAGTAAATAAATTACATAATAAAATATTGACTGGATCGTGGGCTCCAGTAATTTACAGCACCACTTCACGTGATGAGGATAAAAAGAAATGAATGACTTACCGCACAAGGGATACCAAGAACTGCGAAGAACAGGATGGCACCAGCCTTGACACCTTTAGAAGGATTTCCAACGGTGGCACCACCACTTAGCTGACGTTCCTGCTCTGCCATCTTAGTAATAAGGACAGTCATTGCCAAACCAATAGCAAGAATAATATTAACAATACCCCAAAGTCTCTTAATTCCTCCAACCATTTTTCCCAAAGGTTCAACAGCCAAAGACATTAATGCAAGAACAACAGCATTAAGCATAAGTCCTAAAGAACCAAATCTCACACCAGTGTCATATGCCTTCTCTCCTGCATCTCCTCCGTACACTTCACGACCCATCCAGTCTGTGTCGAACAAGAAGAAGGGGAACCATGCGATCCAATTCACACATGTCACCAACATCAACATCCACATTGGTCTCTTCAACTCCTTCAATGCACGGAACAAATGTCCGAAACATGATACCTGTTCGTTGTTGTCGCTCACCTCCGCTCTCAGCCGAGGTGTGTCTTCCACGTAAACCAGAGCGATTCCGGCCAGGAAGGTTAAGAGGAGGATGGAGAAGAAGAAGCAACTTTTAAGATTCGCGCAGAAAATGTTGCATGCGTCGGTTTCGGTGAACGGGAAGATTTTGTATAGGCCGCTGTATGAACCAGCTGCGTATCCCAAAATGTTTCCGACGGCCATGAAAAATGAAAAGAATGCGTTAGCTCTTCTTGTCATTTTTTCATCGCCGGCTGCTAAGTCCGCGAGGAAAGCACGACATGGTCCTTGAAGCATGTTGTTTGCTACGTCAAGGATCCAGAATCCGACAACGAAGAAACCAACAGCTCTTGGTCTAGTTTTCTTCGAGAGATTGTCACCGAACGAGTGACCGAGGTCAGCGGCGTAACCAATAAGAAAGACAGCGATGCCGACAGCGACTGAACCACAAAAGATAAATGGACGACGGCGGCCGAAGCGTGAGGTGCTTCGATCACTATAATAACCAGCAATGGGTTGCACAAGAAGACCAGAGATCGGACCACAGAGCCAAATAAAAGCTGCCCATACGTGCGGAACACCTAGCGATTGCACGTAAGGGGTCAACAATGAGAGTTGTAGTGCCCATCCAAACTGAACACCAGCAGCGATGGACGCTACTGCGATCATTTTACGAAGTGGGCTACCAACAGGTTGAACACAATCTAATTCAAGGGAAGAACCCATGGGGTCACCATGGTTGCTCTTGCTGGGAGATGTAACCTCCATGGTGCAAGACCTAGAGAGAGAAAGGGAGAGAAAAGTATTGTGCTTTCCCACTATTTCTCTCTGAATGAGGCCTTAGAGGAGGGAGAATTGGTGAGAGATGGTTTAGAAATGATGTAATCTTGTGAATTTATAATGAGGGAAGAGTGGGATAAGGACAACATGATTTTTATGAAAGTATGTGTTTTTGAGGTAATTAATTCATAATGACTAGCTTGTTCAAGTAGAATTTGAGAGTTATTAAAAAATGTAAAGAGATGGAAGGGAAGGACACAATAGCAACACTTAAAATTTTAAGGGACTAAAATAACACAAAAATAACTTAAAAATCAAAATAAAAATAAAATAAAATAATAAAAAGAACATTGATGTTGTGCGGTTATGCCAAATTTTATGTTTAGGGGTTTCCTTGCATTCCTTCATGACTACCACCATGTGCCATTGATTGTACATGGTTGTCCTCTCATTGCCAATGCAAAAAATCACATGTTGATCCATTCCTTTATGTTCCCATACACTACAAAACCTTGTGGTCAAATTTAGGCATGGTAATTGGGTAGGCAGGTTTTGCCTTCCTCATTTCTGCATTCCTACATCCGACTAATCAAAGAAAATATATCTTTATTTTTTATCGAGCGCAAAATTTAGATGTCCATTTGCGCTTGCAACCGGTTTGAGTTTTTTCACCCACGCCCACACCCATTCATATCTATAAAATTATAAATTTAAAAACCATATTTATTATAATTAATATAATAAAATAATTATTATTAAACAATAATAAAATTAAAAAAAAATCTTTTTTATAGTGAGGATATTATAATTTTTAATATTTTAAGAAATATTAAGTATATTCAATATGTACATGTGTATAAAATTTAAAAATTACAATAATATTACTAGCGGATTAGGTTCAGATGCGGATGCAAGGTGATATCAACACCGCAAAAACATCCACATCCCACCTTCGAATTTTAATTTCGGGGAAAAATATGGAGGATTAAAAGAAAAAGTCATGTGACTTTTTTTAAGTGGTCATGTGTCACTTAAATAACTCTTAATCATGATCATCAATGGTTGTATAGTCAAAATTTAATCATCTCCTCTAATGTTAAAACTACTCTCGTTTGATATATTTATTTAAATCTCTTCAAAATTGAATCACCTCCTCTAATGTTAGACCTATATTTATTTAAATCTCAGATGTGCACGATATGATAATATGATAGATCTATGATAAGATATAAAGTATGATCAAGATAATATAGAATAATAATAGGATAAATATTATCCTACCATATGTTTGATGTGCACATAATAACAGACAATTTAATACTAATTTTTCATGTCATGTGTTTAATACACACTATATCATGACATAATATAATATATGTCATATTAAAATGACAAAATTTTTATTGTGAAACAGTTATATACTATATTTTTTAAATAAACTTAGACAATACTTTTAAATATTATAAATGAACAAAAATACTTTAAAAAAATTAAATAAGTGTTGAATGAATTTTTATATTTAAAAAACTTCATTGACACTACTAAAATAAAATTTAAATTTATTTAAACAAATCATTTATAAATAAAATAATTATATTTTATTGGTTGGATAAGCTCAATAAACATATGATATATATTATAAGTAAATGAAAAAAATTACTTTAAAAAATTATTTATTTTAAAAATTTAAATGAATACTCAAAATTTTATAATTTTGAACAATAACTTATCAGTATATATAAAATGAAAAAACTACTATTGTTATAAATCGTAAATATTTTTTTAATTAATGATTAATATTTTAAATTTAAATTTAATATCAAATTCTTTTTTATTTATATTTTATTATATTTTATTAGATTTTAATTTATTATTTTTGAATTATATTTTATAAGCGTCATTGAGTAAATTATTGTTCTCATCACATATTCATGATAACAAGTAGGCATGGTAACGGAGCGGAGCGGGGGTGAGTTTTATGTTCCTCACCCCTGCACCTGACTAGTCTGGGAAAATCCTCACATGTCCCTGTTCGGATATGAAATTTAGATCTCCAACTCCGCTTGAGATGGGGTTTGGATTTCCTCATCCGCACCTATTCATATATCTAAAATAAAAAATTTAAAAATCATATTAATTATAAATAATATAATAAAATAATTATTATTATACAATAATAAAATTACAAAATACTACAATCATATTTTTTGTATAAAGAAAATATTAAATATGTAAACGTATATAAAATTTAAAAATGATAATTATATTACTAGTGGGGCAAGTTCGGTTGCGGGGTGGGCATCAATACCCCAAACCCATACTCACCCTTGAGTTTCAATTCCGGAGAAAATCCGTACCCAATCAAAGTGAATTTTCCCTGTCCAAATTGAAACAGGTTTGGGTGAGTACCCACATATGCATATTTTGTTGTCATCCTAATAAGAAGTATAACTACATAAACAACATATGATAATTTAGGGATATCTTATTATATTTTGTTGTTGGTTCATCAAATACTGGATTAAGATAGAATATGATAAATATAGCATATCATGTCTCTTATCATGTCCCTCAAATGAGTCATTGATACATAATATCAAAAGGCAGAATAGTCATTGATAGATAGTGTCCTTGAATAGAAGACACCTAAGTTAGTGACTGAAGATTTATGGGTTTAGCAAGTTATTACCATAGATTGGTCGAATAATTCTCCATGTTAGGTTTGTCTCTATCCAAACTAACTTATAAAAGTTAGTTGTCTGTACAGAATACTCAATGTGAGAATAGTTTATAAAGCTCAAGAAAAAATTAATCTCAACACAGATATTAGTGTTACCTAACTCAAACGAATCCTTTATAGTTTAATGTGATGCGTTTAGTTCATGATTAGATTGGATTCTCATGCAAAATGGGGAAGTAGTAGCTTATGCTCTTGAACAACTTAAGATTCATTAGAGGAATTACCATAATCGCGATTTAGAGTTAGTGTCATTGTGTTTGTACATAAGATATAAAGACATATATTGTATGGATTTAAATTTCAATTTGCAGCAACCATGAGAGTTTGAAGTACCTTTTTTACTTCAAAGAGTTGAACACAAGACAATGTGGTTGAATAGAAATTCTAAAGAATTTAGATTTTAAGCTTTGTCATCACTCGAGAAAAGCTAATATATAGTTTTAGATGCTTTAAACTGAAAATTTAATATGTCTACTTTAGCGGTTAAGCATAGTAAATAAATTGAACAGTAAAAGCAACCATTATTACTAATTCTTCATGTGTTACTAATTATAAAACTAAAGTCACAAAGGAATAAAAGTCAAAGAGCAATAAATACAAAAATACAAGACATAAGATACACCAAAAATTACAATATTTTGATCGAACAACAATAAAGTGGCTATAATACTATGATACCATGTCGAAGAATCGGATACTATTTTAATAATTTTATATACAAATCACAACATATAAAAAATAAATAAGAATGAAGAATATTATGATTCCTAAGAAAAAAAGATGAAAGCAAACTAACTATTTTTTGTTTAGGTTTTTAATTGTCAACAACATAATAGAATATCTCAATCCATAACTAATTTAAAAAAAATCTAATTCATTTTCATTAATTCAATAATTGACTATTCAACATAATTAATGTATTAATAATAATTTATAATATTTAATTAATTCAACAAAAAAGTAGACCTAGTCTAATGTATATTACGATGATGTGGTTGTACAAGTTAATGGTTCATATGCTACGATGCACTTAAATATGTTAAAAAATTATATAATTATTACTATGGACAACGGCTATCATGGACTAATACTTATAAATTGTTTAAAATTTAAACGATTATTGATTTCGTCTTTTCGAAATAGATGTTTATTGTTAATCTCATATATATACGCTACGCCAAAAATGATATTTTATAGCGCGTCTTTTACAACGCTTATTAAATACAAGCGCTGTTGTAGAATTTTTTTAAAATAACGGAGGATACAACAACGTTTTTTTGACAAGCGTTGTTGTAGGGTCATATAGGGTCACATAGTGCTTGCACATAATGCTTAAAACCCTTTTACAGCGCTTTTTGTAAAAGCGTTGTAAATTGAAGCGCCCTCCCATAGTTTTTACAGCGCTTTTTGAGCGCTTTAAACACAAGCGCTGTAAAATAAAGCGCTCCCACCTTATGTTACATGACGTTTAAAACGCTTTTTTTGAAAGCGTTGTAAAATTCATGCGCTTTCATATAATTAAATGACCTATTAGAACGTTTTTTATATAAGCGCTGTAAAAGGCTTGCGCTTTAAATAAAAATCATTCACTTTAAATAAATAAAAACAAATTTAATACATTGTCCTAACCCTACGAACCCTCACAACCACATGAAATTGATTCAATTGATGATGATTTATATCTTAGAGATGATCATGATGAGGGAATTTGGATTAATCCATCGTTTCGTATCGTTAATGGACAAACAAATGTCAATCCCACCAGGAAAAGAAGAAGGGCATCTTAATGTGTTTAATTGTTTTATATAATCTATGTGATCTGAACTGAGTTCATGTAATTTTATTGTTTGATCTGCCAGAATTGAACATTTTAATATTTAGCTGTAATAGGTCATTTAATTAAGGAGGTCTTTTACAACGCTCATTGAATGAGTGCTGTAATAGACTTTTAAAAAAATAAAATAAGGAGGTCTTTTACAACGCTCATTCAAAGAGCGCTGTAATAGGCTTTTAAAAAATGAGTTAAGAGGTCTTTTAAAGCGCTTGTTGAAAAAGCGCTGTAATAGGCTTTTAAAAAATAAGTTAAGAATGTCTTTTACAGCGCTCTTTCAAATAGAGCTGTAATAGGCTATTAAAAATTAACTTATGTCTTTTACCCTAAACCCTAAACCCTAAACCCTAAACCCTAAACCCTAAACCCTAAACCCTAAACCCTAAACCCTAAACCCTAAACCCTAAACCCTAAACCCTAAACCTGTCAAACTAACAACTCTACTATAGTATTTAAAAATATGAACGTTTTATGTCTTTTGAAAATATTCTTAACGCATTTTTTATATATAATATTACATATTACATAATTAAATCAATATTAAGAACTTGCTTTCTTTTAAATACGTATTATTTGGTTTTTGAAACAATTTACAATATCTTAGGAAAATAACATTTTACTAACATAATAAATCATAACAAATTAAATAACTACAACAAAAAAAAGATAACATTTTAATTTGAGTAAAAATTTTACACTAGTACAAATATTTTACTGACACTTTTTTAACAAATTTTACAAACATTATACTTTAAAAATAATATTATAACAAACTGTAAAAATAATATATTCGATATTTTAGAATAAAATTTTAATTTTTTGAAAATATTTTATAACCATTTAACCTTTTTTTGGACTAAATTTAACTTTTTTCAATACTAATGTATAAAATACTAATTTATATTTAAAAGACATTATATAATTACTTTATATAGAGTAGTGTTTGACTTGAAAGTTATGAATAAATCACAACTCTTCTCAATCAATACAATAACGTCACTGTCAAAATAAAAATGAAATAATATTAATTAAATAACTAACTTCAAATAAAAAGTTAATATTAAAAAACCTTGTGATAGGCTATTAAAAATTAAGTTAAGGATATCTTTACAGCGCTCTTTCAAAGAGCATTGTAATAGGCTTTTTAAAAAATAAGTTAAGGAGATCTTTTACAGCGCTTTTTCAAAGAGCGCTGTAATAGGCTTTTAAAAACCAAGTTAAGGAGGTCTTTTACATCGCTCTTTCAACGACCGTTGTAATAGGGTTTTATATATAACAGTAAACCGCTTCAGTTTCCTCTTCATTTCGTAAACTTCACTACACTTCAAGTCCTCCTCCTCTTCATTGTCCTTCTCATTGTGAACTCTACTGTTCATACGAATCATATTGCCAACCATCTCCATTGCGAATCATCTCCATCTTTGTTACTATCCCTACCAACTCTCATTCCAATACTATCCCTAAACCCTAAACCGCTTCAGTTTCCTCTTCATTACGTAAACTTCATACGCTTGTTTCATCCTCCTCTTCATTCTCCTTCTCATTGCGAACCCTATGAACAATATTGTCTTGTTACTAACCCTCATTACGTAAACTTCATACGCTTGTTTCCTCTTCATTCTCCTTGTCATTGCGAACCATCTTTGTTTCTGCGAACCATACTCTCCTAGAAATCGTTCGTATTTATGCGTTGTTCTTCTTTGTTCGTATTTCTGCGTCGTAACCCTATTGTTCTTCTGTTTTTCAGGTATTATATTTATTAGTTTTTTGTATCACTAAAATGCATGTTGAACTTATACTACTATCAATGCACAAATATTTATTGACTTATATATTTTATTTTATAGTGCCCTCGTCAAACTAACAACATTGACTGATGGTACTATATATTGCGATTCATGAAGGAGATTATTGATATGAATCAAACTATTATCCCATAAACGGTACGGTATTTTCATTATTTGATTTTCATATATAAACTATGTATATATTTGATTCTAACTTATTTATGTTCGATTTTTATATCGCACAGTACTTTGACAATTCTAGTCCAACATACTCTGAAAGAGATCTAATTGAAATAAAGGAAGACTGGTGTCAGTATGTGATTGAAATGAAAATTATTTGATTTGCTGGGAAATGGCATGCTGCAAGGGATAGTTATATGAATATATGGTAGTTCTGTTCTGTGTAGTTCTGATAGTTATATGTATATGAATAGGACACATTTGAAAAGTTGTGAATATGTAGTTATATGAATATGTATATAATTATGTGATGTTGTCAATATGTGAATATGTATATGAATATGTTGTGAACTAATTGTGTAAATATGTAAAGTTATAAAGTTAAATTATAAAGTTATATAGTTTTGTTGTTGTGTAATGATTGTGTACTGATTGTGAAATGATTGTGTGAACTGATTCTAGATGAAAAAGATTTTTGAAAAAATTAAAAGACAGCGCTGTAATAGGTGCATAATAATGCATCTATTGAATGCACCTTTTACAGCGCTTTTTAGAAAAAGCATTGTAATAGGTGCATAATAATGCATCTTTTGAATGCACCTTTTACAATGCTTTTTCAGAAAAGCACACTAATAGATGCATAATAATGCATCTATTGAATACACCTTTTACAAAGTTTTTTCCAAAAAACGCTCTAAAACGAGTATAACAAGCGCGCAATATATCTACCTATTTTATAGTACTTTTTTATTTTAAAAAGCGATGTTGTATCTTTTACAGCGCTGGGTGCTACAACGCTTATTTTTTTTGAAAAAGCGCTGTAAAATAGGTTTTTCTCGTAGTGATAATTGAGATAGTGACTTATCTGATGTGTTTAATTCATTTCTTTTCTCTTATACTCCTGTGTTAAACTCTTCTGAGGTGTAATTTAAATATTTCCTTTGGAGAGTTGGAGTGTACTCGAAACTATAGATATTTTTAGAGAAGTCTATATGTTATAAGAGTTTTCACATAGTATCGTTATTTAGTTGTCATTAGACAATATTAATAGTTTTTCTCTAACAATTGAATCAACATAAAGTTTTAGTCTTACATCGAAGATTTGCACAAAACTAAATTATAAAAAAGAAGTATATAAGTGCCTCGTTTGGCTCTTTAGTGAATTTATAATGTCTATTTAGATTAACCTAAGTACTTAGCAGGTTAGACAAAGAGTTGAATCCAAATAGTGTTAATCAACCCAATAACAACTAATTACTTGAGTTAAAACTCAAAATCTCGTGGTAAATCTTCCAGCTCCAATAAAATGTATTTTTGATCGTTGGAATGTCCTAATTTGGATTTGGCCTCAACTTAAGAGTTGTAGTTCTCCTTTTTAGCTTTCCCACAACATCAATATCAATAATATGGAATAAATACAGCCAAATTATAGTCTACGGAAGAAGAACGAATCAAGATGTAACAAAATTAGAAAATTAGTTAATAATTTCACTAAAGCACAATTTGACTCCAAAGATATCAAAATATGGTATAAATTTATTATTAGACCAGTAACACATCTAAAGATTTAAAGTCCAATGTTAAAAAAAATATTCAAATGCATTGATTATAACTTAAATAATACTGGTTGATCATGACTTAAATGATTATGAGATTTACTAGTTATATATATCTGGTTATATATATTTGATATTGAATTGATATTAATTAAATTCTTCATTTTATCTGTAAAAATAAGAAGGATTATAAATTAAAACTCTTAAAAATTATTATCAATCGTGGTTAAGTTTTTTATTATTTTTAAAATTTTAAATTATTTTTAAGATGTAATCAATATTAGACCATTTACGAAGACTATATTTCTTCGTTTAAACTCGTATAACTCCAAATGAAATGGTCGCACCAACGTGTCCCAAAAGAAAGGAGAGGCCTTGGGAGTTGTGACATTAGATTAAATGGAAATCTAATTGGGTACATTCACGTGCAACAACTACCTTTCATTCGCATTTTATAATTTTCATAGATGAAAATTTTCAGCCACTACTACTTTTCACAAACCATAATGAGGATCACTAAAAAAGTTATGTTGATCATGGATATGTTCGTGGCAACAATGATGATAATGGCCATAGCAATTAATCTAATTAGAAATTAGTATAATACTAATAGTTTAATTTTGTTGGCAGTATAAATCAAATTATCTGTGTAATTTTAGAAATAATTATTAAAAATATAAATTTTACTAATGATTTAACAGTTGTAATTGATTGATAATGAAAAAAATTATAACATTTATTATGATCTCTATAAATTAAATTTTAAAACTAATTGTGGTGGAAAAATTAATGACTTAGAGTTGGTGACATGAGCAATATGTGATGTTATGGTGGATTATACATGAATATATATAGTGGAAGAAAATACTAATGATGTTAATAATGGTAATCATATATTGATATGGTCATAATTATAATGATATAGATGAAGAAATGATAATAGAAAAAACTAGTGGTATCCTTGTTGTTTACCAAGCATAATTAAGAATGCCGAAGTTTAAATTCTACCAACCATAAGGTTGACTTGACTGATTATGTGCTTCAACTATTCTGCAGTTGATTCAGTTGGTTCCTAATTTGTCTTTTCTCTCTATAGTTGTGTGTCTTTGTTAATAATTTTCAAGTTCGGCTTTTTTCTTTTTAATTTATTTAATTAATAAAAACGAGAAAAATAATTTTAAGAACGAAATGTCTCTATATTTTGAGATAAAAACCATCTTAACTTGCAAACGTTTAAAACTATTTCAATCGAGAACGATTTAACAATTTAAAATATTTTAAATGTAACTCTGACAAAAAAAGAAACACAACTGAGCTAAAAATAAAAATTATTCAATTATATAAACATTTTTAAAGGTAAGCATTTAACTTGACATAAAAGAAAAAAGATTAATAACTTATTTAAAACTTAACTAGAATAATTAGAGTGGAGATACTGTTTTTTTATTAATAAATTAAAATAAAAAAGCAAAATGATTTTATTAATGTGAATGGTGGAGAAATTAAGATCCGGGAGCTTTCTCTTCCCGTCACGGTTTCCTTGATTTTTCTACAACAAGCTCAATCAATCAGAGCAACAAATTCAAACTGGACCACCTTTTGAAATTTTAAGTATTCATTATTGTTTTGTTCATAATTATTAGGCATTAATTTTGATACCGACATATTTTAGGACACACTCTGTACCCTTGACTCTATTAATTTTGATACCGATATTGTTTTGTTCATAATTATTTGGCATTATTGTCACCTGTCTAATTCCTTTCTATAATCATGTTGTTATCTATCCCATCCCGCTTGATCACGATTAGTGTTAAGAGTTCTTCGTTAAATGAGATAAAGTATGACAAAATGTATATAAGTTATGGTAGTTCTCACCCTACAAGTTAGTTTTAAATAAGTTTGTAGGACTCAATTTAAATTCTAAAATGGTATCAGAGTCTATTTAATATTATTGGACCCAACCTATCAAGTCACTTTTATTGGGTGAGTCGCGTCCATATGACTTGGACATGAAGGGTGTTAAGAGTAGGGTAGGACATGAGAAGTGTTAAGAGTTCTACACTGAATAAGATAAAACATAACAAAATGTTTATAAGTAGTGGATAGTCATCACCCTACAAGCCATTTTTTGTGGAGTTGTGTAGAGCTTAACCCAAATTCTAATATGGTATCAAAGACTCTAGGATCCATTGGACCATGACCTAATGGACCGGTTCAAATGCAAGTCTTGGATGTGATGGGAAGTTAAGGGTAGCACATTGGATGAGATAAAGCATGACGAAGTATTTATAAGTGGTGAACAGTCGCCACCCTACAAGCCAATTTTGTGGGATTGTATAAGATCCAACCCAAATTCTACGAACTAGATCATCCTCTTTGGATGTAAATAGACAGATTTGAGATAGTGTTGTTCTCGAATTTTTTTACTTTAGGTTTCATCATTTGAATAAATTTAGTCTATTTTATATTTTCAAATTCTCCATCCTTCCTTAATTTTGAGGGTCAATCATGGCTCAGTTTCTCTTTTCCATCTTTTAATAAATTACTTCATGTGCACTTTGACATTTAAGTTATGCTGAAACATAAAGTATGTTAATGTGTGAATTTAAAATCTTTTGAAGTTCCACATTGGAAAACTCTAATATTTTGACTAGTTTTCAACACTATAAATACTAAAGACCCACATTGGATAGAAAACATATGCGGGTTTGCTTCCATCACTATATAATGAGTTTCAAACTATTGTGAAAAATAAACCAAAGTTGAATGCATTTTTGTTATCCTTCCACTTATTCTAAACTGTTTAGGGTTTTCGACTGATTTTTGAGTCATTTCTCCCCTTTCTTTCTGTCCCTTCGATATTTGAAAGTGGTTTTGTACCGTTGTCCCTTCGATTTTTAGAGCGGTTGTTATGTCGTAGTCCTTTCTTTTTAAAACGGTTGTTATGTCGTAGTCCCTTCGTTTTTTAGAGCGAATGTTATTGTTGAGATAAAATCTCAATTTAATGTTTTGATGAAAACAAACAAAAAGTTAGTTAAGAATTCCAATTATGATTCTAAGTGTTTTGATATTTAATATGTGTTTTTGAGTATGTTAAAACAAGATAGGTATCAAACATCACAAATCAGATCAAAGAAAGTAGTTCTGGAAAACGAAGATTGATTCTGGAAAACAAAGATTGATCTTAAAGCTATTCAGGAAAACGAAGATTGATCTTGACCTTCTGCTGAGAAACAAAGAACGATCTTTGTTTATGGCATAAACAAGGATAATTAGTTTCCTTGTAAAAAGATCAATCCTGGAAACATCGTTCATCTTATATTCTCATATAGAATCAGCAAAGGATTAATCTGAGTCACATTTGTTCCAGAATTTGAAGAATCAAAGACATGCTTCAGTAAAGGCATAATACAATATCATTCTTCAAATGAGGCAAGTGCAAGTACAAAGCTACAAGCTGTAAAGAACACTACTGATTGTACCTTTCTAAACCTGCACACGTGACTGAAAAGCATGCACTCAAATCAGACATCTGACACAATCACAAAGTACAAGTTAGTTCATCACAAACAAATTCGAAGATCAATCCTGGTTCTCAAGATCGATCTTGGATGCAGCTGTGATTACTCTTGCTTTATGACAGACTTTATCCAACAGCTTTTTCATGATGGTCTCTATCCAACAGCTGTTTCATGACTTTATCTTGGATGCAGCTGTGATTACTCTTGCTTTATGACAAATTCGAAGATCAATCTTGGTTCTCAAGATCGATCTTGGATGCAGCTGTGATTACTCTTGCTTTATGTCCCAAGCCTTCTTGAAGTCTATAAATGCAGCTTCAAGATGAAGAACAAAACACAACTCAAAGTACCAAGCAAAGATCAATCATTTCAATCATACTCAAGCATCTCAATATCATTCTTAAAGCTTGCTGTTTTTAATCTTTGTGTTGTGTTAGAATCAATCACAACTGAGTTCTATTTACAGAATCTATTTCTCAAACAAGAGTTGAGCAATACTAAGATTCTAATACTCTTAAAATCATCACTTTGTAACTCAAGGCTATTTTTGATAACATAGCTTGAGTAGTGTGTAAAAATCTTTTTAGGTTCTAAAAGGTATCTTGCAAAATCATTTCTGAAATAGTGTAAGGTAAACCTGTGAAAAATCCTTTCTAGGTAGAAAGGTAGAAACCGTGTAAAGATCAAGATTGATCCATGAAAACCAAGAACAATCTTGGTTTGAACACTTAGTGAAAAATCTCACGGTTGTGAGGACTGGACGTAACCCGGGTTGGGTGAACCAGGATCTATCTCTATCTCTATTTATTTTATGCATTACAATCAGAGTTTATATTGATAACATTGATATTGCTGTTTTTTACTAACCAAGATCAATCTTCATTATAACCAAGATCAATCTTGAGTTGAATTTTCAGTTTTAAACAGGAATATTTTAAAAGGGGCAATTATAATTCAAACCTCCATTCCTTATAATTGACATTGTTTACTTCAGTTATGTCGTAGTCCCTTTGTTTTTTAGAGTGTTCTTTATGTCGTAGTCCCTTCGATTTTTAGAGAGGTTTTGTACCGTAGTCCTATCGATTTCTAGAGCGGTTTTTATGTTGTAGTTCCGCCAATTTTTGAGTGGTTTTAACACCACTATCCTTTTAGAGTGGTTTTTATGTCGTAGTCTCGTCGGTTTTTTAGTGGTCATAATACCACTATGAGCGGTTTTTTGTGCCGTAGTCCTTTTGATTTATGAGTGATCATAGTATCATATTGCGAGTGACTTTAATTGTCATATTGAGAGTGGCTTTAACCGCCATATTGATTGTGTAATTCTAGAATGGCTTTCTATGTTGTAGTGTAACTCCGATACAATGAATCTGAGCTGTTTTATCTTCGAGATTTCGTGGTTGATAGTTTTCCTTGCACAATTAGGGAAGTTCCACGAAACATCTTAAAGAGAGTGACCTAGTCCGTGATTCAACCCAATTATATCTTCTGTGACATAAATTGTGATTTTTAAACAGTTTTCCGAAACTCAAAAATAACAATTTTAAGACTTTTTTCTGTCATGTTAACCGAAGAGAATTCTAGATTTGGCTCGATTGCCTCTGATTTCAGTAAACTGTTTCTGTTTGAAGCAAACAGAAAAGGATAAGAAAGCTGGAGAACTAACCCATGGGAGAATGATGATAAGAATTATATTCTTAATGGACTTGTTGATGATCTGTATAACTACTACAGTTCCAACAATACTGCTAGAGATGTTTAAGATGCTCTGAGTAAGTATGTTATGAGTTGCTACACAGAGTATCAGATGACCGATGACATATCCGAGGAGGCTCACTCACATAAAATTCAGAAGATAACTCATGAGATCATCTATTAAGGTACCTCACTCATGACATATTTAAATTAAATATTGAAATTTAATATATCTCCTTCTGTTTGAATGTCTCTTTATGCTTAAACGTTGTGTGCTTTTAATTTTTGACATGCTAGACTCGTTGATGTGAACACATTTGATTTCAAGATTAAGTAACTTGGGTTTAATTTCAAAGTTATTTTTAAATGATTTTGAAAAATTTGATCTTTATAGTCAAGCTAAAATAACAAAGAGATTAAATAAATTTGTAGTTAGAGAATCTAAGTTTTTAGATTTATTACACTTTGATATATGTGAACTTGATGGGACATTAACATGAAATGAAAAATAAAAGTGAAAAGTTTGACATGTTAAGGATCTTTGTAACTGAAATTGAAAATTTATTTATTTAAAAGATTAAGAGGTTCCAAGTATGATTCTAGTTTGTTTAATAAGTTTTATAAATTTCCTAGAATTATACATGGAACAACTGCACCATAATTTCTTGAAGTGAATGGTAAAGTTGAAAGAAAAAAAAAAGAACTCTTATTGAACTAGTTGTTGCTAGTATGTTTAACTCTAGTGCTGCATCTCATTGGTGTGCAGAAAATATATTGCTTATTTGCTATGTTTTGAATAAGGTTTATAAATCTAAAAACAAAACCTCTCCTTATGAGATAGTGAAGAAAAGACAACCGAATTTGTCTTATTTTCAAACTTGGGGTTGTCTGGCTTATGTCAGAATCTCCGATCCCAAGAGAATTAAACTCGCTAGTAGAGCCTATGAATGTGTATTCATTGGGTATGCAGTAAAGAACAATAGTGGGGGCAGCGAACCATAGAGTCAAATGATGTTGACTTCTATGAAAATAAATTCCCTTTCAAATGGAGAAATAGTGGGGGCAGCGAACCAAATCACTTTCCTATAACTAGAAGCAGCAAACATGGTGAAACATAAACTCGAAGAAGAAACAGAGTCAGAGTTGCTAAAAATTATGTACCCGAATATGCGGCCTATATTTTAGAAGAGGATCCTGCAAATCTTTAAGAAGTTTTGTCATCTTTGGATGCAGATTTATTGCAAGAAGCAATAATCGATGAAATGGATTCTCTACAATCTAACAGGAGTTGGCATTTAGTAGACTTGTTGATAGTGTTTCAACAAGTGTACTGAATCATTGCAAGTAATAATTAAAACGGTAGTACCGAGTGTAGAACTCAAGGATTTTGTTTTACTATTGAATTATATTTAAATACTAAAATTGAACAAAAAATTTCCAAATTGATAGAAATAATTTTTAAAACTAACAACGATAATAAAATTGATCCTTAATTATAAGAAAAATGTCAGGGATGAGTTTCACTTCGAATCCAACCTTGGTGTATAATTTGATCCTAGTTACTGAATTCCTTTATTAAATTATTATCGAATTCTCTTTATTATTCTTGTCCAAATGTCTTAGTGACAGAACCTTTAATTCCAAAGTAACCCATAATTCCTTAGTGGATTTATTATTAGAATTAAGCCTTACCGTACAATAATTTTCTTGTTAAACTATTGTCTTTGCAACTAATTTAATTGGCTTCATGACCTGTATCTATCCATAGACTACAAATTTATGAATTTCTCATCTCAAGCATTCGTGAAGTCCACTTCCGTTTCAAACTACGAATCGTAGAACATTTTAATGTTGATTAAGCAATAAAAATCATTAAGCACAAAGATGAGAAAAATAATTCAATAAACTCATTCATATAACTAAAAATCAAATCAGAAAAATAAGGGTTTCATCTTGTTACACTCATCCTTAACAAATAGGGTTAAGTTACTCATGACAGAGAAAAAAGAGATAGAGATTAGAGAAGAATTACAAGAAAGATTCATGAATGATTCTTGATAAAACTGCTCCAATGGTGTTAGAAACGATTGTCTTTGAGTTTATCTGCTAGGGCACAAATCTCCCAACTTCCCAATAGTCAGAAAGAACCCTAAAAAGTGAGAAGAGTCATCACAACCCCAAACTTAATCTATTGCTTGTCCCCAAGCAACAATTAATTTCAATTTTGATGCAGTTAAAATCAAATTTAAACGCAATTTCTCAAATCAAATCAAACTCAATTCTTAAAGTTCCATCTACTACAAAACATTCATCATGCTCCATAGTTGCTTATAAAAAAAAAACAACATAATTTGTATACTTTAGCATTCATTCATCAAGTTCAACTCTCTCTTCACACAATTTCACCAAAATTTCTCTCTAAGTGTTTAGCAAGGATTATGAATTTATCACTCAAATCCTAGAACATGCATCACGCTACCATAGACTTGAAAAATTTCTAGTTAGCAGTCACATACACTTTTGGAGGACTTTCAGATTGTAATGAAGCTTAGATAAGGATAAGACATTTTAGGATATTAGACTTTACTACTTGGAGTTAGGCATACATTTTCAAATTATTCTACCACTTTTAAGTTTTCTTCACCTTTTCATTGTGGAGATTCTTAAACATTGGCAAAAGAACCAAGAATATATTATTTATCAAAGTCCACAAACTGATTTTTGTTTCCTTCTTTTTTCTTTTATTTTATTTTCTTTTGATTTTTTTTTTTTTTTGAGAACAACCACCCCAAACATAAAAGGTTGATATCCCATGAGCAACCCCAAACTTAGAATTTTACCAAGACAAGACAAAAAATTTCATACCTAACTCCAAGTAAGGTGATGTAATTAAAGGCAGGTCTTTGGTTTGTAATGTGGCTAGTAATTGAAAGAAAATGGCAAGGCTTAAAGGGGATAGAAAATGTTAACATTTGCATAGGGTAGTTTAGAAAGACTCAAACGACCAAATAAAATTGTCTCAGTGTATGCATAAATTACAAGTGATGCAAGTTCTAAAAGGATAACACATGTATGGATAATCACACAAAAAAGAATTAAAGTGTTTATGCCCAAAAGCTCACAGCTAGGATAATAAGAGAAAGTATGAACTATCAAATTAATGTCAAACATGCCACTACAAAAGTTATTTATTGAATTTTTTTAAATGGCAAGTGAGACTTCGACAACCAATGAGTAATCAACAATGCATGCATTAGTGAAGCTCGTCGAATTGAAAAATGATATGAGCAAAGAAATAGAGTTTAAATTTCAAAATCTGAAACAATAGTTTAAGATTAGCTTCCAATTGTTAACAATTTTTCATCGTAGTGCACATTTACACACAATTAAAAAGAAACAAATTCAAATAAAAAAAATAAGATTACAAAAATAAAAGTTACCTCTACCTATGGGTTGCCTCTCACGAAGCGGTTATTTAAAGTTATCAGCTTGATGCCTCAACTATTGTCAAGGTGGCATATATGACAGGAAAAACACATCATCCTTCTTCTAATTTTTGTTTGGCAGAAATTCCATGAACTTGAGAAATAAATTATGTTGTTTTCATGTCCTTTTCAATTGGACATTTATGAGCAAGGCAAAGATTGAAACTCGAACTTCATTAATCTCTTTTTTTTCTCCCTCATTTGTGTTCTCCTCTTTCTTATCTTCTTCTACAACAATAATGAAGTCATCTTCAATCTTCAACTTCTCTTCCATCTTCTCAAACTTAACAACTTGCTCAAATAACCTCTCACATTGACTTTCGAATCTTTCAATTGAAACCATGTTATTCTTCATGAATTCAACCAAAATGTCTGTAATGTGAAAGTCTTTGTCATCTAATTCTTTGGATAAAATTTTAGGAGGTAGAATTTGTTCCCAATTGATCTTTTTCATATAACACTTGTCGTCTTCTACTTCTTTGACCAATAAACCTTAATATTCTATTAGTGCAACAAAGTCATCAAAACAAGTTCCATTCTTATGTCCTTCTCCGCAAAAGTCACACTAAGAGGCTGCATATGAGGGATCTGAGGGTGATCTTTTAAAAATGTATTTCTTAAGATTTGTCTCTCAATTATGCGTAATATAGCAGATATAAGACAAGTATCACACCCTTCGTATAATTGTAGTAGAATATCATCATTACAATTTTCTATGCTCTACGACGAATAATTTTATCAAACAAAGAAGAGACAAACCACTAGCACGCGACATTAGCAAGCTCAACAAATAAAAATAGAAAATAAAAAAAGAAAAACAGTTTTTTTTTCAAAATTAAAATAAAATAAAAGCAAAAATTTTATTGCAGATAAAAAAAATCAATTAAGTAGCTAAATTATAAATCAATAGTGAGATGCCAATCCCCGGCAACGGCGCTAAAAACTTGATTGCGTTTCAGCAAGTGTACTGAATCGTTGCAAGTAATAATTAAAACGATAGTACCGAGTGTCGAACTCAAGGATTGCGTTTCACTATTGAATTATATTTAAATACTAAAATTGAACAAACAGTTTCCGAATTGATTGAAATAATAATTAAAACTAATGACGATAATAAAATTGATCATTTATTATAAGAAACCTTGGTGTCTAATTTGATCTTAGTTACTAAATTCATTTATTGAATTATTACCAAATTCTCTTTATTTTTCTTGCAATAATGTCTTAGTGACATAACCTTTAATTCCAAAGTAACCCCTAATTCCTTAGTGGATTTAAGATTAGAATTAAGTCTTATTGTACATGAATTTTCTTGTTAAACTATTGCCTTTCCAACTAATTTAATTAGTTTCATGACCTACATATATCCTCAGTCTACAAATTCATGAATTTATCATCTCAAGCACTCGTAAAGTTCACTTATGTTTCAAAATACAAATTGATCAAGCAATAAAAAGCATTAAGCACGAAGATGAGAAAAAGAATTCAATAAACTCATTCATATAACTAGAAATCAAATGAGAAAAATATGGGTTTTATCTTGTTATGCTCATCCCTAACAAATAGGGTTAAGTTACTCATGACAAAGAAAAATGAGATAGAGATTAGAGAAGAATTAAAAGAAAGATTCATGAATGATTCTTGATAAAACTGCTCCAATGGTGTTAAAAACGGTCGTCTTTGAGTTTCTCTACTAGGGCACAAGTATCCCAATTTCTCAATAGTCAAAAAAATCCCTAAAAAGTGGTAAATACATATTTTAATGAGTTATGATGCACGTCGCACGCCTCAAGCGCACATGAACAGAATTAGGATGTTAAAATATTGTGGAAATGCACCTCGGGCGCGCTTCAAGCGCACAACATCTTTTGTATGGCGTTTAGTGCAATTATCTCCTCTTTTGAATCAGAATTTGGTTTCGGTGTATTCATAAAGGTTTTATCTATGGATCTTAGCTTTCATTGGAACTTAGTTTGACTCCGATTGGATATCTAAAACTTCATATATGGATTAAATACTCCACATAGGTCATGTTAATTTCTCACCAAAATTCAGCACTGCACTAAAACAACTTAACAACGAAAAACTACGAAAAATCTCTACTTAATCAAGGTAACAAGAACATAAACATTTAATTAAATCAAAGAACTAAAATTAACAAAATATATCAAATAACTCCTTAAATTAACTAATGAATAAAACATAAATAAGACTAAATACAATGAAAAATATGCATATGATGAAGAGTCATCACTTGCCTCTTGGTTGCAAACCAATAGGTTGTAAATGGATCTTAAAAAAGAAACTAAAATACTATGGAATTGTTGATAAATACAAGGCACACTTTGTAGCCAAAGGTTTTAGACAAAGAGAAATTATAGATTTATTCGACACTTTTTCACTAGTCACTAGAATAACATTCCTTAGGGTACTCATATCACTTACGACTATTCATAACCTGGTGATACACCATATGAATATTAAAACAGCTTTTTTAAACGGTGACCTGGAAATGGAAATCTATATGGAACAACCTGAAGGTTTTGTAATTCAATGACAAGAAGACAAGGTATGTTTGTTAGATAAATCACCGTATGGTCTTAAACAAGCTTCTAAGAAATGGCATGAAAAGTTTAAAGTTAATAAAAGTGACAAATGTATTTACTAAAAATCTGAAAATGGCATTTGCACTATCATATGTCTCTATGTAGACGACTTACTCATATTTGATTCAAACATTCATGCTGTAAATATTGTGAAATGATTGTTGTGTAACAACTTTGATATGAAAGACCTCGAAAAAGCAAATGTAATCCTTGAATCAAGAATACTAGATCAGAAAATAGAATTTCTTTGGATCAGTCAGACTATGTTAAAACAATCCTAAAGAAATATAAATACTTTGACCGTAAACTTTCTTGCACACTATATGATCTAAGTGTGAAAGTTTTCAAGAACACTAGTGAAGGTTTTAGACAAACTGAATGTGAGCATCACTGGCAGCCTCAAGTATGCCACTGATTTTACTAGACCCGACGTTGCCTACATCGTGAGACTGTTGTGCAGGTTTACCATTAGACCTAGTATGGATCATTGACACGCTATCGAAGAGTCATGAGATACCTAAAAAGGACCATACGTCTCAATTTATATTATCAAAGATTTCATGTCGTCCTTAAAGGATATAGTGTTGTTGATTGAAATATTTTTTCAGATGACTCCAAAACAACCAATGGCTATATTTTAGTATTTCTAGGGGTGTTGTATCTTGGAAGACAAATAACATACGATATTAGCTCAGTCCACTATGGAGTCTAAAAATGATAGTGCTAGCTACTACTAGTGAATAAGCGAGTTGGTTGAGATGGTTTCTAGTCGAGATCCCGATGTGGGAAAAACCTATGACAGTGTGTTGATCCACTGCGATAGTACTGCGACTATTGCGAAGATTGATAATCGTTATTTCAACGATAAGAGACGAAAAATTATCCGTAAGCACAACGCTGTTAGAGAGTTACTTTCTAAAGGAGTTGTTATAGCGGATCATGTTTGCACTGATGAGAATTTAGCAGATCCTTTGATGAAAGGGTTAGCTAGAGAGAAAGTCATAAATACATCCAAAAGGATGGGACTAATGCATATAGAGTCACTGAAGATGGTAACCCGATCTAAAAGACTGGAGATCCCAATAATTAGGTTCAATGGCTAATAACAAGTTGTGAAGTTATATGAGATGCACATGCTATTATAGATCAGAGAAGCATGATTCTTAAAGCGATGATAGTATGAGGTAATATAAACTCTTAATGAGATATATACTCTATGTTGAATGGAATACATAGCTACATAAGTACTCTTGATAGACTCACCTATGTGAAAGTGGAAGTGGGGCCGCTTCCTAGGGAATTTCGAGACATAATTCATAAAGCGTTCACTATACTGGGATACACGTACAGAGCCATTAATACACAAGCATTTGAGAATACACCTTATGAAAAGGTTGTGTGTGGGTTTGATGTGAGAGATAGAGTTTGATCATAGCATTTCAACACATGTTTCTAGCTTTTTTGTTTGGTATTTTAAAAGCTCTTTATAGTTTAGAATAATATTTTTAACTTGTTTCTAAATTTTGGGTCAAAATTGAATTATAATTTTATTATTTGCATTTTGAGTCTTGCTCGCTCTGTAGACCATAACTTGAGCTCTGGATATCGGATTGGTGCATACGAGCAGGCGTTGGAAAGCTAAAAATCAGAGCTACAATTTTGTGTTGGAATAAAATCCTAATGCCGAACTCTACTGGGCCTAAATTGCAGATTTCGTAATATGGACTTTTCTAATAATTTTAATTAGCGGATCACTTGTTTTTAAACCCTAAAGTCCAATATCGAGTACTATATACTAGCATTTTTATTTCTTTTTTATTGACGAAATATTAAGATTCAGATTGCTATAAGAAATAAACAATTTTTATTTTAATTTCATGGAAGACTAATTTTATAGGATTAATCCACGAGTTCAGAGTTTCATCAACACCTTGAGATTCAGGTTACACTATCAATTTCGCTTTATGATTCTATTTCTGTTTATTTCATTATATTGATATTCTGATTGCTTAAATTGAATTTCAATAAGATTGATTAAATTAATTTGACAGAATTTGGTTTCAGTTTCTAATTTAATTGAATTATAATTTTGCAACGTTTGATCGTTAATTGAAATATTTTGATGATTGTGATGCTTAATTAACAACAAATAAAACGACCGACACGAAAATCGCTTTTTGATCAACTGTTCCCCCAACTGTTCCGTGAAAATCGCTAGTGAAAAAAAACCCAGTTTTCAGGCGATTGTCTCGGATTCCCCCGAAATTTTGCCAGAAAATCAGAAAAAAATCAAGGAACAGGACTCCCATAGAAGGGACTTCTTACGGGATTCGACGCTAAAAATCCCAAATTCCTTTGTTTAGACCCTTTTTTCAATATTTTGAATTTTTCATATTCTCCAAAAATTCCAAAAAAAATTGTGTTGCCTTTATTTGATATTTAGAAATTTTTGTTGTCTTTTTATATTTTTTGGATTTTATTTGATAGGGTTTTCAATTTTCCACTTCAATTTTAGCAATAGGGACATTGTTGGAATTTTTCAAAATTATGATTTTGCAATGCATTGTTACGAGGATACATGACTAGGGCTAGTTCTGTAAATCTGCATTCTCTTGAACCTAAAATAGATAGGACATTTCATTTACGTTGTAGACTTAATAGAGCTGCTAGTGTTAACGAGTCAGAGTCAGATAATGAAAGTGACAACTTGTTGCAAAATATGGCTAATGCGAATAATAGAACCTTAAGACAACTTGTTGCACCTAATGTCAATTATAATGCATTGTGTATCACATATCCTGAAGTTACTGCACGATTTGAACTTAAATCTGGTTTAATACACTTGCTTTCAAAGATTAATGGTCGGGAAAGTGAGGATCCCCACAAACACTTGAAGGAATTCCATGTTGTGTGTTCTACCATGAAGCCTCAAGGAGTCACAGAAGATCACATTAAGCTGAGAGCCTTCTCATTTTCACTCCAAGATGCTACCAAGGACTGGTACTACCTTCAACCAGGTTTTGTTACAAGTTGGAATGATCTCAAGATATTGTTTCTAGAAAAATTCTTCCATGCCTCAAGAGTTGCTTCAATCAGAAAAGAAATATGTGGCATTAGGCCGATTGACAGGGAATCATTACATGAGTATCGGGAGAGATTCAATAAATTAGTGTCTAGTTGTCTTTATCACCAGATTTCTGAACAATTTCTCATCTAGTATTTTTATGAAGGCTTGCTACCTATGGATAGAAGCATTTTTGATTCTGCTAGTGGGGGATCACTTATCGATAAGACCCCAGAAGCGACAAAGGCTTTGATTGAGAACATGTTCATTAATTCTCAGCAGTTTACAATTAGAAGCAATTCAACAATGTTGACAATGGGGATGAAATTCAAACTTTTTCCTACAAGAATTTAGAAGGCAGACTTGATTAGCTTTAATCTTTAGTAAAAAAATTGGCAATAGGTAAAATCCAAGCAGTGGTCTGTGGTATTTTCACTTTTCTAGAGCATCCTACAGATTCATGTCCAACATTGCAAGAAGATTCAATTGCTGATGCCCTTCAAGCATATGAAGAAAATATATATAATCCTCAAGCCAACTATGATATGTCATCTAACAAGTACAATCCTGGTTGGAGAAACCATCCCAACCTGAGATGGGGGAATTCATCTGCACAACAGCAAGCTAGGCAGCAACAGCAGCAAAATATTCCTCAACAGCAAAACATTCCACAACAGCAAAACTATGCACCTTCATTAGAGGACCTCGATAAGCAGATGACTGTCTAGAAATTGGAAACAAAGATTGGTCAACTAGTCACTTCAATTAATCAATTGCAGACTCAGGGGTCAAACCAATTGCTTGCACAGTCAATAGTAAATCCAAATGCTCCCAATGTCAGTGCAATTTCATTAAGGTATGGGAAAGCTGTTGAAATACCAAAGGTACTTGAAACTGCTGTGAATAATAACAAGGTTGCTGAGGACACTTTGATACCTGAAACTATTGATGTTGAGAAAAATATACCACTTCCTTTTCCTCAAAGAGCTGTGAAGACTAAGAAAATTGACGAGGTAGATAAGGACAAGGAGAGATTTTTGATACATTTAGGAAGGTGGAAGTGAACATTTCCTTCCTTAAAGCAACTAAACAGATTCCAAGATATGCAAAATTTCTAAAAGATTTGTGCACACATAAGAGAAGGTTAAAAGGTAATGAAAGAGTAAACATAGGGCAAAATGTTTCAGCCCTCATTTATCCCATGCCTTAGAAATGCAAAGATCCAGGAACTTTTCCATTCCATGTACCATAGACAATAGTCAATTTGAAAAAGCTATGTTAGATTTAGGAGCTTCCATTAATGTTATGCCTACATCTATTTTTAACTCTCTTGCTCTTGGACCTTTAAAGAGTATAGGTGTTACCATTCAATTGGCGAACAAGAGTAATGCTCATCCTGCTGGACTTGTGGAGGATGTACTTGTTCGAGTTAATGAATTGATATTTCCTACATATTTTTACATTATGGACATGGAGGGAGAGAATAAGTCCAACATGGCGCATATCATCTTAGGTAGACCATTCTTGAAAACTGTTAGAACAAAAATTGATGTACATGATGGACCTCTATCCATGGAATTTGGTAATAGCATAGTAAAATTTAACATCTTTGATGCTATGAAATACCCCATGGAAGAGCATTCTATTTTTCAAATTGAATTGCTTACTGATTTGGTTGATGAAACTTACCCCGATGTGTTTGCTACTGATTTTCCTTCATTGTCTGGTTTTGACGATACTTATACTTGTGAATTATATACAGATACTCAATTGTGCTTTGTGTGTGCTGATATCGAAGTTGTCTTGCAGGTTAATCAATTGTACTGAAATTGATATTTCTACTAACATAATTGATTTTGCAGACTTAGCTTCAGCCACTGGTGTTGTACCTTCCATTGAACAGCCACCGATTATAGAGCTAAAATCACTTATTGAAAACTTGAAATATGCATATTTAAAAGGAAGTGGAAAGTTACCTGTGATTATTTCAGCCAAACTTGAAGATGAATAGGAAGAGAAGTTGTTGCAGATTTTAAGAAAACACAATAAGGCAATCGGATATTAGCCCATCCATGTGTATGAATAAGATACTATTGGAGGATGGAGTAAAATCAATTAGGCAGCCCCAAAGGCGACTTAACCCATTAATTTTGGATGTTGTAAAAATAGAAGTGAACAAGCTCTTGCAAGCAGGCATTATATACCTCATCTCTGATAGTCGATGGGTGAGTCCGGTGCAAGTAGCCCCTAAGAAAACTGAACTCACAAAAGTTAAAAATAAAAATAATGAACTTATCCCCACACGAGTGCAGAACACCTGGATGGTATGCATCAATTACAGGAGACTAAACCAGGCAACTAGAAAGGATCATTTCCCTTTACCATTCACTGATCAGATGCTTGAACGGTTGGCTGGTAAGTCGCATTATTGTTTTTCTGATGGTTTTTCTGGTTATTTTCAGATCCATATTGCACCAGAGGACCAAGAAAAGACCACGTTCACTTGCTCTTTTGGCACATTTGCCTATAGGATGATGCCATTTGGCCTATGCAATGCGCCTGACTTGATAGAAAACTGTATTGAAGTTTTGATGGATGATTTTACTGTGTATGGTTCCTCATTTGATGCATGCTTGAACAATTTAGATAGGATTTTGCATAGATGTATTGAAACTAACATTGTGCTGAATTATGAAAAATGTCATTTTATGGTTGAACAAGGCATACTTTTAGAACATGTGATCTCTAAAAATGGGATAGAAGTGGATCCTGCAAAGATTGATGTGATTTCTAATTTGCCTTACCCATCTTGCATCCACGAGATTCGTTCTTTTGTTGGCCGTGCAGGTTTTTACAAGCGCTTTATCAAGGATTTCATCAAGATAGCTCTTCTGATGTCAAATTTGCTGCAAAAAGATGTCAGTTTCATGTTTGACGACAAATGCAAGAAGGTGTTTGATTTCTTAAAGGCAGCACTGACTCCCATAATTCAACCACCCATTTGGATCCTCCCTTTTGAAATTATGTGTGATGCATCTAACTATGCAGTGAGAGCAGTCCTTGCACAAAAGGTTAGTAAGGCTGCTCATATTATTTATTAAGCTTCTAGGATTTTAGATTCTGCACATGTTAATTATACTACCACTGAAATGGAACTTTTAGCTATTTTTTTTGCACTTGATAAATTTAGATTATATTTGTAATTTACATTTTACTTTTACTTATTTAGTTAGAAACTACCTTTTATATGAAAATCTTATAAGTACTAGTAAGTTTTTGATAAAAAATATAGACGTTAAGACTAAATTGTCTTATATTTTGAATTAAAAACCATATTAACATGCAAATATTTAAAATGAACTCAATTTCAGTCAAGAAAGATTCAACTATACTAACATCATCTATCCTTAACCTCAGTTCACCCCACATTCGGCTGTAGATTGTATTCAACTAATAATTTAAAATATTTTGGACGTAAAATATGATAATGTAAAACAATATAAATGGACTAATTATGCCAAAAAAAAAAAACATAACTCAACTAAGAACGAAAATTTGTTAAACTATATAAATATTTTTAAAGCTAAATATTTAATTTGACATCAAAAATTTAAATAACTTATTCAAAACTTTAACTAAAACGATTTGTGGGCTTTGTTATTTTAATAACCCCATTTAGAAGAAAAAAAATTATCAATATATTCGTTTTTGAAAATTATATATCAAATTATTTTTTTTTTATTAACTTAGTTGAAAGTCATCTTTTGTAAATACAATTTTTTTAAGGAAGTCCAAGTTTATAATGGCGATTTTCTTAAAGATTTTTTTTCTTCTAAAAATAGCAATTTCAAAAGGTGATTTTATTGTACCTTTGCGAAGTCGTAGTACCAAAAGACAAGTAAAGAAAAAAAAAACATCTTAAAGAATGTATCATTGCAAACTCGGTTACAAATTGCAATTTTTAACTAAGTCAAAAAAACGAATAATTTAGTATATAGTTTCAAAATTGAATATATTATAAAAAAAAATTAAAAATTAGGTTATTAAAAAAAACTCAATTTACGTAGATACCATTGTTTTTTTTTTTTCAAAAAAAAAAAAGCAAAATGCTTTTATTAATGTGAATGGTGGAAAAATTAAGATTTGTTGAACTTTATCTTCCCGTCACGGTTTCCTTGATTTTTCTACAACAAGTTCAATCAATCAGTGGCAACAAATTAAAATTGGTCCCCCTTTTGAAATTTGAGTATTCATTATTGTTTTGTTCATAATTATTTAGCATGAATTTTGATACTGATATATATTCACACGCACTCCTTAATCGTCAGAATTTAGACCGTTGACTCTATTAATGTTTCTTTCAAAAAATGAAAAAACCAAGTTGTAATTTTTTGTTTTGATGTTGTCTGTCTCATTCTTTTCTATAACTTGACTTGCTTACTTGAGTTGTAAACTGATAACCATGCTGCTATCTGTTCTGTCCCACATGATCACGACTTTATCGTCGTCAAAATTGATTAAGTCTAAAAGATTTCGACAAGTTGTGCAATTAATTAAATAGATATTTCTCTCTCTAATTATAAGCATTTATTAAAAAGAAAAATTTGTTTTAAAATATGAGTCTATTTCAAATTACTAATATATTTATGCATCTACACTATAAACAATGATTTGTTTCAAATAATAGAGTACACAAAATATTTATCTAATAAATTATTTATTTATTATAATATTAACCTCTTATTGAAAGTATATATTTAAAAATAATATCTTTCAAGTATATTCTACTTTTTTCAAATAGACTCATAATTTGAAAGAAAATCTTTCAAGCATATTTTTATTTTATTTTATTCAAATAGACTTAAATTTGAATATTTATTTTTTAAAAAAACATTAAATACTTTCACACAAAAAAAAAAAAGTATGCTCTAAAAAATTAAATTAATGTTGTTAATATGCAATAAAACACATAAATAAAATAGATTTTTTGGTTCAAATGCACCCAAATAAAACCACCAATCACATGACTGCATTTAACCGCACAAAATGTGATTAAAAAAACTGCATGTTTTAAAAAAGTAATTGTATATATAATGATAAATGATTAACCTTTTTTTTTAATACAAATTTCTTTCTTTTAGATTTTTCAACATGCTACATTTCTTCTCTATTTTTGTGAACTATTTTTTAGTTTCTTTAATCAATTTCCTTATTTTTATATCTGATTCATATATTTAAATTTGCAAGTGCATTGACAATCACCAGATCAAGGTACTCGCCGCTGTTCAAATTAGGTATCTAAAGTTTCCCCATTTTTTTAGATCCTTATATTTTGGCTCATAAATTTTTTTGATGCGTGTATGGTAAGTTAGTAATAAAGAAATATCTTATAATTCACTCAATACTTACGACTGCATTGTCTTTTTACATCAAATCATTGATGTTTTTAACTTTAAATATTTTAATATTAAATATTTTAATATACTTATTTTCTATAAATTATATTTAGAATAAATACATATATATTAAATAAACTTTAGAAGATGGGATGCATTTTGTATTGCAAGTTCATTGACAATCACCACATCAAGGTACTCACCGCTTTTCAAACTAGGTATCTAAAGTTTTCTCATTTTTCTAATTGGCTCATAAATTTTTTTGATGCGTGTATGGTAAGTTAGTAATAAGGAAATATCTTATAATTCACTCAATACTTATGACTGCATTGTCTTTTTACATCAAATCATTGATGTTTTTAATTTTAAATATTTTAATATTAAATATTTTAATATACTTATTTCTATAAATTATATTTAGAATAAATACATATATATTAAATAAACTTTAGAAGATGGGATGCATTTTGTACTATTTTTTATATTTTTTATTATATTATGAAGCTAGGAAATCATTCATTCTTTTCATTTTTAACTCTACACATTAATATGTAACTCTATTATAAAAAAAATTAAAAAAATAAATAAATAATTAAATTGAGCAGGGAAAACCAAACTAAATTGATTGCATTTTGATTGAGTGAGCTCACATGACATAAATATAAACCAATTTTGATAATAATAATAATAATAATAATAATAATAATAATAATAATAATAATAATAATAAAACAATATAGACTTATTCAAATATCATTACAACCTACATCTACGATATAAACATATATAAACCATAAACAATTGCTTGTCTTGCTTCACATAAAATAATATACATGGCACTTAACTAGCAATTTAATTATTTATCGTAATATTAATCTCCTTATTTTTGAATGCAACAAATAAAAATAATATTTTAAAAAGAAAATATCTTTCAAACATATTATGCATCTTTTCAATATAGAAATCAGAATTTGAATACGTTCTGCAACATGAATATTTTGTATGTTTTATAAAAGGAATGTTGATAATGTGTATTAAAACACATAAATAAAATTGAATTATTTTGGCTTAGTGCGATCAAATTGCACCAAATAAAATCAAGTTATTAGTTATCACTATTTTATTAAAAACAAAAACAAAAATATTATTGAAACAGAATTAACATCCATATTTCAAAAAAAAAATATTGGTATATATAATGACAAATAATTAACAAATTTTTTCATGCAAATTTCTTATAAAAAAATTAAAAGAAAGATTTGTAGAAACAAAGTTAACATCGATGTTTCAAAAACAGTAATGGTATATATTAATGACAAATTATTTCATACAAATTTCTTTTTTTTATAATTTTTTTTAATTCAGTAAATCTTTTCTCTCTTTTATAATTTTTTTTTGTTATGAAAATTGTTTCTTTCTTCTACACAATACCTTCTCTTTTTTTGTTTTCTTTAATCATTTTTTTTTCTTTTTGAAACTTTAATCCTTCTTTTTATTCTTAAATTCAGTTCATGTCTCTAATTTTTCATGTTTGTTGACAATATCACTACGTTAGGATTTTCATCAAAGTTCAGACTAGATATATATAAGGTTTTTTACTTTATATTTTTTGTTTTAATTCTATCTTTTTTCTTATAAAAATATATAGCAAGAATATGATATTTCAGTTTAAGGGTTGAGAATATCTTAAAATGAACCGAACATATATGAAGCAATTTAATTATATTTGTTGGGCTTAATTGCACTTTTGGTCCCCCTATTATAGATGAAAATTGAAATTAGTCCCCCCATTTTATTTCTCCCCAGTTTTAGTCCCCAAACAGAATTTGAGTCCAAATCATGATGAGTTGTCATTTTTTTAATGACGTGTCAATAAAAAGCTGACGTGGCAGACGCTTACGTGGAATAAACTTATTATTATATTATTTCTGATAAAAAATATAATTTATATTTTTAAAAATCTTTATTATAATTGTTAAAAATCATTATTATAAATAAAATTTAATT
>NC_021167.2:10953552-10961239 GCF_000331145.2 Cicer arietinum | reverse complement strand
ATGAAGACGATAAAGAACCGGAGGACGACGTCAAGAAAACCGGCGAAGACTCTAAAAAGTATTTTCAGAGACTCTTTAGCGAAGACGACGAGCTCGTAATTCTTCAAGCCCTCGTCGATTTCACCGCGAAAACAGGGAACGACCCGTACAAGTACCTCACCGTACAGTCCATTTTATTCACCTTCGAAAAACTTTGCTCCTCGAAACCGAGTCCATAAATTCCTTCATTAACGATCGATTTTCTCACCGTGATGTAAACTTTTACGCATTCTTTTGCGTAACCGTTAGAAACCATACAGTCAGCAATGGTTTTGTTAAATTGGGGCTGTTTTTTGATTTAGGGTTCATGCTAGTTCATATGCTTCTGCTTCAGATGTTCATATGTTTCTGCTTCAGATTTTAATTTAGGGTTTTGTTGAATTGGGGCTTCAGATTTTAATTTAGGGTTTTGTTGAATTGGGGCTGTTTTTTTTTTTTTAATTTAATTTTAACAATTAAATTTTATTTATAATAATGATTTTTAACAATTATAATAAGGATTTTTAAAAATATAAATTAGATTTTTTTATCAGAAATAATATAATAATAAGTTTATTCCACGTAAGCATCTGCCACGTCATTAAAAAAATGACAACTCATCATGATTTGGACTCAAATTCTGTTTGGGGACTAAAACTGGGGAGAAATAAAATGGGGGGACTAATTTCAATTTTCACCTATAATAGGGGGACCAAAAGTGCAATTAAGCCTATTTGTTGCACTTTGTTGACATTTTTCGTGGATTGTATTTAGAATAAATACTTATATTTGTTGCATTTTCGTAGATTGTATTTAGAGTAAATATTTATATTCAGAATATATCATACAATATTTTATATGATAAAATTATGAAATTATTCCTTCTTTTTATTTTCTAATTTAATTTTTTTATCCTTCCTTATGTGGACAGTGTTGGTAGATATATAAATTTCTTTAATATATAATATGGTGAATATAATTAGGAATCTAAATCAATAAGAATATACGGATTAACTAGAGATATAATTACACTTGCTAAAATAGAAAGTTTAAAAAACTAAAAAAATACAAACATCAAGTCAAAATGATAACTTTGAAGACTTTTCAAGTACCTTTCAAAATAAGATTAATTCTTACGTGAACACAAACATTTGAACATATTTTAATATAAATAAATAAATAAATAAAAAATAAAAACATTTGAACACACAAAAATATATATTATTTAACTATTATTTTTCTACTTTTTCTTTATATTGTGAATGTGTCCAAATAATATTAATTACTCTCAAAATGAAAATCATTTTCATATTTACAATAATCAAACAAGAAATGAGTTTTTATAGGCATAAAATCAATATAGTGACTATTAACTTCAAACATATATCTATTACAAAACAAATTTTGTATTCCACAAAATAAAGTATTACTGGATTTTTTTTAGTGAGACTTAAATTATGATAGATATTCTTACAATTCTTATTTTAAAAAATATCTATAAAACATATATATTAAGATCTAAGCCAAATTCTTCAAATATACTGTCACAAATAGAGATGAAGTGACAACAATATTCATCTATTCAAAATTTATTAATCACTAACTAAAATATAAACTTAAATGATGAAATCTTTATAATGTCAATCGTTACAATACTTAAATGGAACATTTTATTTACACAACTATAATTATTTCCGTAATTACAATAATCAAATTGAAATAATCCCTTCATAACTAAACAATTATTTGTGAAATTTCAAATTTAAACTTTGAACATTAAATCACACAAACACAAAAATTGGTTACAATTTTCAATACTATACTCATATTTTTTTACCTATAATCAATTTCAAAAAATAAATTCAAAATCAATAGGCTAAAATTTCAAATTTTAGATAATAAGGAATTAAATGAGTTTTTAAATTGCAAATTTTTCTATTAATTTAATTTGGACAAAAACGAAAAAAAATTCTGAAACTCGATCATCGGTGCCAATTTTCTTCCTTTTTCTCTCAAGCTGTCGTTTTCCTCTTCTCCGACTCCTCTCTCTTTCTCTTACTTTTCTTTCTTTTCCCTTTTCAATTAATTTTTTTATTTATAATTATTTACTTAAATTTTATTCTTCCATATGGGTCTAACTCATAAAACACATTTTACTCATTTCTTTCATTTTTTTTAAATAAATCAACAATTATCAAAATTAATTTTTTAACAATTTTTTTAAACACAATATCATTAATAAAAACATTACTAATATTTCAAAAGTAATATTTTATACAATAAAGTAATTAATCTTTTAAAATACACTAATAACTAAGACTCTCATATTCAAAATAATCAATATAATTATGCTTTTTTTTTTAAATACTAACATTAAAATACTATCATCATTAGAGAATATTCAAAATTATAAAATAAATAAATATAACATCAGCACTTTATATTAATTACTAAATCATAATAAATATATATATATATAATCACAATGCCATAACAAATATATAAAACTAAGGAAATCAAACACAATATTGCTACTAACTCAAGATAATTATTTGTAAAATAAATAACTAAAAATAGAAAATAGTTCTAAGTAATTAAAATAAAACTATGTGAAACTTAACATGCACATGAAAAATATCACACTAATTATTCACGCGTTGATACACGTAAAATCGCGTAAAATCTTATTCTTTAAAATATTCCACTAAAATACTATTAATTTAAGGAAAAATATATAAAATAATAAAATAAAATATTTGTTATGTATATTATTTATGTAATTCAATATGTATAAAACTAGCCGATCATAGGAAGCTCTCATATAAAAAATTAATCAAAAAAATTATCAACATATATTCTAAATAATTTTAACATTAAATTAATTATTTAAAATTCTATTTAATTAATAAAATAATTTATTATAAAATTTGGAGTGTTACAAATTTGACTTATAGAGTCAAAGTGTTTGTGTTTTTCAAAAAATTTGTAAGTGTCAGGTTGTTTTGAGGCTAATGGCTTATAGGGTCGGGTAATTTGTAATTCAAGTTTTGAACTAGTGTATTAAATCCTTTTGAGTGAGGAGACTTGACGTAGCTACCAAGTTGGTGGTGAATCAGAATAAATTCTTGTGTCACTTTAAATCTGTAATTCTTGTTTTACTTCTGTCTTAGACACTTAACTTGATTGTTACTACTTTTATTCTAAGTAAGTCGTCAAACTCAAATTAGTTTTAAATAAATTAGCAAAACAAATCCAACTTATTCAAAGATAATTCAACCTCATTTCTCATATTGCGGCCTTCATATACTATTACAGTAGTATTGTTGGTAGCAAATAAATATTGAGTGTTGTGGCAAATGCCAATGTATTGCGTGACTAAATATAATATTAGGTTGTTGAAATCAGAATAAGGCGTATTCACCTATTTTAGTATTTAGAAGATGGAATGTAGAAGATGAAGACTCACTGAACTTAATATCAATTTAGTCCTTATAAGATTACAACTAATATCGATATAATCTTTATGGTGACTTAAATTTTCAACATAGTTCCTACAATTACCAATATTTGATCATGTTTTTCACATAGCAAGAGAGAAGAGAATAATATAATGGGAATTTGAGGGAATATGAGCTGAAATTAAGGTTTTTAACTTAGGGAAAGTGGGAAACTTTTCAATTCATTTTTTACATCATATTTCAGATATCAAATTAATCTCTTCATATGTGGTCAAATTTAAGCTATCAAATTGATCTTGGTATAGGTGAAATGTCACATCATCTTGTTTAACATTTGGACATGATAGATGGATGCCTTTGATGAATGTGAAATAGATTGAAAGACTATTTAATTATTTTGCAAAATTTGAAGATTAAGTTGAGTGAAAAATATTCTCCATATCTTTTATTCTTTTAGGATTAGACACATGTTACGAAATAAATAATTTAGAAAAATATGGATTTATTTATCTTTATTTTTTTTAGGTAAAATATATTTCGCAGTCTTTTAAATTATACGAAAATAACATATTAGTCTTTTATAGTTTTTATAACAAGTTATTTCTTTATCTTTATTTTAGTGTTAAGTTCGTCTTTTATTTTTGTTAATATTTACACCAATTATCTTAATATCAAACCAACAAAATTGTAATCTAAAATTCTTCCAATATTTTTAATAAATTCGTGTAATTCTTTAGGAAATTTGATTGCAATAATCATAAGAACATAGCTCTTGATCAAATTTTAAAAAAATAATTAAACAAAGAGAGAATTCAAGTGAGATATATTTTAGGGCTCTTAAAATTAAACGCAAAATTGTCGTAATTTATATCATAAAATCACATAAAAATTTATTATATTTTTCTTTATAACATTGATAACAAAACTTATATTACTATTTTAAAAATTTCAAACCAAAAATAATTAAAATGAAGTTATGACTAAAAATAGTTTATTATAACTTTTACAAACATAAAGAACTAACTTGGTATCAATTTTTTTTTTTAATATTTTCATGTAACTTAAAAGAGCACACGATATATTTTAACTTTTTTATTTACCATCTTTATCTCAAATTATCAATAATATATTAAACTTAACCTTAAATACTCTCCCATTTTAAATCTTTTTACATTCTTTCGTACTAAAAATACTCAAAAAGAATGAACAACATATTTGAAGTGCATCCCTTTTATGGATTCATGTGCTTTCAATTAGTCATTATTCACTACTCCTTTTATTATTTGTGCAATTAAATTATGAGTAAACCATCAAAATTGTCTCTAACTCTCTAGAAGACTCTCAATTTAGTTTATGAGAATATGAATATTTTATTTTAGTCCCCGACTCTGTAAAACATTTCTCAAATTTGTCTCTTTGTGAATTACCATCACATAATATTGATGATGTGTCCATTAAGTCGAATATTGACAATTAAAGTAGTTGTTGACTTTGTAGGACACTCTAAATTTGATGCATAAGAATATAAATATATCAATTTAATCCATAACTTTGTAAAATATTTTTCAAATTCATCTTTATGTTACTAAATGTCGTAGATGGGGATGATAAGTTTTATTAATTATATTGTTGGCAACCATAGGCTCATAGCCATTGACAACAATTGTTGAAAATGTTAGATAATATTATTATATATTAGTAGTAAGGGTATTTTAGATAATTTTATTCTTTTATATATATACTCATTGTAACCCTATTAACTTTGGTTTTGGTTCATTATATGTTATGAAACCGTAGAGTGGTTGTTTCTCTTCTTCCTCTTTTCATTGTTAACATGGTATCTAGAGCCTATTTCGATCCTCCTTGAACGATCCCACCTCTATTCCGCTGTCGAGTTCCCAACAATTAGGGAATATAATTATAGTTTCTCTTTTCTAACATTTCAATATTCAGTGAGATTTTTTCGGTAAACCGTGTCCCAATTCTGGTTTACCCCTTCTTTGTAGCTTTTCGTTTATTTTCAATAGATCAGTCGTAGCACTGTTCATCGCGCGGTACTGTTCACTGCACACAAAAAATAAAAAATTATTAGGGTTCTATAAACCTTTCCACAACCCATTAGGGTTTGGCGCTCTAACCAACCGAACTAAAAAGAACGATGGGTGGTAAAGTTTACTTTGAGAATCATTATTATTTGCATGGTTATTGGGGGATTTTGGTAGATCGTTATGAAGAGATGATTGAAAATTATCATCCTGATTTTGGGATCTACCGTAGAGAAGAGAGAGACTATTTTGATAGAAAAGGCAACCACCAAAAGCGAAAAGAGAAGAGTAACCCTGTTCCTGATTTTGTTAAATCAGTCTCACAAAAACATCTATTGCGCATTCGTTAACCGTTGGATTTGGCTGATTTTTGGAAAGCAGGTTCGCAACATTCAGGTCTTCGTCTTCAACGGTCGGATCGGTAAAAAGACGTCTGTAGAGGGAGAAATCGGGCTCGCACAACACTAGGTTATCCGTAATTTATTTTGTCTCAGTGATTATGTTTGTCGTATTTTCCTGTCATTATTTGTATGGCTTTGAGAGAAGGTTTGGAGGTTCATTGTGTTGTTTTGAAAAATGGGTTTTGTGTTAATTTGTATGTTGGGACTTCTTTGGTTGATATGTATGTGAAGTTTTTTTTTTTGGGTAGTGCTAGGAAGGTGTTTGATGAAATGTCTGTGAGAAGTTTGGTTTCTTGGACTACTGTTATTGTTGGGTATGCTAGGTGTGGGGATATGAGTGAGGCCAGGAAGCTTTTTGATGTTATGCCTGATAGAGATATTGTTGCTTCTAATGTTATGATTGATGGGTATGTGAAAATGGAGTGTATGGATTTGGCGAGGGATTTGTTTGATAAGATGAAGGATAAGAATGTTATTTCTTTGACTAGTATGGTTCATGGTTATTGTGAGGATGGTGATGTTGTGGCGGTAGGTTTATGTTTAATTGTATGCCTGTCAAGAATGTGCTTAGTTGGAATGCGATGATTAGGGGATATTGTGAGAATAGACGACCGCACGATGCGTTGAAGTTGTTTTGGGAAATGATGGGAAGTTTGGATGTGGAAATGAATAAAGTGACGGTTATGAGTGTTCTTCCTACTGTTGCTGATTTGAGTTCTTTGGATTTGGGTGTTTGGATTCATTGGTTTGTGCAAAGGAACCGAATTGATGAAGATGTTCATGTGTGTAATGCTTTGGTTGATATGTATGCAAAATGTGGGGAATTGGAAAAGCTAAATTGCTTTTTGAGGAGATGAATGAAAAAGATACATCGTCGTGGAATGCTTTGATAAATGGTTATGGTGTCAATGGTTGTGCGAAAGAAGCGTTAGAAGTATTCGCAGCAATGTTACAGAAATGATTTGAACCGAATGAGATAACAATGACTAGTGTGTTATCTGCTTGCAACCATTGTGGTTTGGTAGAGGAATGAAGAAGATGCTTCAAAGAAATAGAGAGATTTGGAATTGTGCCTCAGATTGAGCATTATGATTGTATGATTGACCTTCTAGGAAAGGTTGGATACTTGGATGAGGCTGAAAATTTGATCTTCTGTGTTGTCGCTCTGTCTGTTGCTTCTTCAGTTTGATTGTTAATCTCTCTAGTGATTTGCTTTGTTGCTTCTCTCTTTGTTTAGTTTGGTTTGGTGTAGTTTAGTTTGGTTTGATTTAGTTTGGTTTGATATGATTTAGTTTTGTTTGGTTCTATTTGGTTTGATTTGTTTGGATTTGGTTTCGTGGTGCTACTTCTTTGGTTGTTCCTATCTGTTGATTTTGATATAGTTGTTGCTCCTTTTTTTATCGCTCCTTTTTCGGTTTGATTTTTAGTTGGCTTGGTTCTTCTCTTTGATTGTTGCTTCTTCTTTGGTGACATCCCTCTTGTCCCCCCGACTGTCCAACCACCTCCTGCGATTGTTGATCCTCCTCGTTACCCCTTTCGTCATCATCTTCAGCATAGAATCATTACTCTACCGTTGTCTCTTCCTCTTTACAGATTGTTGATTTGTTCACAAAGATGCATTCCATTAAATGTTTTCGTTTTTTAGTTGACAAACTCTCGATGCTTCATGTTAATGCATCGTGAGTTTTAGGGGAGATGTTAGATAATATTATTATATATTAGTAGTAAGGGTATTTTAGACAATTCTATTCTTTTATATATATAT
>NC_021167.2:10933383-10953398 GCF_000331145.2 Cicer arietinum | reverse complement strand
ACATTGACTCTATTAATATTTTTCTTTCAAAAGAGGAAAAAACCAAGTTGTAATTTTTTGTTTTGTTGTTGTCTGTCTCATTCCTTTCTATAACTTGACTCGTTTACTTGAATTGGAAACCGCTAAGATAACTCTGCTGCTATCTATCCCGTCCCACTTGATTGTGTAGATTTGGAATTATATGGTATGAACACAATAACATATTTAGCTATAGAACTTGACTCTTTTCAAATTATTGTTCTTTATGTGGATATAAATTCAGAGAAAAATTTTCAAAAAAAATATTCTTTAGTGGATGTTGATTGCGGAAACTGTACAATCAAATCCAGTCCATACAACCTTAATCTTTGAATTATGAGACTTAGTTATTTTATTACGATTGAAATTGATGATTTTTTTAGGTTAAAATTATATTATTTGTATATTTTAATTTATTTTTTGTTATAAATAAATATAATTTTTTAGACTATATGTTGATTTTGTAACGTTAAACGAACAATTTAGTTCTTTTAATTAAATTGTATAAATGTTGTTTATCAACGTATTTGTACCTTAATTTGTTAAATATTATAGCTCGTGCCAAGTATGGGACATCATATCATATCGTTAATATAAAATTATTCATTTTTTTTATTATAATTTAAAATTAAAATATGATTAATTCATGATTTTTATTTGTAATTATATACTAATTTATTAATTCAAATAATATATTATTTGTAAATACCTATAGTTAAAATAATGTGTATATAATATTTTTTGTACCTACTAAAAAATATATTAGTTGTAGGTATTATTTTTTGTTTCTCATATTTTTTTTTATTAAAAATAATTATATTTGAGATATTGTTATTCATTAAACATGGACATCTCTTTCAAATAAAATAATCAAATTTTGGTTCGGTACGTCATGGAAGCGTATCAATTTTTATTAGACCCAAATCTACTTGTTAAATCTAAATCTTCGTTGAATATTTATTTTAAATTTATTAATTTAAAATGACAAGTATTTTATTATATTGATATTTACCATAAAATTATGGAATTTTAATTTTTCATTATATCTCTATGAATTGTATATTAATGAGTTTTAATATAGCGTTGTTATTTACATGAATTTTATGTATTTATATCTGAAAATCTATATAATGAGTTTAATTTTGGGACATTGATAATATAAGTATATGTATTAAACTGTCAATTAATTATAAATGTATACTTAATTAAACATTTTCAATGTACATAAGATAATTTGATAATATTTTTAAAAATATTTTCTCTCAAATTATAAAAATTATTACATCAAAAAATTTTATAAAAAAAAATAGAATCTTTAAGTCAAATATTCATTCTCATACATTATATATTTACGTAATTTTTTTGGGCAGTTTACTTACTTCTTTCATGTAAAATATTGATTCATATGTATTATATTTGTCTATAGGTGAAAGCATAATAAATTAGTGTCATATTATTATTATTATTATTATTATTATTATTATTATTATTATTATTAATATTATTAATATTATTAATATTATTAATATTATTAATATTATTAATATTATTAATATTATTAATATTATTAATATTATTATTATTATTATTGTATATTGTCAAATTGTAATTAAACATTAGTCCCTCGTGTTAAAAATAAGTAAATATTAATCTATAAAAGAAATATTAATATTTTATTTTTCTTTCAAAATAAATAAATAAGTACAATGTTATATATAACTAATTAGATAAAAAAAAATCATGAATTAAGTGAAAGTTGTAATTTTAAATTTAGTATAATTTTGATTAGATTTAATGAATATAATTACATTTATATTAATTACGAAAATAAAATTTAAATTTATGTATGTAACAAATAATTTAAAAAATTAATTAGATAATAATAAAATAAAATTATTAAAATTTTAAATAGATGCTTAACTTGTCACAAATTATAACTTTTATAATCCATGTCTCATATAAAGGAAATATTAAGTTTTGATGTTATCTTTTCTCCAAAAAATTTCAATTAGATAATTTAGTTTAGAATATTTTATTTTTTACTTAATCACATAAATTTTTTTTTTAAATAACTGTATAATTTTGTTGCTTTCGTTATTTTATTTCACAAATGTTAATCATTGAGATACTTAATAAAAAATATATTTAATATGCAAAAAAAAAAAAATTGTCAGATAACATTTTACGATAGCTAACCAAAGAAATCTTTTGAAAGGTAAGTTTAATACCCCAGCTTCAAAATCATCACAAATCGGAACAACAACGTCAAGCGTGAACTTAGTCTTTGGAGATTCAACTCGATGTCACTCTTATTCTCAAATAGAGGTTTGAAGGAATTAAGACTCGCTTTAATTTTCATCAATCTATATAGTGAGGGTTGAGTTAAGAGGGAAAATGATGATGTGTTTCTTTTGCTTTTTTGACAAATTAGAATTTTATAATTATTTTTATTACTTATAATTATATGATATTTGATTGGTTATCTCTGAGTATTAATGATTAGATGAGTGTTCAAGAATTTCTCCCCAAATTATATTGTTTTACCGTATCAATAAATTATTAATGTTTCTTTTGCTATTAAACCTTATACTATGTATTACTTTGTTTTTTCCAATTTTTTAAATTTATATTTCTTATATCATTAATGAACGATATTTTATAAAATAACTCATAACTTTTCTTTTTTATACAACATTGATAATATTTCTTAATTTATGTGAAATTGGAAAAATGACATATAATTTGGGACAAACAAAGTATTAATACAAAAATTGTTTTACAAAATTTGCACTATTGAATTCATGTAATTAAATTTAAGGGAATATCTTAATCTTAAATTTATTACATCAATAACTTATTATTTAGAATATTAAAAAAAATTATTTGGTCGAATATGCTTATGATAATTACCACTGCTTCTGTCCCACAATATATATTCACATAATTCATATTATTGGTTAGAAATCTAAAATAGAAAACAAATTTGTCAAATAAATAAATAAAATTGAAACATGTTGATGGTGAAATATATATTTTCAAAACAAACAAAAAAGACATTTATATGCATCAAAAGGTAAATTAGAAAATGAAAACTTAAACTATTATGATATACTATTTTAAAATGGTCATCACATGCATGGTATATGTAGCAGACAAATTTAAAAAAATCTTTTAAAATGATAAAAGTTGTTTAATGTGTTTTATGTATGCTTTATTGTCTACTTAACATGTTGAAGTTGGAATTTCCGTTCAAAGAGGTACCAACCTTAATATCTGATATAACTTAAATAAGATTACATTTGGTAAATATAACTTATAGAAAACTAAAAAAAAATGCCCTTATGAATAAAATAAATATTTAATGATCTTCTAATATGTCACATGTACTTTTTCAAGAATTGTATCGTAATCTTTGTTTATGATGAACACAATTTTGTGCACATTCTTATATCATAATCTCAAATAGTTTAGGATATAAAGTATGATGTATGCCATTTGCATGATCAAGAAATTTGTTTAGTAAAGCTATGTTTGGAACAAAGGAAAGAAAAAGAAAAAGTTAGAGAAAGAAATAAAACATTTATATCGAAAAAATTTCTTTCATTTGTTACACATTGAAAATGGAAAGAGCGAAGTATATTTAGTGGAACTCATTCAATCTTTCTTTCTCCTCAAATTGAAAATAAAACGCATCAAATTTATCCATTAATGTAAAATAACAACTACACTTCTACTTTATTTATTTTAATTTTATTCTTTTTACCATATCTCAATTTTTGTAGGGATATTTTATGTCATTTTAGAAAAATTCTTCTTTTTTTAATCTCACTTTCTCGTTTATAACAAACTATTAATTAATCATTTTATTGTCTACTACTTTTCCCTTCTTCTCACTTTATTTCCTTTCACGTTATTTCCTAAACCAAACAAAGTGTAAAAGATGATGATAACAAATGTTTAAAAAAATTACCTAATCCAATGTTAAGAATTAAAATAATGTTTACAATTGAAATGGAAATGCACTTAAATAAATAGAAAAGCACCGATTTAAAATACCATTTTTCAAAAAATATGTCAATATAAATGGAAACGTTAATTTGATGTTTATGACTTACTAAGAGTATAATATGATTTGTTGTTTTTTAACAACTAAATGAACTAAAGATAGACTTTTTTCCACTAATCGACATTAAAAATGATCAATTTAAAAAAATATGAAATTAATAAATATTAAGTGACATAATTTCATGCCACGTGTATTATATATCATTTTGCAAGATATTTGTTTATAGTTTAGATTAGGTTCATTTGCAAAAAAAAACAACATGAAAAAAACAGTGTAAAAAAATTATAGTCCGTGTATTATTCTCATTTTTATGGCGATAAAATTAAAATAAACAACACTAATTTTAACTAATTATTTAAACAAAAATATTTATTCATGTTTAAAATAACATGAAGAAAAAAAAATTAAATTTAACTAATTGATTAATGACAATTATGTATCTCTTATTTGAATTGTAAGCTCTAAACTGGGAAAAATTATAGTCAATGAATTATAATTTTTCACATTTTTATGTCGATGGTATTTTAAAAAAAAAATACTTATTTTATATAATTATTTAGTGAAAAAATTGTATCCCTTGTTTAGTGAATATAATAATCTCAAATTAGTATATTCTAATTATTCTGTTTACAAAAATGTCAGAAAACGCCAAATTTAATTAATTATTTAGTGGTAAATATTTATCTCATGTTTGAATTATATACTCCAAATGCTTATTTAGTGATTCATTTTCACACAAAACAACGTGGAAAAAAAAAATCAAATATGACAAAATTATAGTTAATCTATTATAATTGTTCCTATTTTATATCGACAATCTTAAATAAAAAAACACAAGTTTAACAAATTATTTTATATTTTATTTAATTATTCTCATTTTTATTTAGAAGATACAAACGTACACATTAAATTAAACAAATTAATTAATGACAAACAAACATTTATCTCATATATGATTGTAGATTTGAGAGGCTTCTATAGTGATTTTTTTTAAAACATGAAAAACAAAACACTAATTTTAACTATAATAAAATATAATATTAATTTCAACTATTTACCCTGTGTAATATTTTTAAAATAAATAAAAGTTAGTATATTATAATTATTTTTATTTTTATCTCGTGTATGAACTGTATACTTCAATTTTTTCTTTAGTGACTGATTTTCATAAATAAAACATGAAAAATTAAAATGTAAAAACATTCTAGTTATTGTATTATCATTGTTCTCATATTTATGTTGTTGATGTTAAAAAATATTAATTTAATAAATTCTTTAGAGACAATCATTTGTATCGTGTATAGTTTTTATAATTAAGTCAAATTAATATATTATAGTTATTCTCAATTTTTAGAAGAAATAAGAAACTATTAAATTTGACTAATTAATTAGTGAAAAATTATTTGTCATGTGCATGAATTGTATAGTTGAAAGACTTCTTTTGGTTATTCAATTTTAGAAAAACAATGCGAAAAAATTAAATTGTGAAAAAATAAAAATAAAAAACATATTATAATTATTCTCATATTTATTTTAACAATATTAAAAAATATCACTGATTTTAACTAACCTTTTAATGATCAATATTTATCCTTTTATGGTATTTATAATAAACTCAAATCAGTATTTTATAATTATTCTCATTTTTATATAGAACATGTAAAAAAAACAATAAAATCAACTAATTAATCACTAGTAAGTTTTGTCTTGAATATGAACTGAATGCTCCAATAGCTTCTTTAGTGATTAATTTTTTTTTAAAAAGACGTAAAAAATGAAAGTGTGAAATTAATTTTAACTAGTTTTTTTGTATCTAATTTTTTTAAAAAAAAATATCAATTTAGTATATGATAATTATTTTTAATTTTTATTTTGAAAATAGAAAAATATAAAGTTTAACTAATTGATTAGTGACAAATATTTATCTCATATATGAATTGTACACTCTAATGACTTATTTAATGAATCATTCTCCTAAATACATTATACCATCTCAAAAAATGAAATGTAAAAAAAATTATTGTTAATGTATATTATAATTGTAGTTGGACTACAATGTTTTATAGCCTATAGCATAGTTTTTTTTTGTAATCTTGATTGTTGTAGTTGGACAAAAATATTAACTCGTGACATTATTGTATACAATCATTATTTTGAATTTATATTTTTGAGTGACAAAGTTGAGAAAATTTTTGGAACATAAAAATAGAAGTAGATATTTTGTATACAATTCTTAACACTCTATTTCACAGAAAAAATAGATTCTATTAATTTAAAGTTCGACCGAGAGATAAATAGAATTATCCAGTTGGTGAGGAAAAAAAATTGAAGAAGATTTATAATATATATATATATATACCTCATTTCATTTAAAGGGTCATACTAAGTTGCGTATTAGGAATACTTGTTAAAAAAATTAAAAAATAATTTAAGAGAAAATTTTTGTCTTTAAAAACACAACTTTTAAAATTTAAAGTACTAAAAACACAATTTCCAAGATGATATTAATATATTTGATTTTTTATTCAATTATTATTATTTTTTTTTAAATCACCTCAAATAAATTATATTTGATTTCTTAACATATGTTAATTGTTACCATTTGCCAACATTAAACCACATTATTGTAAATTAAGTTAATTAAATTTTTAGTCCGTGTAAAATTTTAAAATTTTACTTTTAATTATTATAAAATAAATTTAACTTTTTACTCTCTAAAAACATTATTTATTTTACTTTTAGTCCCTATTTTGAAAAAAAAAATTTGTAAAAAATTGATACTTTTAGTCCTTAAAAAAAGTCTCTATAAAATCAATATATGAAATAAAAGTGGAATTTTTTTTTTAAATGACTAAACTTGAAAGATCATAGTTTTTTTGGGACTTAAAAATATATATAACCCTTGTAAATTAAAATAGATGTGATGAGATATCATTTTAAATACTCAAATAGAATATAATTAAACCACGTTTAAAACCAAATAAATAGGAGATGTGTAGTAGTGATGGTGTTGAAATGGATAATTCAATTAATTCAAATATCCAATAAGAGGAATTTGATAAGATATATTTTTTTGCGTATTTTGTTGGTTTATTATATTTTTTTGAAGTAAATTGATTCATTCACTACAAGAAAACATTTCTATACCTACGGAAAATTAGCTACGGATCGTAATCCGTGGGTAAATTAATTGTTATCTACGAAAAAACCGTATGTATTGTTGTATAAAATAATTTTTTTTAATTAATTACCACGATAATTCCGTAAGTAAAATTAAAAAATCCATGGATAAAGAAAAAAAAATACAATCCTGACATAAATTTTACAAAAAATTTTCGTATTATTTTTACTACAACTTATCCGTAGGTAATGTCTATTTTTTAGAAAAATTTTCTGTTAGAATTTAAAAAAAAAAGGTTTAGGTGCAAACCCAATACTCAGAAATTGTATGCAAGATAGCCTACATTCAGATGCAACCAGAGAACCCTAAGCCCTTCTTCCCTTCTTCTTGTCTGAACCCGTCCCTTCTTCTTGTCCAAACCCGGTGCCACCTTAGGTTAGGGAGCTGGGTTTCTCGTTCGAGCTGCTTCGCTCCTCTGCATCCCAAAGCCCTTCTTCCCTTCTTCTTGTCCGAACCCTAAGCCCTTCTTGTTCGAGCTGCTTCGCTCCTCCGCATCCCAAAGCGCCCAACCCTCCTACGCGCGAAACACTAAGTAATCCAAGCCAACCCACATTACTGGATAACGGTGGATAATCACCTCCTCCAGATTGCAATCCGCTCCGTCGACCTTTCTGGATGCCGCCGTGATGATCGCTATGTCTTAAGGTAAGTTATCTTCCTTTATTATCGTGCTGAAATCGAGTAACATTTCGCCGTCGGCGTCACTGAATCGATTAATTTTCTAATATCTTTTCATTTTCTGAAATCAATTTTTACTAAAATCGAGTCTTACTGAAAAAGCCCCAATTTGTATTGAAAACCCTAACCATTTTCACTGAATGGAGTCTTACTGAAAAAGCCCAAAGTCTTACTGATAAATCTTTACATAATGTTGTAGTTAATAGTGTTGTAGTGAAACAAAAACACAATAGAGTACAATGGCTGCTTCTTTCTCGAACCAATCTATGTTACTTGGTTGCTGTTCACGTTCAATTAGGATATTAGGTACTGTGTTCATGTTTAACTCTTGCATTTTTATTGCTTATTTACATCTTGATATTAGGTATTGTGTTCAGTTTTGTAACACCCTTTTTTTAATTAATTAATTTAAAATCATTAGTTTTGTTCATCCTTTTATTAATTTAGTGTGACGATAGTAAGATAATTATTCTTTGAATGTTTAATTATTTGACAAAGTATTTTCATATTAAATAATTTATTATTGGGATTTTTATTATTGACTAATTAAAACTCGTAGAAATATTTGTCTTAGAGTGAACAATGACCAAGCCAATTTTGACTAAGTCAAATTTAATCACTCACACTACTATTTTTATAATTATATTTTATAAAATTTAATTTATATTGTGTCCATTCAAATGTGTAACTAGAAAGAATAAATACACGAATGCCAATTAATTCTTAACGGTTGGTCATTGAATGGCATTATTCCAATTTAATTCCTTATTCATGTGTGCAATTAAACTCAATTAAGAGAATTATTCATTCTCTCTGATCAGCTTTATGCCTCCTTTATTAGTCACATACACCCCTCCTTCTTAGGACACGATTAAACTTACAGTAGAGGAAAATAAGTCATAATCACTCACACGCATTACCAACACTACATTCATCTCAAATATTTTCTAAGCCACTCAAACAACCATCCTTACATTCCCTAGCTTTTTGATCGGAGCTATAAACTTTTATTCACCTTGGTGAGACTTTCGAGGGCTATATAGTGGTACGTGGAAGGAAAGCGTCCAAGGTAAGGGCTTTTCCCCATGCAGAGTTAGGTTAGATATTAAATTAGCGATTCGTAAGATATTGATATGGTGTCTGGATGTATTAAAAGAAAAATGTCGATTTTATTTTCGTCGTAAAGAAATTAACTATCATGCTTTGATTGTTTCTTTTGAGTAATATCTCTATTTTGATGAAATTAATTATAGAATTATATTTTATTACCATACCTTCATCAATATGTTTGTTGTGAAAACGTTCAATGCCATACATGTTTTAGAGTACTTACTTATAAAGTTATAATTTTTATAATGATGTAGTCATTAACATGTTTATTATGATGTATTTAATTTTAATCCTTGATTCTTGAGTATTTAAATTTTAAAACTTGACTTTTATGAACAATATACGTGTTTTGATGAAATTGATGAAAAGTTTATTTTTCATTTACCAATATGAGGAAATTGATTTTTGAATGCATTAATGAATAGTTTTCTTTGTGGTTGCCTAAGTGGCTAGCGATTTGTACATTTCGAACATCATTATCATTGTCATGACATACCATATGCATCTTTGTGGACGCCTTAGTGGCTGGTTAAATTTTCCCCATTGGTATGGGTGACTTCTGTGTGGACGCCTTAGTGGCTGGCTATATCCGGATCATGTATGTTTAGGACATGCATAATTTGCATACATTTTATTGCCATTAATATTTTTATATAATTATTTATTCTAAGGTGAGTTACTACTTGTTGTTTAGATATATTTTATAATTTTTGATACACCTTATGAATTATAAAAATCATTTTCTCTAAATCTTTTATTACAAAAAGATTTTATATTTATATTTTATGGTTGTTAACTTATTATTTGGTCTAATTTTGCCGTGGGATGAACTGACCCCTTACACCAACATTTAGGTACTAACGATCTTGAAGGGTTGCATGAATGACGTTTGCTTGGCGCACGCGCGTGGGAAAAAGGGGTACTTTAATAAAATAATAATAATAATGTTTGTAGTGATAAAACCGTTGTGATACAATTTTTAAGTTTATTTATTTCTCATCGTTGATTTTTAATAGAAATGCGGAGGCGGGGTCCTTCTGCTAGGAAAAACTTGAGTTATTCTATTTTTGAGCGAACATTTTCTACAATTAGTAAATTGTCTTTACAAATAATAATATCCGATAAATCGCATTGTGGTATTTTTTTTAAAATGGAATCAAACTATTTACTAGAGAAATTTTATTTATTATATGATGAACTACTTTAAAAAAAAAAAAATTAAGCCGTTTTTGAAAGAAAATAAATATTTTTAAGTAATGTCTTGGATCAAAATCCGGGGCGTTACATTGTGGTATCAGAGCACTAATTCTCGGACATTGGTGGGATGGGACGCTTCATGTATGTCGCATGTTTTTTTTTCTTGTGATATGTTATTCATGTTAATCGTATAATTTTCTAATTATTTGAGTTTTACTAATTATTTAAATTTCTATTATGTGTCATTGATTATGTAACCTTCTTGAAATTGAATTCTATTAATTACTTAAACTTTTATTAAGTTATTAATTGTGTAACCTTCTTGAATTTGAATTTTTAAGAATTACTTAAATTCTTATTAAGTGTCATTAAATATGTTAATTGCTTGGTTTTCTAATTATTAAATTTTACTTAAATTTCTATTATGTGTCATCAATTGTATAACCTCCATGATTTTTTGTCATTAAATATATGTTTTAAATATTTGGTTTAATTGTGTTATTTAAATTTTTCAAACTTGAAATCTCTATAACTACTTGCATGCTTTTATTGGCATTGTCTTTTATATTTTATTTAAGTTGTTACATAAAATCTTTATGATTTTACTTATTCATCGTATGATTGTTTTATTTTTAATTTTAAACTCTCTACTTCTTTTGTACCAAGGGCTTGATTTTCTAACTATTTTATGTCATTAATGACTTAAATTTCAATTATGTGAATTTAATTGTCTAATTTAATTGAATAATTATGATGAAAAATATGTTTTAAATTCTTGATCCTACGATAAGAAATAATTTCAATCAAGCGATAAGCATTTATGGTTGTATGATATTGTGAATTATGAGTTTATTATCACGATTTAAAATTATTTCAATCTAAATTACAAAGTAACTGTTGAGCTTTCATCATGTCTAAATGTATTATGTAATTAAATACAATGTTCTAAACCCTATATTATGTATAATTGTATGATCCCCAAAATAGAAGGGAAGGATAATACAAAAAGGTTGTATTGGAGGGATTCTGGCTAAGGAAAGACTTGGTTATTAAGTGGTCCATTGACCCACCTCTCTTTCCTGGGAACCCCTCCAAAGAACGACTTGCTGTATAACCCGAACCTACTATATAGTGCTCAATAAAAGACTTCCGTACTACCCAAAAGTTAAAATTACGTTATAATATTTTACTAATTAGATAATTTTAGGAAGCGTTATGGCTCGTCGCACAAACCGATCGGTTCCCCAAGGAAGAAACGACATGACTGAAGCAATCCAAGCCATGAATGCTATGGCCGCAGCAATGGCCCAACAAGCTGCGATCCAGGCTCAACGAGATGCACAGAGGGATCAGAGGGATGAAGCAGCCAGTGCAGCAAGAGCATTGAATGAATTTCGTCGACAAGATCCGCCTAAATTCAAAGGGGAACATGACCCCGACAAGGCTGATCTTTGGCTGCAAGAAATCGAGAAGATCTTCGAGATCTTACACTGCTCTGACAATGCGAAAGTAGAGTATGCAACCTATTTGATGATTGGTGAAGCTGAATACTGGTGGCGAGGTGCGAAGAAAATGATGGAGACAAATCATGAAGAGCTAACCTGGGAGGCTTTCAAGAATAAGTTCCTAGAAAAATACTTCCCGAAAAGTGCTAGGGCTGAGAAGGAGGCCCAATTTCTGAAGTTGTATCAAGGGAATCTCACGATAGCGGAATATGCGGCAAAGTTCGAGTCCCTAGCAAAGCACTTCCGCTATTTCCTAAATCAGATAGATGAAGAATACATGTGCGAGAGGTTTGAAAGTGGGCTTAGGTATGAAATTAAGGAGTTAGTGGGGCCCTTGGAGATACGCCAATATCAAGTACTAGTGGAGAAATGCAAGAAAGTGGAGCAGATGAAACAGAGCCGTCTGAATAGGGGTGTTGTAGGTGGACCCATCAGACCTCAGGTAGAGATTTAAATCCATCCATATCATTAGAGTCATAAGTTTGGCCTCTAAATGTGAATATCTACCTCTAAATGTTAATATTTGAAAACAGGGGCATAACGACCAACATAATAGGGGCAAGCAGCATCAACAATACAAGCCATATGCCCGACCACTGGGGAATGCTAGAGATCAACCTCGACCTCAAAACGGGGAAGGTCAAGGGCCAAAAGTTCCAAGTCAGAACCAGGCGTACCCTGTTAAGTGTTTTCGCTGCAACAGAGAAGGACACAAGATATCTGAGTGTCCAATCAGACCAAGGGTTTGTTACATTTGTCAGAAACCAGACCATTTTGCAAATGAATGCCCTGAACGGAAGGACGATAGAGCTGTCAACCGCAACAATATCAACGACAATGTTGTACGCCCTACTGCCAAGGGACGTGTCTACCACATCAATGGAGAGGAAACTCCATCTTCCTCTGAGCTTATCCAAGGTGAGTGTTTAATTGCTGGAAAATCACTTAATGTAATTTATGATTCGGGGGCAACACACTCATTCATTTCATTGGATTGGGTGGATTCGCTCCAACTTACTATTACTACTTTGCCGTTTGATTTGGTGGTTACCCTACCTTCTACCGAATCAGTGAAATGTAATACGGCTTGCTTGCAATGCCCGTTGATTGTGTTCGATATGAGATTCAACGTTGATTTGATTTGTATTCTCCTCAAGCATGTGGGAGTGATCCTTGGAATGGATTGGTTGTCAAGCCATTATGTTCTATTGGATTGTGCTCGTAAGTCTGTGATATTCCCAGACCCAGGTGTTTCTCGATTCCTCGATACCAATAAATTGAACTTCTCTTTGAAAGAGGGAGTTCGGAAGTGTGTTTCCCTCAACTCAGTCAGTACGAAGCTAGAGGTGGAGGTAGACGGGATACTTGTGGTCGAAGATTTTCCAGAGGTATTTCCGCCGGATGTACCAGGATTACCCCCAGTTCGTGATATTGAATTTTCAATTGATGTGACTCCGGGTACAGGACCTATATCTATTGCACTATATAGAATGTCTCCATCAGAATTGTCAGAGTTGAAAAATTAGTTGGAGGACCTTTTATCTAAACAGTTCATACGACCGAGTATCTCACCTTGGGGAGCACCAGTACTCCTAGTGAAGAAGAAGGATGGGAAGTCTAGACTCTGTGTCGATTACCGTCAACTTAACAAAGTCACCATCAAAAATAGGTATCCCTTGCCATGCATTGATGACTTGATGGACCAACTCAAAGGAGCAATGATATTTTCTAAGATTGATTTGAAGTCGGGGTATCATCAGATTCGGGTGAAGGAAGAAGACATTCCTAAAACTGCATTCAGGACTCGCTATGGACACTTTGAGTATTTGGTGATGCCTTTTGGTGTCACCAATGCACCAGCTATTTTCATGGACTACATGAATCGTATATTTCACCCCTTCTTAGACAAATTTGTAGTGGTCTTCATTGATGACATATTGATTTATTCTAAGAGCTTGGAGGAACATGAAGTTCACCTACGTCAAGTGTTGCAAGTCTTGAAGGACAAGAGATTGTATGCTAATTTGGGGAAATGTGAATTCTGGTTGGAGGAGGTGAAATTCTTGGGACACGTTATTTCAAAGGAAGGTGTCGCTGTCGACCCAACTAAAGTAGAGGCTGTGGTGGCATGGAAACAACCACAGACCGTCACAGAGATTAGAAGTTTCTTGGGCTTGGCTGGATATTATAGAAGATTCATTGAGGATTTAGCCAAGATTGCAGCGCCGTTGACACAACTCACAAGGAAGAATCATATTTATGCATGGACGGAGGAATGTGAGAGGAGTTTTCAGATGATGAAAGAGAAGCTAACTACATCACCGGTGTTGGTGTTACCACAACCAGAAGAACCATATGAAGTTTATTGTGATGCTTCTTTACAAGGGTTGGGTTGTGTACTTATGCAGAACAAACAGGTGGTAGCATATGCTTCAAGACAGTTGAAGGTGCATGAGAAACATTATCCCACGCATGACATGGAGTTGGCTGCAATAGTTTTTGCACTAAAAATTTGGAGGCACTATCTGTATGGGTGCAATTTTGATGTATACAGTGACCATAAAAGTTTGAAATACTTGTTCGACCAGAAGGAGCTTAATATCCGACAGCGGAGATGGATGGAGTTCATCAAGGATTATGAGTTCACGTTGCACTATCACCCAGGAAAGGCCAATGTGGTGGCTGATGCCTTGAGTAGGAAGCGGGCCCATTTGTCATCCATAAAAATGAAGGGATTAGAGTTGTTAGAGAATTTTCGCGACTTGGATCTTAATATGGATTCTTTGTCGGGAAAAGTACAATGTGGAATGATCATTGTAGATAATAAACTAATGAATGAGATAAAAGCCCTTCAAGCGACCGATGAGACTATTCAGGGGAGACGAAAATTGGTTGAGACCGGCAAGGCTCCCGAATTTCAAATGGGTCCAGATAACATTTTGTGGTGTAATAAACGTATTTGTGTGCCGGATAATGCAGAGTTGAGAAAAACCATTTTGGATGAGGCCCACAAGAGCAAACTGAGTATTCATCCTGGTACTACAAAGATGTATAAAGACTTGAAGCAAAGATTTTGGTGGCCAGGAATGAAGAAACAAGTGGCGGAATATGTGGCGTCTTGCCTGACTTGCCAAAAGGCTAAGGTTGAACACCAAAAACCTGTTGGATTGTTGCAGTCATTAGATGTACCAGTGTGGAAATGGGATAGCATATCTATGGACTTTGTGGTGGCATTACCTAAGACTCAGAAGAAATTTGACTCCATTTGGGTGATTATTGACAGGCTCACAAAATCCGCACATTTCATACCTGTAAGGACTACTTACAATGTATCTAAGCTTGCAGAGATTTACGTTGCGGAAATTGTTAGATTACACGGGATACCATCTAGCATTGTGTCAGATAGAGATCCAAAGTTCACTTCTCGTTTGTGGGGAGCATTGCATGAGGCATTGGGTACTAAATTGAGATTGAGTTCTGCTTACCACCCTCAAACCGATGGCCAAACTGAAAGGACTATTCAGACCTTAGAAGATTTGCTAAGAGCTTGTACATTAGATAACAGAGGAAGTTGGGATGATCTATTGCCTCTTGTCGAATTTACCTATAATAATAGCTATCATGCAAGCATCGGTATGGCCCCGTACGAGGCTTTGTATGGGCGCAAGTGTCAAACTCCCTTGTGTTGGTATCAGGATGGCGAAAACTTAATCGTAGGGCCAGAGCTGGTGCAACAGACTACAGAGAAGGTGCGTCAGATCCAAGAGCGGATGAGAACAGCACAGAGCAGGCAGAAGAGTTATGCTGATCGACATAGGAGACCCTTAGAGTTTCAGGAGGATGAACATGTATTCTTGAGAGTGACGCCTACTACTGGAGTTGGTAGGGCATTGAAGTCTAAAAAGCTTACTCCGAAGTTTATTGGACCATATCAAATTCTTCGACGTGTGGGTCCAGTGGCGTATCAAATTGCTTTACCACCGAATTTAGCTAATTTACATGATGTGTTCCATGTATCACAATTGAGGAAGTACATTGCAGATCCATCCCATATTATTGCGCCAGATGATATTCAATTGAAGGAGAATTTTACCTTCGAGGTCCCACCGATAAGCATCGCTGACAGAACTACCAAACATTTGAGGGGAAAGGAAATTCCGTTGGTTAAGGTGATTTGGAACCAGACAACTGGGGATGCTACTTGGGAGTTGGAAGAGAAGATAAGAGAGCTTTACCCATACCTTTTAGAGACCTCTTAGTTTCGAGGACGAAACTATTTTAAGGGGGTAAGTATTGTAACACCCTTTTTTTTAATTAATTAATTTAAAATCATTAGTTTTGTTTATCCTTTTATTAATTTAGTGTGACGATAGTAAGATAATTATTCTTTGAATGTTTAATTATTTGATAAAGTATTTTCATATTAAATAATTTATTATTGGGATTTTTATTATTGACTAATTAAAACTCGTAGAAATATTTGTCTTAGAGTGAACAATGACCAAGCCAATTTTGACTAAGTCAAATTTAATCACTCACACTACTATTTTTATAATTATATTTTATAAAATTTAATTTATATTGTGTCCATTCAAATGTGTAACTAGTAAGAATAAATACATGAATGCCAATTAATTCTTAACGGTTGGTCATTGAATGGCATTATTCCAATTTAATTCCTTATTCATGTGTGCAATTAAACTCAATGAAGAGAATTATTCATTCTCTCTGATCAGCTTTATGCCTCCTTTATTAGTCACATACACCTCTCCTTCTTAGGACACGATTAAACTTACAGTAGAGGAAAATAAGTCATAATCACTCACACGCATTACCAACACTACATTTATCTCAAACATTTTCTAAGCCACTCAAACAACCATCCTTACATTCCCTAGCTTTTTGATCGGAGCTATAAACTTTTATTCACCTTGGTGAGACTTTCGAGGGCTATATAGTGGTACGTGGAAGGAAAGCGTCCAAGGTAAGGGCTTTTCCCCATGCAGAGTTAGGTTAGATATTAAATTAGCGATTCGTAAGATATTGATATGGTGTCTGAATGTATTAAAAGAAAAATGTCGATTTTATTTTCGTCGTAAAGAAAATTAATTATCATGCTTTGATTGTTTCTTTTGAGTAATATCTCTATTTTGATGAAATTAATTATAGAGTTATATTTTTATTATCATATCTTCATCAATATGTTTGTTGTGAAAACGTTCAATGCCATACATGTTTTAGAGTACTTACTTATAAAGTTATAATTTTTATAATGATGTAGTCATTAACATGTTTATTATGATGTATTTAATTTTAATCCTTGATTCTTGAGTATTTAAATTTTAAAACTTGACTTTTATGAACAATATACGTGTTTTGATGAAATTGATGAAAAGTTTATTTTTCATTTACCAATATGAGGAAATTGATATTTGAATGCATTAATGAATAGTTTTCTTTGTGGTTGCCTAAGTGGCTGGTTATTTGTGTATTATTTTTCTTTGTGGTTGCCTAAGTGGCTAGTGACTTGTACATTTCGAACATTCGTTATCATTGTCATGACATACCATATGCATCTTTGTGGACGCCTTAGTGGCTGGCTATATCCGGATCATGTATGTTTAGGACATGCATAATTTGCATACATTTTATTGCCATTGTTATTTTTATATAATTATTGATTCTAAGGTGAGTTACTACTTGTTGTTTAGATATATTTTATAATTTTTGATACACCTTATGAATTATAAAAATCATTTTCTCTAAATCTTTTATTACAAAAAGATTTTATATTTATATTTTATGGTTGTTAACTTATTATTTGGTCTAATTTTGCCGTGGGATGAACTGACCCCTTACACCAACATTTAGGTAGTAACGATCTTGAAGGGTTGCATGAATGACGTTTGCTTGGCGCACGCGCGTGGGAAAAAGGGGTACTTTAATAAAATAATAATAATAATGTTTGTAGTGATAAAACCGTTGTGATACAATTTTTAAGTTTATTTATTTTTCATCGTTGATTTTTAATAGAAATGCGGAGGCGGGGTCCTTCTGCTAGGAAAAACTTGAATTATTCTATTTTAAAGCGAACATTTTCTACAATTAGTAAATTGTCTTTACAAATAATAATATCCGATAGATCGCATTGTGGTATTTTTTAAAATGGAATCAAACTATTTACTAGAGAAATTTTATTTATTATATGATGAACTACTTTAAAAAAAAAATTAAGCCGTTTTTGAAAGAAAATAAATATTTTTAAGTAATGTCTTGGATCAAAATCTGGGGCGTTACAAGTTTCATTGTTTAAAAATAACTAAACCAATAGAAATTAAAATATAAATGAAAATTATACGATCTATTTCTAAAAATCATTACAATTTTCTTACTGACCTTCCAAAACTCGTGTTTGTTGTTGTCAAATTAACACAACAATACCAGATGACATGATGAAGGAAATTTTCTATTTGTTCACAGTTTGGAAGCCATGGAACCCTTGACCAACATGGATTTGCTAGAAATCGGTTTTGGACCATTGACGATGACCCTCCTGCTTTTCCTACAAATAATTTGAGCAAAGCCTTTGTTGATTTGATTCTTAAACCCTCTAAAGAAGACATAAAAAACTGGAATCACAGGTATTTATAGAAAACCTCCAGCAATTTGTTTAACTTTATATCTTCATTCCTAGTTCAAATTGTTATATAATTATATTATATTTCTTTCTGATATTATTTGCGTTTCTATTTGTATGTAGTTTTGAGTACCGTCTGAGGGTAGCTTTGGGACCAGGAGGAGATTTAATGTTAACTTCTCGGATTCGGAACAAAAAACAGTGATGGGAAGCCATTTTCGTTCACCTTTGCATATCATACTTATTTATCAGTATCAGACATAAGGTAATTGCTTGAAATATGTTTGTCTAACATTAGTATTAACTGGCTTTTATTTATAACATTGCTGTTATATTTAGCAACTTACTGTTTGTTTGGTTTGCAACCACGGTTAGTCTACTTTCACCAATGGCATTGCATTAGTTTTGTCACCGAAGATTTAACAATTGGTTGTAGTTGTCTAGAATGCAAGCCCAAAAGTTCTAAATGCAACAACAGGTGAATTTATAATGGAAAAGACATCAAAGCATTATTGCAGGGGCATTTAATTTGGTGGCATGGGTAGGAGGGAGTTATAGGTTTGGATGCCTTAGATGGGGTGGAGGAAGGCATAGAAAAACTATAAGAGAAACCATTGAAAGACATTACTGAAAATTCATTTTTTTGTATAGCTCAATGGTGTAATTGATCCGCATTTATTCAAACCTCACATAGTCAGACAAGGTTCAGTTGTTGTATCTTTTGGTTGAGATCCAGTTTAAGAGGCATGTAGCAAACAAACTGAGCAGAAACATACTATGTTTAGCAATTTGGTGTGTTAGCTTATTCTCACATTTTTCAAACTGTGTGCTTTTCCTTCACGGTGGCAGATGTAGTTGTGTCAAATGCGAAAGTTGGCTTGGAACTTTGAAATACAACTGTAGATTTTTGGATTTTGGTACTTGATGGTGCAGAGTGTGGATAGGCAAATTTTTAAGTGTGCTGATGTAGAAACAAAATGCTACTGTAATTTATTGAATGAAATTTATAGCTTGCAAGTACTTTTACTTTGTTCAGTTAACTTTTTAGTTATGTTTGGTACATGGGTGGAATATTTAAGCTTGGTTTATGTATCAACTTCCAAGTTTGGAATTAGGAACTGTGGTATCTATTCACATATTTTTCTTGTTTTTATCTTCTAATTTGACTTACTATTTTTTCATTTTCTTTTTATCTCACTTTCTATAAATTTGTTGTTGTATAAATGTATGTTTAGATAGTCTAACTAGTTTATTTGCATGTGTTCAGTGAAGTTCGGGTTGAGGGCTTAGAGACCCTGGATTATCTTGACAACCTGCAGAATAAGGAGCGCTTTACTGAACAGGGGGGTGCTTTAACGTTTGAATCAGAACAGGGGGATGCTTTACTGGTGTATTTACAATGGGATGCTTTACTGGTGAATCAGAATAGGGGGATGCTTTACAATGTGTATTTTAGTTATGTGTATTTTGAAACTTATGGTTATGTGTATTTTGAAACTTTTGGTTATGGTAGTGAGAATGTGTATTTTGAAACTTATGGTAGTGCAAGTTGCCCTTATTTTGAAACTTGTGGCAGTCAGGAGGTGTATTTTAAAAACACTGTTTATATAAAATTGGCTTAAT
>NC_021167.2:10919125-10933255 GCF_000331145.2 Cicer arietinum | reverse complement strand
GGCAGACGCTTATGTGGAATAAACTCATTATTATATTATTTCTGATTAAAAAATATAATTTATATTTTTAAAAACCATTATTATAATTGTGACAATATTTTTAAAAATACAATTTAATTATTAAAATTAAGTTAAAAGAAAAAACACCTAAAATCATGAACCCTAAACAAATCAAAATCAAAAACATTAACTCATTGTGTCCCAGATCTAATGTGTAATGAAACACCCACTGTCCCACTGTGACACTCCATTTTATCTCGCTCATACGTAGTTGGTCTTTATACTGTCCTCAATGAATGAATTAAGATGCTTCTGTTTCTTGAATTTTCTTGCCATTTTGGATTTCCAAAAGCAAGTTCTTGATTTGATCCATGTCATGAATTTTGCTGAGTTTTTCTCTCACCTGTTCTAGATTTGTTTTTATCTCTGCCATTGTTTTCTCCATTGACATCATACCAATTTCTTTTTTAAACCAAATTTGTGATTTGTCTTGTGCGGGCGACTTCAGTGGCAACATCGAGGCCACAACCCGAGAATTGGCGTTCGACGGCTCTGGTGGCGGCGGGGTAGCCACATTCAGTGAATAAGCCTTTAACGACAGTTCATGCGTGGCAGGCTTTCCTGGGTTTGCAATCTCGATCGTTTCTACATGCAATTTCAAATCTGAGAACTCTGACATGGCACAAGGCTGGCAGGAATCTTCAAAGACCAAGCACTGGTTCCTTTCTTCTCCGCCACAGTCATAAGGACCTTTTTCGAACAGAACCTCTCCACAAGGATGTGACAACCCAGGTTCCTTTCTTGTTTTCATTGTTGTCCCCAATTCGGATTCTTGGTTTTCCAGCAGCCACTCACTTGCATTACACATCAGATTTACTACTTTTGCTGCTATGTTTTCCTCCTCAGCCTCTTTTACTCCCTTGTTGATGTTGATTTATGGGATCTTGTGCTATACTCCGGTGATCTCTTTCCTACCGAGGCACGCAAACCCCCATCGTGTCCCAGATCACATTCCGTTAGGGTTCATGAGTGAATGTTTTTGATTTTGATTTGTTTAGGGTTCATGATTTTAGGTGTTTTTTCTTTTAACTTAATTTTAATAATTAAATTGTATTTTTAAAAATATTGTCACAATTATAATAATAGTTTTTAAAAATATAAATTATATTTTTTAATCAGAAATAATATACTAATGAGTTTATTCCACATAAGCGTTTGCCACGTCACCCTTTTATTGACATGTCATTTAAAAAATGACAACTCATCATGATTTGGACTCAAATTCAGTTTGGGGGACTAAAACTGGGGACAAACAAAATGGAGGACTACTTTCAATTTTCACCTATAATAGGAGGACCAAAAGTGCAATTAAGCCTATAAAATTTCACTTTGTTTTGACAATGAAATTTTAATATGCTTATAATTTATTTTAAACATATATTAAAAAAATACAGCAAACTGTAAAAAAACAAAAATAGATTTAAAATCATTTTTTCATTACCCACGGACATGTCATGGATAAAATTATAAATATTAAATATCAAGATGAACATTTGTCACGGATGGTCCGTCAGTAACATTACTTGCGACATGTCCATAGGTAATTATCTACGGCATTATCCACAGAACATCTATGAGTAGGTTTACCCACGGAGTTTTGGTAAGTCATACTACCCACGGATAATCCTTAAGTAAGTGTAACCTATTGCTTTTCCGTCGATAAATATATTCCTACAAGCGATTTAGCTACGAACTCGTGTCCGTGGGTAATCCGTGAGTAATTTTTGTTTACCTACGGACATGCCGCGGGTAAAGATAAAATCTACCGTAGATAACAAAAGTTTTTCTCGTAGTGATTGTGTGTGAATGCATATATATGGCTATCAATAATACAATACTTGAAAGACTAAATCAAATGTTTCCTTATATTTTCATTTAATATAATGAAATGGAACCCTAATAGTATATGAATTGCAAGATTATTTTAAAACCTTGAATATCAAAACTATCTTAATAAACTTTTCACGAAAAAAAAGTAAAATATTCAATTATTTAATACCTTAATTTGACTTCTTATGAAAATGAGATTCAATTGGTTGTTACTATTATATGTCAAACTAATTTTTTTTAATTATGACTTTATTTGTCCACATTAATTTTATTTGTCTATTATAACTTTTCGTAATTATGATTTTACTCATCTGTTATAATTTTTTATAATTATGAATTTATTTGTCCAATTTTTTTTTGTTAACATATCATCATTAAATGGGTATAATTGATATGAATTTATATTTATCTTTGTTACGATTTCGTAATATATAGAAAAAAGTCTACGATATTTAGGTTACGACAATTATTACAAATACGATTTTAATCGATTATCACAATTAATTATTCAAAATTAAAATTTTAAAATTTTCCAAAAAATTATGTCATTATAAATGAAATCAATTCAAAAATTAATTTAATTATTGTCATTCAAAAAATTTAGTATTTGTACGACATTTATGATAAATAATTAATCATGATATGAGATGTTAATATATGCCAAATTGATTTTCGTAATTATGACTTTATTTGTCCAAATTGATTTTTTTTGTTAATATATCATAATTAGTTGTGAGAAATTGTGACACTATAAATCTCCAAAATAATATATATAATATATATATATATATATATATATATAATAATAATTTATATCATATTTATGTAAAATTTGCAGTGGATAAATAAAAATTTATTTCTAAGAAAATAAAATCTTTTATTTTTAATTTAGGATATCACGTTTTTAAAAAATCAAGAAGAACACTTTAAACTTCTTTACTCATATAAAATAGTGCAATCTCAATAAGCTTGATTTAAGTATAATTACTTAATTTAATTTTAAAAACTTACTAGTATTTCTAAGGTTTTCATACAAAAAGTTGTTTCAAATTAAATAAGTAAAATACATATTAAAACTCTTTTTCCCGGTATCACCTATCAGAGCGGGGTTTATCTCAAACTTGAACTTCAAGACTCATTAATCTGTAACAACTGCGATTTTACAAAAGCAGGGCCAAATCAGTCAAATACAAACAATGAACGATGTGAGTTTCGAAATCATGTTGATAGTATAATACAAGTAAGAAGAAAACACAAAAAATCATAATAGAACCGTATAATTACACAAACATTGCTCAAGAAAAATATCACATTAAAAAGTCAAAATCACTCAAGGAAAATCAATATATTTCACTATAACATCAAATGTATAAGAGAAATTATAATCACATGTGATACACATTAATCACAACAAAACAATCACAAGAAATGCAATGTTATGCATGAGCTTAGACTCTACTTCATAATGTGGTATCCTTCTAACTCTGAAGTACTTGGTTAGAAGGTTTGATATTATGCCACCATCCCGGTGGATGGACAATACAAGTTGGCTATGTCCTCATATATCCCATCAACTCAACCGAGACACATATACGTGACACTCGAGGTAAACATGTGTTGCATAGTAGCTCCACATTTGGAGTGCTACCTTCAAGTCACCTAGGGATCCCCCCTAAATACGTCTAACAATCTTACCTTAAGGCTTAATAGCAGACCGTCACGATCAGACTCATTTAGTTCTACCTCCCCAGAATTATTAGGCTTGTCAGACCCTACTTATGTAATGACAAAATAATCTTTAAAAATTTACATCAACTTCAAAATATTCCCAACATCTATTTTCTCCCCTCGTTAGCCTAGCCTACTCCATTAAGAGTATTATCATCTTTAATATAATTTGGAATCATCAATATTTTATCAACTTTGGGGTTACTTTAAATTTCTCATCACAAATTTATAACATCATTATCACCATCATCACATAAACATACCACAAATTTATAACACCACTATCATAAATCATAAATCATCGTCATCACATAAACTTATCACAAAGTTATAACATCACTATCATATATCATTATCATCGAACAAACTTATATACACAATGCATCCATCTTTTATTAGTACCTCACATAAACTCATCTTATCAAACATATGCACTAAATTTATTTGACATCCAATATCACACTAATATCAAATACCACACATTTAATGAAATTAAATTAAATGTCACAATAATATCAAATACCACACATTTAACGAATCAATCAACACCTTATAAAAAATTTTATTCTACATTTTAATCTCACAATTTCCATTTTGCACATTAATTAATTATCACTCAAATGGCTATTGTTGTACGTAGCGAGCCCCAAATTAATAATCATTGAGAAATACAGTTTTCCCTTTCATCTCACAATATATTATACTCATGAATTGAAACGTTCTCTCCCACTTACCTTATTTCGACGCTTTCACACACGAATACCCTTCCACGAGCAAAGAGCCTTTGTCTTTTGACTTTTTGTCCTTCAATCGATCTAACTCAATAATTTATGGGTAAACGTCAAAAATAGATTATGAGAAGACACTCTAAAAACTAAATTTCAAAATTCGGTCAAGGAAACTTACCATATTAAGTGTCCGTACCCATACCTATTATCCACACTTTAACTAAAAAAATCGATATATAAATAATATTGTTGTGATTAAATTTAAAAATTATTTAAATATCTTCAATCCAATCATAAAATAGGCTAAATTAAATTTGCGGTCCCTTAACTTAATTTCAGTTAACGTTTTAGTCCTTTATCTTTTTTTTTTCCCCGAGTTGGTCCTTTATTTTTATTTTAAGTGACAATTTGATATTTTATATTTTAACATATCAACAATGTTGTCCCTTTTTTACAAAAATTCAAAAAAATCATCAAGATTTTCAAACAAAACTCATAAAATTCATTATCATCTTCAATAAAATGTAAATTTAATCAAATTCATTACTTAAATCTTTAAATAAACTCATATTTTTATTCTTTATTTGATGTTGTTGGAGATGAAAATATGAGTTTATTTGAATATTTAGGTTATGGATTTGATGAAATTTGCACTATATTGAATATGATTATTAATTTGATGATTTTTTTTGAACTTTTGTAAATAAAAGGATAACATTGTTGACATTTTAAAACATAAAATATCAAATTTTCACTTAAAATCAAAATAAATGATCAAATCGAAAAAAAAAGAAGATAAATTACTAAAACGTTAACAAAAATTAAATTAAGAGACCACAAATATAATTTAGTCCATAAAATATTATAAACCAACATATTTTCTAACTCAAAATATTTCAAATGAACACTCGTTACAATACATATTTAAATATCCATGATAATATTTTATGAAGTTGAAAGTCATACGACAATATTATCTGAGATAATTGATACAAAATTGCAAGTATAATTATAAAGTCACGATTAATAAGAGATAACTATGAGTTATAAAATCACATTTATTTACCTATTTATCATAATCAGATTCTTAAAAAGTTTGCAAACATTTATCTTTCAATTATAAATATTATATAGTAGTCCAATGATATTAATAGATGTTAAAATATAAAAGAAAACAATTAATTAAACTAAACACTAATATAATAAATAAATAATATATTTATATAAGTGCGGGTGCGGGACGTGGTGGGTACTATAATATCCGTACCCGCACCGATACCCGCTTAATTTTGCGAGTAATTACCCGGCCCCATGCTCATACCTATTATGCAGGTTTTTACCCTACCCATGAATTTTTTTGCGAGTTGAGTCTAATTGCCATCCCTACACTTAACCCACAAAATTTTAGTAGTTTTTTTAACCTTGACGGCTTCATTTATTGGAGCCTTAATAACTAAGAAAATTTTAACCACTCCAATTTGGTACTGTAATTTTGTTCATGTACACATAATTAAGCGGATTGCCAATTTAATAAATGTACTTTTCAATTGCACTTTGCGAATCTTTCTTATGCTCTTTCCAAAAGGCTTATGCCCATTTTTTCCACATTTCATCATTTCATGTGTTGCACGCCAAAACTATATTAATCGGATAAGTTTGGTATTTTCATTAATGATATTAATTAGTAATTGAATGTAACGGTAGTGCATAATTGGAGTAAATAGTTTTAAATCGACAAGAAACACAAGCCATTTATTTTATAATTTTTAATAAATTATAGTTATAATTATGAAATAAAATGATAGGAACGATCAATGATAACTATTCACTGTCAGTGTAAAAATTACATTGATAGTACACTATATTTTATTCTCTTAATAAAATGACATTTATCATATTTGTGAAATACTATATATCAAGATTCCATTTTCAACTCTCTCTATACTAATCTCTCTACTCAAAGTAATTAACCTATGCTTTTTAAAAAATATATCTTAAACTATTTGACATATTAACTTTTAAGGTGATATAAGTTTTTTTTTTCAATTATACATTTTATTACTAATATATGCATTAATCTTAATTCAATATCTTCTACTTATATTTATGATAATAGTAAATATATTAATACATGATAAGAATAACTTAGTCAAAGTATTTTTTTTCTTCTTAATTTGTGTGAAATTGTCAAATAATTTAATTATTATGATACAAATAGAGTATTAGTTAAAACTTGTACGAGTTCCACTAAGCTAGATATGTGTGTGTCTGCTTTAAGGTATTTGATTGAAAAGAAAAACAAATTTATAACTTAAATAATTTAAACAAATAATAAAATTGAATGAAAAAATGTTACACCAAATTTTTTATCTATCCAAAAATGTAAATAAAATAGTTTAAATGAAGGATAAAATTTGAAAAAAAAAGAGACATAAAAAATTGATATTCATTTTATATATGGGTATAGATAAATATTTTTAAGATTTAGATATCAATTATCGTTCTAGTTCAATGAACTCACAATTTAATCCAACTTTTTACTCACCTAATCATTTAGTCTACAAAACATAAACGATTAACATTCTAAAACAGTCAATATAACTCATTTAATACAGAGCAAAATTAAACCTATTCATCATTTGATTATTATCATCATCAATCATCAACACCAGGTCCTACTAAGAGGAGTGTGTATGTTTAGCAAAATAGATTTAAGATCAGGTTACCATCAGATTCGTGTTAAGCTTGAGGATATTTCAAAGACCGTCTTTAGAATTAGTTATGGTCATTATGAGTATTTGATTATTCCATTTGGTGTGACAAATGGGCCAACTGTGTTTATGGATTATATCAATATCATTGTCTATCCTTACTTAGATTCCATTGCAGCTGTATTTTTAAATTATGTCTTAGTGTACTCCAAAACTTAAGAAGAACATATCGAGCATCAAAGAATAGTTTTCCATATTCTCAAAGAAAATAAGTTGTTTGTTTAGTTGTCTTAATGTGAGATCTGATTATATGAAGTGACTTTCCTATGATACATAATATCAAAAGGTAAAATAGTCATTGATAGATAGTGTCCTTGAATGGAAGGCACCTAAGTTAGTGACTAAAATTTGAAGATTTATGGATTTAACAAGTTATTACCATAGATTTGTGGAATAATTCTCCATGTTAGGTTTGTCTCTATCCAAACTAACTTATAAAAGTTAGTTATCTGTACAGAATATTTATGTGAGAATAGTTTACAAAGCTTAATAAAAAATTAATCTCAACACAAATGTTAGTATTACCTAACTCAAGCGAATCCTTTGTAGTTTATTGTGATGCGCTTAGTTTATGTTTAGGTTGGATTCTCATGCAAAATAGGGAAGTAGTAGCTTATGCTTTTGAACAATTTAAGATTCATTAGAGGAAATACCATACTCGCGATTTAGAGTTTGTTGCCATAGTGTGTAAATAAGATATAGAGGCATATATTGTATGGATTTAAATTTCAATTTGTAGCGACCATAAGAGTTTGAAGTACCTTTTTTACTTCAAGGAGTTGAACACAAGACAATAGTTGAATAGAAATTCTAAATGATTTAGATTTTGAGTTTAGTCACCCCTCCATAAAAGCTAATATATAGTTGTAGATGCTTTAAGCTAAAAATTTAATATTTCTAGTTTAGCGGTTAAGCATAGTAAATAAATTGAACAGTAAAAGCAACCATTATTACTAATTCTTCATGTATTACTAATTATGAAACTAAAGTCACAGAGGAATAAAAGTCAAAGAGCAATCAATACAAAAATGCAAGACATAAGATACACCAAAAATTACAATATTTTTGATCGAACAACAATAAAGTGGCTATAATACTATGATACCATGTCGATGAATCAGATTCTATTTTAATAATTATATATACGAATCACAACGTATAAAAAATAAATAAGAATGAAGAATATTATGATTCCGAAAGAACAAAGATGAAAGCAAACTAACTATTTTTTGTTTAGGTTTTTAATCGTTAACAACGTAATAGAATAACTCAATCCATAACTAATTTAACTTATAATATTTAATTATTTCAACAAAAAAGAAGACCTAGTCTAATATATATCACGGTTATGTGGTTGTACAAGTTAATGGTTCATATGCTACGATGCCCTTAAATATGTTAAAAAATTATATAATTATTACTATGGACAGCGTCTACCATGGACCAGAAGCAATGATATTTAAAAAATATCATTATTGTTAAAGAGAAGAGTTATGATATTTAAACACATTTTTAAATATAAATACAAACATAAATACATGTGGTCCCAACACAATCTCTCTTTTTATTTAATTTCTTTTTTTTTTTCTCCTTTTTTATCTCTCTTATTTCACTTTTTTTTTTCTTCCTCTACAAAAATAAACATCATACATTTATCTTCCCTTTCTTCAATAAGTCCTCATTCTTCATTTTATTTACTGATTTAATCAAATTTTTAATGAAGTAACTTGAACAACATTATCTCCTCACGTGCAAGATAACTTCTCATTTCCTTCTTTCGCACAATGTTGAGTTTTAAATTGTCTTTCATTTATTGATGTGGTTGTTTTTTTAAACATTAGTATTGAGAAAAATTACAATTATTTTTGGTACATTGTTTTGCTTAGATATGATTTTTTTTTTTGATTCAAACACGTTTTTTCTGTGTTCATACCTGATTTTTCTACTTCTAGTTAATAATATAAACATTATTGGTTAATGAAGTACAATATTTGGTTAATGACTTATTTTTGCAAATGATTGCGCAAATGTCACACCAAAACTACAAAAATTAATTCAATCGATCAAATTAATCATTGTATGCATTTTAGTAACCAACAATTAACACACCATTAAACACATAATATGAAATGTGTTAGACCTACCACATTTCGAAAGAAATAATTCATTAACCACCTATTGTACTTCACTAATCAATAATATTTACACTATTAACCAGAAACAAAAAAAATCAGAAAGACCCATAATTAACACATTATTAATCACATAATATGAAATGTGTTAGACCTACCAAAAATTTAAACATTGATGAAACTTAACAATTCAAATATGATTAACATCATTGATTAACAATGATGAAACTTAATATTTAGACAAAAACAATTAACATGATTGATAAACACCTATTGTACAAAAATAAGTCATTAACCACCTATTGTACTCCATTAACCAATAATGTTTATATTATTAACCAGAAGCAGAACAACATGTATGAGTTCAAAAAAATAAAAATTCATTTCTAAGCAAAACAATGTACCAAAAACAATTGCAATTTTTCTCAATACTAATATCTACAAAAAAACAACACATTCTTAAATGAAAGACAAAATTTGAAACTCAACATTGTGGGAAAGAAAGAAATTAGAAATTATCTTGCAAGTGAGAAGATAATGTTGATCAAGTTACTTCATTAAAAATTTGATTAAAATCAGTAAATAAAAGGAAGAAGGAGGAATTATGAAAGAAAGGAAAGATAAATGTGTGAGGTTTATTTTTGTAGAGGAAGATAAAAAAATGAAAAAAAAGAGATAAAAAAGGGGAAAAGTAAAAAAAAAAAAGGGAAATTAAATAAAGAGAGAGATTGTGTGGGGATCATATGTATTTGTGTTTAAAAATATGTTTAAATATCATTTCTCAAAGTAAAAAAAGGGAAAACTAAATGAAAAGAGAGATTGTGTGAGGGCCACATGTATTTAAAAATGTGCTTAAATATCATTACTCTATTTTAAAAGGAGTGTGCATATGAATTGTTATAAATATCAAGTTGATATTTGAATGATATTCAATACTAAAAATTTCTCCTTTACTGATCACCTTTTCGGCCGCTAATTTTTAAAAATCGATATTGAGAAAGTGTTAAAGAAATTTGATCATTTTGATTTTAATATACTTCCACTACATTTGATCAAAATGTTAATTTATAACCACACAAAGGATGTCTTGTGGCACAACTAGATTATTCAAAGGTAATCAGATCCTTGATGTAAGTCATAAATTGTACCAGACCTAATATAAGATATATATATATATATATATATATTGTTGGAGGATCAAGTCGGTATACAAGTAATCCAAGTAAAGAACATTGACATGCTATTAATAAAGTATTAAAATATATGAAAGGAACAATTAACTAATCTATAGTGGGATATCCTTCAACTTTGGAACGATATACATATATGAGTTGGGTAAATGATGTTGAGGATCATGCTTCCACAAGTAGATCGATCTTCAACCTTGGTGTGGATGTGCAATTTCTTGGGATTCAAAGAAATAAACTTGCATTGTTGAACCACCGTGGTTGCAAAATTTATTGTTCTAGCTACAGGTAGTAAATAGGCTCAATGGCTAAGAAATTTGTTGTATAAGATACTAATTTGGCCAAAGTCAATGACACCAGTTATGAGTGGTCTTTGTTTGGAAACAACCAGAGTTATTGTTTTGCGTGGTGTTCATGTTGTTATGGCAGTTAGGAATATGAACAATGGAATGAACATCAGAGAAACTATACTTAAGGAAATTCTTGCGGCTAAAATTGATGTTATGGAATTAGATCTTAGCTCTAGGGAATATGTCAGGAAATTTGCAGTTGATTTTAACTCCTCTGGCCCACTCAACATTCTAACGTAAGAAATTCTAAGTTAGTTCTAACCTTACTTTTTTCAGATGTATATGGACTAATGTTGTTATTTAAATTTCAGATTGAGTATAAAAAACTATCTTATATGTCTTTATGTATAGATATATATGCTATGAAATACTAACACAATAACAATTACGAAATCGGCCTCGACGGTTCTTGAATCAGAAAACCCTTATAGGACGAGTAGAGAAATCTACACACTGACACATAGTCCCTAGTAATAAATTGAAAAATAGAAGTGAATAAATGTAACTACCTATGTTGGTATAGGACATGAACGCGCCTTTAATATGAAGTGTTAGTGCTACATAATTGATGTATAGATTACTCATTTGAAAGTTGAGATATAGTTACATGTGTTCGTTTAGTGTCACCATTAGACATGAAACACGTTTTCAATTTGAAGTATTGATGCTATATAATATATGTATAGATTTCACATTTGAAAGTTGAAACAAATAATATTCTCTTTTTCTTTTCTTTTCAAGTAACAATGCAGGGCTTATGGCTACTCCATTCATGCTTTCCCAAGACAATATTGAATTGCAGTTTGCAACCAATCATTTAGGTAATATATATTGCATGGTATCCTCACATTATAACATATATATGTCTCTGAAAGAAAGTTGTTATTTACTCTCTTGTTGTCAATTTCAAAACAAAAAATTGAAGGTAATACTTGATACTATTATGTAGGCCATTTTCTGTTGACAAACCTTTTATTAGAGACTATGAAAAAAACTGTAAGAGAGTGCAACCGGGAAGGCATGATAGTTTTTGTAACTTTGGACAAGATTCTCTTATTGGAGAGGGATCCTATGGAAGAGTATACTATGGAGTTCTTAAAAATGGGCCGACTGCAGCAATCAAGAAGTTAAATGCCAATAAACAGCCCGACGAGGAATTCTTGGCCCAGTTATATTTGTGCGACAACCTTGGCTTAGTATTTTTTGTTACATCATTGACGTTGTTCCCATACAGACACCATGTGTTTTTCTGAGCTTTCAGGTTTCAATGGTATGAAGGCTGAAGCACAAAAATTTTGTCCAGTTGCTTGGATATTGCATTGATGGAAACTCCTGTATTCTTGCTTATGAATTTGCATCTAATGGGTCTCTTCATGACATTTTACATGGTATATGATTTTGCCTTTCGGTCATGTTAGAAGAGTATCAAACATTGATAAACAATGGTTGAATTTCTTTCTACACTAAGGAACCGATAAATTATAGATTATAGTCTGTATTTTACTTATATTTAAATGTTTTCATCATTGTTCTTTTACATGTAGGCAAAAAAGGGGTTAAAGGAGCACAACCTGGTCCAGTTTTGACATGGGCACAGAGAGTAAAAATTGATGTTGGGGATGTAAGAGGGCTTCAATACTTGCATGAGAAAGCTGATCTCCATGTTATTCACCGGGACATCAAGTTAAGCAGTGTGCTGATCTTTGATGATGATTTCGCTAAAATTGCAGATTTTGATTTGTCAAATCAGGCTTCAGACATGGCTGCACGTCTTCATTCCACTCGTGTCCTTCGAACCTTTGGTTACCATGGACCAGAGTAAGATTTCAAGTTACATATTGGATTTGATGGACCTACTTTTTGTGTGTAAATGCTGAATAATAATTATTGGAAAAGCCATGGAGAATGTTCTTATGAAACAAATGATGGACAAGCATGATCAATTCCCATATATTACGTTTCTTTATCTTAGTATCAATTTGGGAAAACCATCATTTATATTTAGTTCTCCAGCTTCAACTGCTAAACATTATCTTGTGGATGCAGATATGCAATGACTGGGCAATTGAATGCAAAGAGTGATTTATACAGTTTTGGTGTTGTCCTTCTGGAACTTTGGACCGGTATAATTTTATATATTTTTCAAATGATAGGTAAATTCAGGCACCTACCTGTTGTGGAAAATGGTGAAGTCATTGCCATATTCACCAGATGTCTTTATGATGCCATATCTAGGATGGAGAAGGCTTCCGAGCAGGTGAGTGCCATCGTTGCTGCAGTTAAAGGCGCGGAACGCCATGGGGGTAACAATGCATCTGGTTTGTTTATCATTATATTTTCATACGCTTCTTACTGTATTAAACTAGTGATTGTATTTGAATTTGTAAATTGCATCCACATTCGTGCACGTCTTTTCAATGTTTATACAATTATTTGTACTACTGTTGAATTCTGAAGCAATTTTGTTTTAATATATGAAACATATCACTAAGTACACTCTTTTGACTTGACTATTTCTACGATCAAAATTTTAAGCTGTATTTATCTTGACGCTGAAATTAGAAACAAAGGAGTTGGTTGTTAGTAGAAAAAGATAGAGAGAAGCGAACTACCCTTGCACTTTTATTTATCGCCTTCTTGTTATATATATATATATATATATATATCTTATTGTTGGATCAATATGGTACTATGACCATTCATAACTACATCATAATAATCGCTCAAAAAGACAAAAAACGAATGGATTACGGCATAATAACCGCTCTAAAAACAAAGTGACTACGACATAGCAACCGCTCTAAAAACAAAAGGACTACAGCATAACAACCGCTCAAAAAACCGAAAGGACTACGGCATAACAACCGCTCTAAAAAACCGAAGGGACTGCGGCATAATAACTGCTCTAAAACCGAAGGGACTGCGGCATAATAACCGCTCTAAAACCGAAGGGACTGCGGCATAATAACTGCTCTAAAACCGAAGGGACTGCGGCATAATAACTGCTCTAAAACCGAAGGGACTGCGGCATAATAACTGCTCTAAAACCGAAGGGACTGCGGCATAATAACCGCTCTAAAATCGAAGGGACATAAAGAAAGGGGAGGGACATAAAGAAATGGGAGAAATGGCTCGAAAATTAGGGAAGCAGAATATAAGAGGGAGAAAAGAGAAAGTTGGAAAAAGCATCCAACTTTGGTGTGATTTTTCACAATAGTTTGAAACTCATTATATAGTGATGGAAGCAAACTCACATGTGTTTTCTAAACAATGTGGGACTTTGGTATGTATAGAGTTGAAACTACAAAATATGATAGTTTACCAAAGTGAGATTTCAAAAAAAA
>NC_021167.2:10917191-10918868 GCF_000331145.2 Cicer arietinum | reverse complement strand
GGTGTATTCTCAAAAGCCCGTGCATTAATGGCTCTGCACGTGTATCCCAGTATAGTGAACGCTCTAGGAATTCTGCCTTGAAATTCCATAGGAAGCGGCCCCACTTCCACATTCACATAGGTGAGTCTATCAAGAGTACTCTTGTAGCTAGGTACTCCCTCCACATAAAGTATAAATCTCATTAAGAGTTTCTATTACCTCATCCTATCATCGCTTCAGGAATCACGCTTCTCTTATTTATAATAACATGTTCATCTCATATCACTTCACGACTTGTTATTACCCATTGAACCTATAACAACTCATTTAAAAAATATTTTTCTAAAAGTGTTGTGCTTACGACGAATTTGTCGTCTTTTATCGTTGTAATAACGATTCTCAATCTTCGCAATAGCCGCGGTACTATCACAGTGGGTCAACACATCTGTCATAGGTTTTTCCCATATAGGGATCTCAACTAGCAAGCATCTTAAACAACTCAATTCTTCACTAGTAGTAGCTAGTGCTATCATTTCAGACTCCATAGTGGACTGTGTCAATATTGTCTGTTCTTCGATTTCCAAGATATAACACGACTCACTATATTAAAATATAGTCATCGATTTCTTTGTAGTCATCAGATAAGACGTTCCAATCAGCATCATTGTATCCTTCAAAGACTCATGGTCCTTTTAAGGTATCTCATGAACATTTCGATAGCGTGCCAATGCTCCATACTAGGTCTACTAGTAAACCTGCACAACAATCCCACGACGTAGGCTATGTTGGGTCTAGTACAATCAGTGGCATACCTGAGGCTGCCAATGATGCTCGCCTATTCAATTTGTCTAACACCTTCACCAGTGTTCTTGAAAAGTTTCACACTTGGATCGTATGGTGCGCAAGAAGGTTTACAGTCAAAGTAATTATATTTCTTTAGGATGTTTTCAACATAGTGAAATTGATCCAAAGAAATTCCCTTTTCTGACCTAGTAATCTTGATTCCAAGGATTACATTTGCTTCTCCGAGGTCTTTCATATCAAAGTTGTTACATAACAATGATTTCAAAATATTTACAGCATGAATGTTTGAATCAAATATGAGTATGTCGTCTACATAGAGACATATGATAGTACAAATGCCATTTTCAAATTTGTAGTAAATACATTTGTCACTTTCATTCACTTTAAACTCATTCCAATATAATAAAGTTATCAAACTTTTCATGCCATTTCTTTGGAGCTTATTTAAGACCATACATGGATTTATCTAACATACATACCCTGTATTCTTGTCCTTGAATTACAAAACCTTTAGGTTGCTCCATAATAGATTTCTTCTTCCGAATCACCTTTTAAAAAAGTTGTTTTAACATCCATTTGGTGTAACACCAGGTTAAGAATAGCTGCTAGTGATATGAGTATTCTAATGGATGTTATTCTAATGATCGGTGGAAAAGTCTCGAATAAATCTATATTTTCTCTTTGTCTAAAACCTTTGGCTACAAGGTGTGCCTTGTATTTATCAACAGATCCATCGGGTTTTAGTTTCTTTTCCAAAATCCATTTACAAACTATTGGTTTGCAACCAAGAGGCAAGTGTACTAAATGTCAGGTTCGGTTAGACTCTAGAGAATCCATTTCATCGTTTATAGCTTCTTGCCATAGATCTGCATCCAATGATTACAGAGCTTCTTT
>NC_021167.2:10913242-10914954 GCF_000331145.2 Cicer arietinum | reverse complement strand
AAAAAAAAATTATTTCCAATGTAGTACTTGAATTTTAAAAAAACAAGTTTCTTTCCACTTAAATTTACAAAAAATATTTCTTTCCAATGTGGGACTTCAACACATTTTTAAATTTACACTATAACATACTTATGTTCCAACACTTATTAATCAAAAAAGTGTTTGATAGTAGATACGAAGTGAGTCCTCTATTCGCTTAATCAATCACTTGTGTGGTTAATAATTCCCTAAACTTGGTATTGTTGTTTTTGGACATTCCTCACCTGCAACTTGTAATTTTCTTAAAAAGTTATTAATTTATATTCTTGCTTGGGGACATGACATCTTTATATAATGGGTCGTTCTTTTTGGAGTATTTATCAAATATTTTGTTTAGGAAAATGATTTTCGTTCTTTATGAAATTAGTTTGCAGTTTATCACAATAAATGTTAAGAAACTCATTATGACTTCTATTGAAAGTTTATTTAATCTTTTTGAGCAAAATAACTATTTATTGTATGTTTTAATATAATTAGTAAAATTAAATTATACTTTATTGTATGTTTCAATGACATTAGCTAATAAAAATAAATTAAAAATTTAATTTAATTTACTGATATTAATAATTAAGAATTATAATTAGTAGGGAGATAAAATAAATTTAATTTAATAAATAATAATAGGTTTTAGTGACAAACAATACCGTAGGAATAGATCAATTTTTTATTTATATTATCTAGTTTTTAGTGATAGACAATACTGTAGGAATAGATCAATTATTTTTTTATATTTATCTTGTTTTTAGTGACAATCATTGTAGTAGGTAGAAATCAAAAACATATAGTGACATCCTTAAAACCATGTAGTGACACTATTCAAAATGTAGCAAGACTCCCCCTTAAAGTTGACACTAGATCCAGGTGTCCCTCAAAGTATTATTGACATTTACCTTCAATTCTTGACTTTTAATGACAAACTTTGTCTGTCACGGAAAGTCAATTTCCTTAGAGTGTAAGAACATAAAAGAATCTTGCAAATCATTTGACGAAAGGTTTGACATAGGACATTGTGTTGAAGAAATCATTAGTGATCCGATACAAGCTCATATATAAATAATTACCAATTGTGGAAACTATCAAGTCACACTTGAGTAACATCAAGTCTTTAGTTGAATGATGAAATTACACTATTAGAGTGAGTGAAGTACTCAACAATAGATACATCCTAAAAGGTAAAAGTACTTGGACCATAAGAGTTAATGTGGTAGGGTGAGGTTTCCTCTTAATTGACATATAGCATATATTTATTGGAATGCATAATTATGGGTGCATTTTTGATATAGTTCACCTATATGAGAATGAAGTGATCCGCTTCATAGAGTTTAAAGGCTTCATTCTTAAATTCTCAAGAAAAGGATATGAGACACAAAACCTTATGAAATGTGTCATATTTAGATTTCGATCAATGGTACCGAAATTTCATGTGTGAGTTATGCACACTGTTGAGACAAAAACCTTTTTCATGCATGTTTTATTGACACCAAACTTTACGGAATAAATGATTAAGTTTTATGAATGGTGATCTACTAATGAGTTCACTTGAGTTTTATTTAAGAAGATGAATTGCATAGTCAAACAAGCAAGTTCATTTGAAATAAGCAAGATCAAATTTGAGAAAATAGAAACGAAGAATGTTCTGGTCATTAAACATAAAAACGAAGAACATTCTTGAC
>NC_021167.2:10906950-10907553 GCF_000331145.2 Cicer arietinum | reverse complement strand
GCGAAAGATAGGGATCTTTCAATAGGGGTGATAGTACCCCGAGAGATATAATGTCCTAGGAAACGTATTTTTGTTTGAAAAAGAGAAATTTTGGATTTTGAAACAACTAATCCATTTTTCTTAGTAATCATTAAAAATGTTCTAAGATGTTTGAAATGTTGTTCAATGGTTTCAGAGAATATTAAGACATCATCAATATAGGCAATGAAAAATTTTGAGAATGGATTAAAGATTTCATTCATAATTCTTTGGAACTCTGAAGGGGCATTCTTTAATCCAAAGGGCATTACCGTCCACTCATATTGACCAAAAGGGACCGTAAAAGATGTTTTATACCGATCTTTTGGATCAATTTGTATTTGCCAAAATCCTGATTTCATGTCAAATTTTGAAAATACATATGAAAAGTGTAATTTTTGTAAAAGATCTTTTTTGTTTGGAATCGAGTAATGAATCCATTTTAAAGCTTTGTTTAAAGGGTTGTAGTTTATGACTAGCCTAGGTGTACCTCTTTCTATTTCAGATTTTTTGTTCACATATAAGGCTGCACAACTCCAAGGCGACCTAGACTTTGTAATTAGACCCTTTTGTTCTAAGTCTTGG
>NC_021167.2:10906087-10906450 GCF_000331145.2 Cicer arietinum | reverse complement strand
GGTACGAGTATAATATTAATCCAATACAATATTTAATAAAAAAAGTCAAGATACGAATGTCAAAAAAAAAATATAATTTTTTTTATATAATTTAATTAAGAAAGGTAAGTTATTTAATTCATAGTATAAAATCACAATAAAATTAAAAATTATGTATACTATAATAATTAATCGTCAATTTTATTCTCAAAGAAATAAAGAAGGAAAATATAGTACCTACAAATACGGTACATGAATTGATACCTAATAAGTACTTATGTTTGTCATAATTATTTATCGTATTAAAAGTTGGAATATACAAAATAAGACTCGTTTTAGGAAAATCAGTCAATTAAGTCCAGATATTATTGAACATAATGAAGT
>NC_021167.2:10889478-10896526 GCF_000331145.2 Cicer arietinum | reverse complement strand
TTATTTAATTCATAATATAAAATCACAATAAAATTAAAAATTATGTATACTATAATAATAAATCGTCAATTTTATTCTCAAAGAAATAAAGAAGGAAAATATAGTACCTACAAATACGGTACAGGAATTGATACCTAATAAGTACTTATGTTTGTCATAATTATTTATCGTATTAAAAGTTGGAATATACAAAATAAGACTCGTTTTAGGAAAATCAGTCAATTAAGTCCAGATATTATTGAACATAATGAAGTGACGTAATTAAGCAAACCATAGCTAACCAATCATATATGAGGAAAAAGGAATACTATCATGTTGACAATCAATTATTCAATTTTGACAAACTAGCTAGCTAGCTAGGAAGGAAGGTAAGTGTGTGTACCCACCACTTTGATGCAATTAGGTCTTGACAAAACCCCAAGCATGGCTAGCTCACCCTTTTGATGTGTAAACCAGCCAAGTTGTCGAGTTTAACTTTTATAAAGCTTTAGCAATTTTTAATTTAGAACTTGAGTTCAGGAGACAAGCTTAGTTATGATAGAAGAAGGCTATGACCGCCCTAAAAAAATAGAAAAAATAGAAAATATTAATTATGTATATTAATCATGCCACATGTATTATATATCATTTTATAAGACATTTGTGTATAATGTAGATTGTATATCGTATCCGATACTCATACTATGCATTATTGACTTTAATGGTATGATGGATAGGTACGAGTATAATATTAATCCAATACAATATTTAATAAAAAAAAGTCAAGATACGAATTTCAACAAAAAAATATAATTTTTTTTTATATAATTTAATTAAGAAAGGTAAATTATTTAATTCATAATATAAAATCACAATAAAATTAAAAATCATGTATACTATAATAATAAATCGTCAATTTTATTCTCAAAGAAATAAAGAAGGAAAATATAGTACCTACAAATACAGTACAGGAATTGATAGCTTATAAGCACTTATGTTTGTCATAATTATTTATCGTATTAAAAGTTGGAATATACAAAATAAGACTCGTTTTAGGAAAATCAGTCAATTAAGTCTAGATATTATTGAACATAATGAAGTGACGTAATTAAGCAAACCATAGCTAACCAATCATATATAAGGAAAAAGGAATTATTTATAATTTACATAATTAATATTTTGTTAGAGTAGTTTAATGGTGATAGAGATTTTTTAAAATTTTATGCTCCGAATTCAACTCTTCATAATAATAGTTTGTTTGACAAAATCAAATATTTTATATATAATCTATTTTATGTTGGTCTCCAATAAAATTTCTCAAGATCTGTTGTGCTTGAGTCTTCCTCAATATTTTATACATGTTAATGCTCTTAAATAAGAAGAATAGTAACACTAAAAAGTACTAAAGATCAGTTGTGTTAATTTTACGAGCACAATAAAGAAAATACTAACAAGTATTTTTAGGATATTGTTTAAGGAAACAAAAGAAATGACTTTTATATAAAAAATGATGATGTATTTATGATTTTGATAAGTATTTGACTTATACTTCAAAGACATTTGTGTGGAGTCTTTTAAATAATATTCTTAGGATGCCTGTCAATATAATTTATATAATATTAATTGAAAATTATTTTACACGTTTAGTAAAAATTAAATAAGAGTAAATTTTTTAAAAAAATGGTTACAATATACTTAAAATGATTGGTTTAAGTTAAAGAACACTATCAATGCACTCATAATAATTAATAAGCAACGTAATATTTTTAGATATTGTAGTGTTTATTTTTGGTCGTAAGTGAATAATATTATTGAGTTTGTTCCGTGTTCTCCTTCATCTTTTTGTGAAAGGCTTCTCCTTTTGAATAATTGTGATTGACGAAATAAGAAAAAATTAACAGAGAATGCATTTTCATAAATACGATATTTTGCCAATTTAAATATTGGATCGTTTTTTATAATTATTTAATTAGGTTTTACTCTTATCTTTGGGTCTAACTCATAAAATACGTTTTACTTCTTTTATTTATTTATTTTTAAATAACATTAACAATTAATAAAACTAATGTTTTAACATTTTTTTAGATAAATTAATTACTAAAATATTACGAATACTTCCAAAGTAATATTTTATAAAATAAAGTAATTAATCTTTTAAAATACATTAATAATCAAAATTTTCATTAGTAATTATTTATAAAATGTTAAAACATTTTAATTAAATAATTAAAATAAAGTATATTTAGAATTAATTAAATATAATTAAATACACATTTAATATTAGTCAAACGCATAAAAAAATATTACTTTAATTGGGTACTTGTATATACACGTAAAATCGCATAAAATCTTATTCTACAAAATATTACACTAAAATACTATTACTTTTCAACAAATACATATAAAATAATAAAATAAAATATTTATTATTTATATCACTTATTTAATATAATATGTATCAAACTAGCACATCATAGAAAACATCCGTATAACGAAAATTAATCACAAAATTTATCAACATATAATCTAAAATAATTTTAACATCAAATTAATTATTTAAAATCATATTTAATTAATAAAATAATTTATTATAAAATTTAGGATGTTACAGAAATCATTAAATAGCAAGTGAGTGATATCATGCCACATGTATTATATATCATTTTATAAGACATTTGTGTATAATGTAGATTGTATATCGTATCCGATACTCATACTATGCATTATTGACTTTAATGGTATGATGGATAGGTACGAGTATAATATTAATCCAATACAATATTTAATAAAAAAAGTCAAGATACGAATGTCAACAAAAAAATATAATTTTTTTTTATATAATTTTGACAATCAATTATTCAATTTTGACAAACTAGCTAGCTAGCTAGGAAGGAAGGTAAGTGTGTGTACCCACCACTTTGATGCAATTAGGTCTTGACAAAACCCCAAGCATGGCTAGCTCACCCTTTTGATGTGTAAACCAGCCAAGTTGTCGAGTTTAACTTTTATAAAGCTTTAGCAATTTTTAATTTAGAACTTGAGTTCAGGAGACAAGCTTAGTTAAGATAGAAGAAGGCTATGACCACCCTAAAAAGAAATGGAAAAAAGAATATATATATATATATATATAGTAATATTTATTTATAATATATATATTTAATATTTTGTTAGAGTAGTTTAATGGTGACGGAGATTTTTTTAAATTTTATGTTCCGAATTCAACTCTCCATAATAATGGTTTGTTGGATAAAATTATAAATATTTTATATATAATCTATTTTATGTTGGTCTTCAATAAAATTTCTCAAAATCTGTCGCGTTTGAGTCTTCCTCAATATTTTATACATGTTTATACTCTCAAATAAGAAGAATAGTAACACTAAAAAGTACTAAAGATCCGTGGTGTTAATTTTACGAGCACAATAAAGAAATGCTAACAAGTATTTTTAGGATATTGTTTAAGGAAACAAAAGAAATGACTTTTATATAAAAAATGATGATGTATTTATGATTTTGATAATTATTTGACTTATTTTTGAAAGACATTTGTGTGGAGTCTTTCAACTAATATTCTTATGATACCTGTCAATATAATTCATATAATATTAATTGAAAATTATTTTACACGTTTAATAAAAATTAAATAACAGTAAATCTTTTAGAAAAATGGTTACAATATACTTAAAATGATTGGTTTAAGTTAAAGAACATTATCGTTGCACTCATAATAATTAATAAGCAACCTAATATTTTTAGATATTGTAGTGTTTATTTTTGGTCGTAAACAGAGAATGCATTTTCATAAATACGATGTTTTGCCAATTTAAATATTGGATCGTTTTTTAAAATGACACTTTTTAAAATTATTTGTCTTATGAATAATATAAATATATTTTAATAATATATATATAAATATTGATGTTGATCTAAGGTGTACTTAGATTACCAGTGCGGTAAAGGATGGACGATTGTCCCTTGATGGGTACTTTTTTATGAATCCTCATACAGGGTATTGTACATGTAGAATTGGTCAAGATATGAATTTTCTTGATTGTGGTATAATTTTTAGAAAACTATGAATTAAATAATTAATTAAGCTTCCTTATAAAATTGTACAATCTATATTTTTCTTGTCACCCTTACGAAGTTGTGATCGAGTTTTTGTCATATATTTTTCTTGTCACCCTTACGAAGTTGTGATCGAGTTTTTGAAGGACAAAACATTAGTCACAGTATGACTGTCTAAATGTGATTCAGATCTCAAGTTTAGAATTAATAAAGTATGTTGCAGAATTAAATTTATCAGTAATTAATTAATGTTTCTATTATAATATTTATTATTTGAAAATAAAAGTAAATTAATTAGGAATACGTTAGTACAAAAATCATTAATAGAATATTTTACACCGCTTATCAATCTCAATTATCAATTCAAATCGAACGGTCACATCACAATACTGCATGACGCCACTATTGCGTCAAATCCAAATCCCAAAATATCTTACCATTTAACTTTTTATATGGTATAATTTTGAATGCAGAGAATCCAAGGTTAAGAGTATGAGATTGAATCATAATTGTTTAAATAACTAGCCTTTAATATAAATATAAAATATAAATATGGTCAACTTCTCATCATGTATTTATGAATGTTATTTAAGAGAAGCTGTTTATAATATCTCGATCACATATTAATTTTCCTTCTATAATAGTTTGTTGAGGCACTTCATAAGTGCATCTGTATGTTCAGGCTTCCCAACAGATACTCGAACGTACCCTTTAAGCTCTTTGTTGCTGTAGTGGCGAATCATCACGCCCATCTCTGCAAGATCACCCTGTGTTCACAGAACATGTCTTTTTAGTTATGCATTTTGCACAACTATTTTTAATTGCATTTACTATGAACTGAAGTGATGCCCAATTTCTTTTTGGATGGAAAAATGTAAGTTGTTAGCCAGCTAGAGTTTGAGCCCTGGACCTTCTTTTGGTGTCCTAACTCAACCACTTGAACTACGTCTTGGGGTTGGGAAAGATATCAGCTATCTAATCATTCGCGTTCACAAATGATATAATCATTTGTCCAGAAAGAATCTTCTTGCGGATAAAGTGACAATCAATTTCTATGTGTTTAATCCGCTCAAGGAAGACAGGATTAGACTGTCATATGTAGAGCTGCCTAGTTATCTCAAGTGAGAGTTACTGACTCGAACTTACAAAACTTTAGTTCAACTAGTTTTTCAACCAAATAAATTCACAAGTATTCACAGCCTCAACAGAAGGCACCTGATTTGCTCTTTTCTTCACTACTTTCTTGAGATAAATGCACTAACAAAATAACACGAAGACTGTTTTTTCTCCTAACATGATTGTTTATCCTATAAAATTGATATTTTCTAGGACAAAAAAGGCATCTATTCAAACCAAATATCAAGGTGAAAGTTTCGAAGTTGGCACTAAATTTGCACCCCAAACATATACAAAAAATGAATAAATAAGTATGAAGATGTGAAGATATGAAAAGGAATGTACCTTTAGCTTCTTTGCATCCAATCCAGGTGTAACCTCACAAAGAATGAAATTAGAATGACTTGGAAATGGCCTAAGGAATGGAACTTCCTTCAAAAGGTCAAAAAGCCTCCCTCTTTCTTTCACCAAAGCATCTTTGACATGCTGTATGTTATGACTGTTTAGATTTGGGGCCATTTGGCTTGCGTTATGAATAATAACATGCAATAACAAGTATGAAAAAAATGTTTGGGTATCCTCTAATTGTCTCTGTCGCACCGACACTTCTGACCAAATGTGTGTCTGACACGTGTCAGTGTTGGGCATCGACACGACACAAACACCTTAATTACATTCAATTAATTAATTTTCACAAATTATTACCAGTGTCAACGTGCCAGTGTCATGTCTGGTGTCCATCTCAATATATGAGTATCATAGCTAATTGCTCCCTCTACATGTAAAAGAATCTAGTGTTTGACACAATTGTATTACGATTCATCTATACTTTTACTTATAAGTTATAAAAGCTATCACCAGTAAATAACCAATTAACGTACATGTGTGAGCTTATATATATATGACAGAGCAGAAAAGAAAAACCTCTAGATAGGTAGGATTTTGCAATGCTGCACATGCAGCAACCTCAGCAGCAACAGATACATTATAAGGTTGCTTTGCTCTCCAAAGATACTTGATTATACTCAAAGGAAAAGCTCCATATCCCACACGAAGTCCAGCTAAACCTGAGACAGTAGTTTATTTATAAACTTGAGAAATTATTTGTTGACATTAGGACAAGGAACTCTTATACGCAGCTGTTAAATATTATATTAGAATATAAATATTATATTATATTAGATGGGTTGTAAGTATTCTGACCCGTTAGTATTACTGTAAATTAAGGTTGTTTAATACCCTTTGTCTATATAAAGAAACTCCGTTGTGTAGTTAAAACACACAGGTTATTCAATATGTCTCTCAATACTCTATATATTCAACATGGTATCTAGAGCCAACTCAGAGACAACCCTAATCGTCAACTACCCGGTCGACCCACTGTCTCCGGTGAATATTTTCTTCGGCAAACCATGTTCTCAACTCCGGTTTTCCCCCCTCTGTTGTTTATATGCTGATTCCTCAACTTTTGTTCAGCCGTTCACGCCCTAACATCGCTGCCATCACTGTTTCTGACGAGTTTTTTCGACGAACGACCACTCCAGCAGCGTCGTACACCCCAGATCGGCCAAACCCTTCCGCCATGTCACCAGCAACGCCCTCACGCGCGTGAGATCCACGCGCTGCCCACTGCCACGGCGCGTCTGGCAGCCGTTCACGGTGTCGCTTCTTCCACCGCACTCGCCTCGGCCCCCTGCTTCCATATTTGCCCTCAGTTTTCAGTTTCGAGTGACAGATATACAAGTTCCAGTTCAAACAGCCCATGTTTTCCCGGTTCCGACGCGTTTTCTGACAATCTGTGCTGACCATGGCGTCCCAGTCTGAAACAAAGAGCATCTTCACCAACTACATCACCTCTCCTCTCTCTGTTGAAAAATTGAATGGA
>NC_021167.2:10864712-10889382 GCF_000331145.2 Cicer arietinum | reverse complement strand
TGTCACCGCTTGTTGAATATCATTACTCCGAAGTCACTCGATGGCTCTATTTCTGCATATCTTGGCACCGTTCATAGTGCACTTCATGACTTTAATGAGCTTCTCCCTCCTGCTGCAAGTAATCCAGCTGAACAAAAGGAGTTGGATCAACGCAGCACCTTCTTCATGCTTCTTGCACTCTATGGCCTACCCTAGGAGTACTCTGCAACTTGTGATCAAATTTTGGGGTTTGTTACTGTTCCGGATATGTCTACTACCTCAGCGATCCTCCTTTGAGTACCAGCAAAACATCCAGTTGAGCAGTCTATTACTTCAGTTTCGGGTGACATTGCTGCCCTTGCATCTCAAGGACATAATCAGCATCGTTCTCGTGGAGGACCATCCAACTCTAAGCCTCGTCCCAAATGTGAGCATTGTCATCGGCTTGGACACATTGATCGTTGTTGGAAGTTGCATGGTAAGCATTCGCCTTCGATAAATGCAACTCAGCTTGATCCTTCTGCAACTATTCAGACTACACCATCTCCACAAGGCTCCCTGGCAAACTATGAAGATTTTCTCCGATGGGTTCAGAGTCATCCGAACTCTAGTTCTCCTACTTCGGTTGCACACACTGGTAACTCATCTGTTTACCTCTCTCATTCATCTTCTCTCGGCCCTTGGGTTCTTGATTCTGGTGCGTCTGATCATGTTACTGGTAATAAAGGTCTCTTTTCATCCCTTTCTACATCTGGTTTTTTACCTACTATAACTTCTGCCAATGGTACTCAAACCCGGTCTCAAGGAGTTGGCACTGTCCACATTCTCCCTTCTATCTCAGTTGCATCTGTTCTCTATGTACCTGGATGCCCCTTTAATTTACTTTCAGTTAGTCGATTGACTCGATCTCATAACTGTATTATTACGTTCACTAATGATAATGTTACCTTGCAGGACCGGAATTCGGGACGGACGATTGGCGTCGGATGTGAGTCACAAGGCCGCTATTCCCTTTCTACAACATCCAAGACGGCCACAGAGTCCCCTCATACTATCCATGCTCAGCTAGGACACCCAAGTCTTACCAAACTACAAAAACTGGTGCCTAGTTTGCCTAAGTTGTCTACTTTACATTGTGAGTCGTGTCAGTTAGGGAAACACACCCGTAGTAATTTTCCCGATCGAGTCAATAAAAGAGTATCATCTCCCTTTGCTTTAGTTCACCCTGATGTTTGGGGTCCCTCTCGTACTATGTCTACTTTAGAGTCTAAGTATTTTGTTATTTTTATTCTCGTTGTACGTGGTTATTTTTAATGAAAAATAGAACTGAATTGTTTTCCATCTTTGAGCAATTTTATCAAGAAATTAAAACCCAATTTGGAATTTCAATTCGTACCTTAAGAAGTGATAATGTTCGGGAATATTTGTCTCATCAATTTCAAAATTTTATGACTTCCAACGATATTTTACACCAAACATCATGTCCTCATACACCTCAGCAAAACGGGGTAGCCGAACGCAAAAATCGGCATCTCATTGAAACCACACGAACCTTACTTCTCCATGGCAATGTTCCATTCCGTTTTTGGGGGGATGCAGTCTTAACGGCATGCTACCTTATCAATCGTATGCCATCTTCTGTCCTTGATGGCAATATCCCTCATTCGGTCCTCTTTCCCCATACTCCTCTTCACCCACTACCACCTCGTGTCTTTGGATCCACGTGTTTTGTCCACAATTTATCTCCTGGTTTGGACAAATTGTCAGCTCGGTCACTCAAGTGTGTCTTTCTCGGTTATCATCGGTCCCAAAAGGGCTATCGTTGTTATTCTCCCACACTACACCGCTACGTTACATCAGCCGATGTTACCTTTTTCGAGTCTGTACAATATTTTAAACCTACCCATATAGCTACTAAGCCCTATCAGGACATTACTCCCGAACCTCCTCAAGTAATTATCCCTCTCCCACCCACTCATATTCCTATGAACCTGCAGAGTCTGCCCTTCAACCTCCCCGACCACTACAAACATATCAGCGTCGTCGCTTACCCTCTGTTGTGCCTGTTCCTGTTCCCATTACAGACTCTCCTCCGACGCCACCTCTGGATCCGGCTCTGCCACTCATATTCCTATGAACCTGCAGAGTCTGCCCTTCAACCTCCCCGACCACTACAAACATATCAGCGTCGTCGCTTACCCTCTGTTGTGCCTGTTCCTGTTCCCATTACAGACTCTCCTCCGACGCCACCTCTGGATCCGGCTCTGCCACCTGAGCCTGACCTTCCCATTGCTCTTCGTAAGGATATTCGCACCACCCGTAATCCATCTCTTCATTATATTGATTTGTGTTATCATCGTCTTTCTCCTTTACATTACACTTGCTTGTCCGCCTTGTCTTTTGTTTCTATTCCTAAAACTACAGGGAAGCATTATCCCACCCTGAATGGAGGCAAGCAATGCTTGATGAGATGTGTGCTCTACAAAGCAGTGGTACTTGGGAATTGGTTCCTTTACCTCGTGGGAAGTCGTTAGTCAGGTGCCATTGGCTTTATACAGTGAAAGTTGGTCCTGATGGTAAGATTGATCGATTTAAGGCTCGTTTGGTAGCCAAGGGATATACTCATATTTTTGGGTCGGATTACAGAGACACATTCTCACCTGTTGCCAAAATGGCATCTGTCAGACTGTTTTTCTCCATTGCAGCAATTCAACATTGGCCTCTCCATCGACTTGACATTAAAAATGCCTTTTAGCACGGTGATCTTGAAGAGGAAGTTTATATGGAGCAACCACCAGGGTTTGTTGCTCAGGGGGAGTCTTCTAACATGGTTTGTCGGCTACACAGGTCCCTTTATAGTCTTAAACCGTCTCCTAGAGCTTGGTTTGGCAGATTCAGCTTGGTAGTACAAGAGTTTGGTATGATCCGTAGTGAAGCCGATCACTCTGTATTTTATCATCACTCAACCCAAGGGTGCATCTATCTTATTGTTTACGTGGATGACATTGTTATAACTGGAAGTGATCAGCAAGGAATACTCCAGTTAAAACAACATCTCTCAAATAAATTTCAGACTAAAGACCTTGGTAAACTCCGTTATTTTTTGGGTATTGAAGTAGCCCAATCCAAGGATGGCCTTGTAATTTCACAAAGAAAATATGCTATGGACATTCTTGAAGAAACAGGCCTATTAAATGCAAAGTCAGTTGATACTCCTATGGATCCAAATGTCAAACTCCTACCCAAACAGGGGGAGCCTCTATCAGATTCAGGAAGATATAGGAGATTGGTTGGAAAATTAAACTATCTCACAGTCACTCGTCCTGACATTTCCTTTGCTGTCAATGTGGTAAGTCAGTTCTTAAATTCTCCTTGCCAAGAACATATGGATGTTGTAATCTGGATTCTTAAATACATCAAAAATACACCTGGAAAAGGTCTCATTTATGAAGATAGAGGACATACTCAGATAATTGGCTACTCAGATGCCGATTGGGCAGGCTCACTCATAGATAGACGATCAATTCCGAGTATTGTGTACTTGTTGGAGGAAATTTAATATCTTGGAAGAGTAAGAAACAAAATGTTGTTGCAAGATCCAGCGCTGAGGCAGAATATAGGACCATGACACTAGTAACATGTGAACTCATCTGGTTGAAACAGTTACTGAAAGAACTTCAATTTGAAGAGGTCAGCACAATGACACTAATATGTGATAATCAAGTTGCATTGCACATTGCCTCGAATCCAGTATTTCATGAGAGGACTAAGCATATTGAAATTGACTGTCATTTTGTTAGAGAAAAGATCGAATCGGGTGACATCATCACTAGTTTTGTCAATTCCAATGATCAGTTAGCAGATGTGTTTACAAAGGCATTGTGAGGTCCTAGAATTAGTTATATATGTAACAAGCTAGGTGCATTTGATTTATATGCTTCAGCTTGAGGGAGAGTGTTAAATATTATATTAGAATGTAAATATTATATTATATTAGATGGGCTGTAAGTATTCTGCCCCATTAGTATTACTGTAAATTAAGGTTGTTTAATACCCTTTGTCTATATAAAGAAATTCCGTTGTGTAGTTGAAACACATGGGTTATTCAATATGTCTCTCAATACTCTTTATATTCAACAGCAGCAAACAACCAAATATGATGATAAAGATGTAACCAGTTTTTATGCTTACTATTTTAACAAGAAATACATGAAACATCAGATACACTAGATAAATTAATAATTTTACACATTATTTTAATTATTAAAATGTGTACAGAAAAGAGTTGTTAGTTACTCAGTTATAATCATATAAATTGGGGATGACAGTAAAATTACTAATCCAAAGTCATTAAGATACACCATACAAAATAGAGGCTAGTATTTAGTCATTTGTATCAAGTTAGAATCAAGAGATAATATTCAATCATATTCAGAGTTCTTATTCTTTCTCTCCTCCTTTTATCAAAAACCCATTACTTACAATAATCATACACTAATAAACACTAGTAATGATAGTATTCAGCTTAGAGGAGCCAATCCTTAATCGGACCAAATATTAAGTTGGAGACAGGTTTCATCTGAACCCACAAGCCCTAATCCTTGTCGTATATAGTAAATGTACGAAAAATGCTTGAAAATCATAATAGTATCATGATTCATGATTTGATCGAATATCACAAGAGAACAATTCTTACGGAAAAAAAAAACTAAATTAAATTAAGGGAAGAACATAATTTTCAGTTTATTTAAAAGTTTATCAGCATAATAGGGGAAAAGAGTGCAAGTATTACCAGCTCTTTTGCTGAATGTCCGAAGAACAATCAGATTCTCATGTTTCTTCACCCAACTCATCTTTGATTCAATTCTCGAAAACTCAATGTACGCTTCATCAAGAACCACCAGTATGGGAAGCTCAAGTATCTTTAAGAGATCGTCGTCATCAATTATACTGTTGTGAAATTGTTATACCCATATACTTGATCAGAAGCTAACAGAGGAGAAACACAAATTACCAGGAAAATAATGTGTTAAATATGTTTTTTTGAACAATATATATAATGTACTGTGCTTTTAGTCCATAATCAATCTATTATCAAGGAATAAAAGCACACGATATTGAAGCAGGTCGGGATTATGCTGGCTGGGGAATACGCAGCTGAGAACGGTGCGGGTGAGGACACCGTGGGCTTACGGTTTGCAGCAGAGAGAGATAGAGAGAAGCAGAAGACTTAAAAAGAAGGTTTAGGGTTCTTTTTGCGCCATGGTTTTTCCTCACCAAGTAGAATTCTTCCTTTTAAAACCAAAATGCAAATTTCGACCATTAAGGATCATCTTGGTCATGATTCTTAAAACCAAAAGCTTTGTCGCCCCTCCTCCTTCTTCGTGTCGCTCTTCAATTGAGATTTGGTACAAATTTCAAAAACTAACGCTAATCCAAATTACCCTCCAAATTTCTATTTGTTTTTATGTGTAAATAGTAGTACTTTTATTTGTTTTTTTATTTTTTTAATATCAACGTCATGTTTTTCATTAGCCACGTATACATATTAGATAGGGTTAAGCCATTTGACGGAAAGGATGAACTTATCCCAACGTGAGTAATGCAAGAGAAAAACTTGAAACCTAAAATAAACGTAAGAGACCAAATGTTGAATTAAGCCCTTTCTAAATATGCATTCTATAGCGTAAAGATGTTGAAAAAGGGAGACATGACAGTTACCTCCCATCTGGATTGTTTGGAGAAGTTAAAAATATGCATTTGGGCTTCTCTTGTTTAACAACCTCAGTTATGCTTTCCACATTCAAGCTGAAATCTGGCCTCCTTGGAACTACATTTAAATAATGCAGACAATTATGCATATCTGACATGGCATAGTAATAAAAATCTGAACTTTGATAACAAAAAAAACCAAACACTGTTAAGAGGAAAAAAGGAATAGTAAAAAGTTGAAAGGACAACCCAGTCATTAAACCTAAGACGTTTTCAGTTCACAAATCTAACAAAAACAATATATTTAGAGTGAAGAGCCATGATACTATACAATGTTTAGCGACAATTTTTTTATATGACAAATACAACAGACAGTGGCGGAGTTTGAACTAAAACATTAGGGTGGTCAAATTTTTTAAATTTTAATAGATAAATAAAAAGTATAATATTGTTTTGTATATAAGAATTTTAAGTTGTAAATTTACAAAATATTTTGACGATCAAACTCTTAACGCTTATTAGAAACAGTAAATCAAATTTTGATTGATATTTTTAATAATTAAAAATTAATTTTTAAAAATCTAATTTTTTTTTAAACACTAAAATTTTTAGAGTTTAATTGTTATATTTTGTCGATGTATAAGTTTTACAATGTCGGCACATCTATAAGTGTGACTTTAAAAGTACTTATAATAAAAGTCAAACTGTTTTATTAATCTGACGGTTATGATTAATTGACAGTGTAACATATCTTTACATCTTTGATGAATACAAATTAAATCCAAATTTTTACATTATTAATACAACTTTCTTAACTACAAGGACAAAAAATATATATATAATTATTAAAATACATTTAAACACAACACATTATTTAAGATATCAATATTGATATAGTGTTGATAAAAGATAATGGTTTGGTTTGAGTATTAGACAATCTATTTTAAAATACATGAAACTATATTTGAAATCAATAAATGTCGGATTTATTGGTTTGGTTCAATTGGGACTCAACCATAAAAAAATCAAACTAATTTAATTAGTTTTGGTTAAATTATTGCGATCATAGAATCATTTGGTTTGATTTTTATATCTCGAGATAAAATTCACAACTCAAAGTTGAAATTTATGTTGAAAAATTTATTTTATTTTATAATCAGTCGTTGTTTTTGTAATTTTTTTATAAATTATTCCCTCCAATTTATATGAGAGTTGAGAGAAAATAGATTTAGTATGTTTAGAGAAAAGATAGGGAGAAGATAGAGAGAAATGTTTAATGGAATTACGAGAATAATTTAAGAATTTTGGTATTCTATATAAAATTTTAAAGTGGCTAGAGGGTAAAAAAATTTAAAGTCCTTAGAGAATAAAAAATTAAATATATCAATGCAATTTTTCAAAGTTTAGATGTACTATAAAAAAATTTGGGACCCTCGTGTCACTGTGGCTTTGTGCTAGTGGTGTGCACAAGGTTAAGGGTCAGCCCTGATTTGGTTCATAAGATGGATAAAATAGATGTGTTAATCAAATTATAATTCAAATGTCTCTTATAAATAAACTAATAAGAGTAATAGTATTTTTTTTTAAACTATTGGGGACTTTGGGGTGGCTGTGGCCACCCTATATCCCAACTCAGCTCCGCAACCAGATATACAATATCATGTTACAAATAATTTCAGTAAGTCAAAAAAGATAAAGAACTACAATTATGATATTGAGATATGAACCACTTTGATATCCATGATAGGTTTAAGATATTTGTTACTCATTTGACTAGTATAAAACAATCTATGATCCTTGAAAGAGAACAATTTTTTTTAAACAGCTAATATTAGTATGCCAATTGTTAATTTGTTAGTATTATGTTGGAGGTGGGAATCGAATCCGATAACACGTTTTCACTCCATTATTTATCTCTGCCATCAAGTCAACCTTATATCCCCTTGAAAGAGAACAAATTTAAAAGCTACATTTAGGAAATGTAATTCTTACCTTTGATGACATGTGCTCCATTAACTGCAGCATCAAATTCATACATTGTGAAAGTTGGAGGGCAGTCCACGATCTTATCACCAGGATCAAGCACACAACTGGGGTATATTTCAAACAGCAGAAAATAAGAATGAATAGCCATAGCTATGCTGAAAACTAACAGAAAAATAATTTGAAGCCTATCAAAAGCACGAAATGAAACGGTTCTAACCGCATGATCAAATCAATAAGCTCGTCCGCACCACAACCTACAAGAATGTATTCAGATTCAAGGCCTGAATCTAGGGCGAGAGCAGCACGCAATCGGCGACTTTCTGGATCGGGATAGATATATGGGAATTGCATTGACCCAAGGGCTTCCATGACCTGTCAAGTGAAACCTCCAATAGTCAACTCAAGAGACAATACAATAAAAGGTTTAAATGTATTGCTCAGTAAGATCCTAGAATACACTTGAACATAACCAAGAGACAATGCCCTGGTCAATTTTAACATTATGTTACCAGTTAATAATTTTTCAATTTTACCCAATATGCTGACAGGAAAAATAGAATAAAACTTACCTCTGGAGGGGGACCGTACGGATTTTCATTAGCATCTAACTTGACAATATCCTCAGGCTTGCGTCCTAGACGAGAAGATAAAACCTGCAGCATATAGCCTCTTCTTTTGTTATAAAACTACAACGCAGTGGGAAAAAATTCACAACAGAAGTAACCAATGACAAGTTCTAGGGCCTGGGGTTGATGGAAAATGTTAGAAATAACTATTAATTCATTGCCTGCCTCTATGATAAGCAAAGAGATCAAAATAGCAGTTAAAGAACTTATCAAAAAAGAACTTCCAATTTGTATGCAAGTGAGTCACCAAAATCACATAAAAGAAACAAAAACTTCAAAAGTAAAAGAATACACAAAGAAACAGTAAAGCCACAATGTATCTGTACAGGTAAATACGTATTTTCTACAACACTATGTAGCACCAATGCTTCAGGTTGAAGATGTAAGTGCCCACGAGTATCTACGCTCAGACAATAAACACAACATATATGTCCCAATGTCACATTTTCCACCACTGACACAACTATACTATCAGATTACTAATTACATTCAATCTTTTCATTCTCTCAAATTACTACCAGTGTTGACGTGCAAGTGAGTTAAATGCTTCGTAGTATATCTTTTTTTACTTTAAGGAAACTTTGTGCAAGGAAGCTTTAACAAACAAGGTTGCAGTAAGAGTAAACAGTCATTTTGGTCCCTAAACTTATGGCATTGTCACAATAATACTTAAATGCATCAAAATTACAAAAAAACACCTAAATACGTCTTTTGTTAGTCATTTTGATCCTCGAATATGTCTTTAGTTAATCAGTTTAATCCTCAAATGTGTTTTTCATGCCAATTTAGTTCATAAACTAACAAAAAATATATTGGGGATGTATATGCAATTGCAATACATTCAAAGACTATGGGTACATTTGTTACAGTTTTAAAATAATCACTTTGAAAGTTTGTGCCAGTTTATTCCAGCTTTTTTAAAAAAGAAAATATCTAAATATAAACTAAATACTACTAAAAATGAGACGCTGTCTTTAGTAGCTTCTAAAAAAACTGATTTTTAAACAAAAAAGTGAGTTTCACCGAAAAACACAAACACAGAAAAACATTTTCATTTTCTAAAAATCCCTAAATAATACAATACCAAAATCATTTAAGAAAAATCTATGACAAACGAGCCCTATAGAGAAAGCGCCTTACACATTCAGGACTAAAACGGCAATGGCAGATTATTGTTGCATTAATGAAAGAGAGTGAAGGAACAAAAGGACGAACCTCAAAAGGTAAAATGGGTTGATAAGGAGCCAATTCCCTAAGATGTTGTCTAATAAAGGAATCGGCAGTGAGCTGAAGAGGAGCATTATTAACTTGTTCAACAGGAATGGTGGAAGACATAGCAACAAATTTTCTTCTTCGATTGAAACCCTCAAATGATGAATAAATTGGTGTGCGTTGTTGCAAGCAGAAAGAAACCGAATTGTGAAAATCAAGAACACCCATTAATTAATACCTGAATAATAATTCAATTCAAAACAAGTCAACGCGAAAGAAATCCAATTTAGAATAGAAATCAATGAAATGAGAGAGAGAGAGAGAGTACCGTGTTAGGTTAAGAAATGGATGATGATGATGATGAAGATGGAGACTGTAACTCTGTGAAGTGAAACAAATGAGGAGCTACGAAACGGCTTCTGTAGCCGCCGGTAAAACGGAAAGATTTTTGCAATTAATTTTTACAATCAAACTAAAATATTTTGTTTTTAAAACTAAATCGTAATTCGTAAATCATTTTACGGTAAATGTGGTGTAATAAGGGTGTTAATTAGGAATTTGTTTATTAAGTGGGGTGTAATTTACGGTAAATTGAAAGAGCATAACTCTCAAGTGGATTTAGTGAAGTTGGGGTCTTGATAAGGATTTTTGTCAAGAATTTAGTCATTTTATATCTCTTCAAAATATAGTAAAAAGAAAAGGCTAAATTTACATTCAAATGGTAAAAAAGTAATAATAATGAAGTACAATAAATAAATATCATAAAGTAAAGCATAGAAAGGTGATATATTAAATCATAAAGTTCGTCGCTTTCTGGTAAGAAAATAAGCATATAAAAAGAATATATTAAATCAGGTTCTTATAAATAAATATCATTATCTAACGTGGATGTAATTCATGAAAAAAAATAAAAATATAAACATAACAAAAATTCTCTTATATATGAAAATGTGTTGATTATAAGTGTTTTAGAGACTCGATTTGTTTTTTAAATTTGTCTTAATCTTTAAGTAATAAGATGGAATCTAATAAAACAAAATAATAGTAAAAAAAATAAAGATAAGATTGAGATCATGATAAAAAAAAAAAAAAGTAAAAATTCCAGTTAATGCTCTAGATATTATTCCGTCTTAAATTATTTTAATCGTTAATTATTTTTATTTGTTATTATTAATTTATTTTCTTTAAAAAAAGTAGCAAGCATATCACTAATTTATTATTTTTAAATGAATTTTTATAAGTAGTAATCATAGTAATTGTTATAAAATGTTTAAAAAATATTTAAAAATTACTATTTAAGATTTAAAAATGAGATCAAAATGTTATAATCAAATAAATAATACATCAAACTCGGCAACCCCAGTGGATTAAACCAATTTGATCTCATAAATTAAAATTGGCATTCTCAATTTTAGTTTTTTTGATATATAGGCATTCTCAATATTTTAGTGATCCTAATTTTGAATATATACACTGTATTTGTTATTGATGGTTATGCCACCAATGAAGTCATAATTTATAATCATAATATTTAAAAGGAAATTTTTGTAAGGATGAAATTGGTGATTTGATCGCAAGGATTTAAAATTGAAGGTATTTCAAATATATATTTGTAGAATTTATATTTCATGAATTTTAGTGATTCAATTTTGTTAATAGGATATAATGTGCAACAATAGTCAATTGGAAGAAGAGTAAATAAATGGAGTTAGCTGAATGTTGATAGACTTTTAAAAAGAGATGAATTACTGTATTTTTTTATTTCAGAATAAAATTATCATTTTCAAAATTCAAAGATCAAATTAAGAATTAAAATATAAATGAGGCGGTGGATAGAATCAAAATAGATGTATGGAGCTCCTTGAGATGTTTTTTCTAGATAAAAATATTTGTTTTAAAAAAGTAGATAGCATTTCTCTTTGGCAGAGGGATTAAATTGAGTGTTCATTATAATCGGTTCAAATGTGCAATATTTTTATAAGTTTAACTATGTATATAAATCAAATTCATTTCCTTTTTAAGAGACATAGAAAAGTTATAAAAATAACGATTAATTATGACCTGGAACCAAAAAAAGAAATACATGGGCCAAAAATGACATAAACTAATCAACCAATTCTCTCCCTATCCGTAAAACTAAACTAAAATAATTTAAGCTATGATTGATAAAATTAAACTATAAACTAGCTGAAAAGCTAATTAATACCTAAAAAACTGACTAATAACTGAAAAATTAACTAATAACAGATAACTTACGACTTATAGTTGAAAAATTAATTAATTAAAACTAAATTATTTAGTTAATTTAACTTTTAATAATATAAAATGATATAATTATTTAATTTAAAATAACACAAAATGTGACATTTTTACCCAATGTCTCATGGATATTGTTTTACTCCATTTTCTTTTTTTTAATCAATTTTTCTACTTTACTTTATTTTGTTACATCATTTACTTTTTTTTTATTACAGTACAAACATAAATTTCATTAGTTCTCTTAAAGTTTAGCAAACTCCATATATATATATATATATATATATATATATATATATATATATATATATATAATTTAACATAAAAAATAAATTTAACTTTATCACAATAATAAATTAAAAGATAAAGAAACATATATAAAATATATAATATATATATATATATATATATATATATATATATATATATATATATTATGAATCAAAATAAAATAAAATGTCAATATCATATATTCAAAATTAATATAAAGTCTTACAAACACATGAAATTGACAATAGCTAAACTATTTTTAAATTAGAGTACTTTAGTGTATTTACTAATTCTAAAAAAAGATTATCTTACTAATATAACAAACTCAAAAATTTTATAGAAATCACGTCTGAGCAATAAGAAGAACTTCATCTTCATCAACAAAATAACTTTTAATATTCAACAAAATAACTTACTTGCCATAACTTCATCTTCATCAATAAAATATATTTTAATCTTCAACAAAATAATCTAATTGCCAAAACTTCATTTTCATCAACAAAATAACTTTTATTCAACAAAATAACTTACTTGCCATAATTTCATCTTCATCAATAAAATAGATTTTAATCTTCAACAAAATAATCTAATTGCCAAAACTTCATTTTCATCAACAAAATAACTTTTATTCAACAAAATAACTTACTTGCCATAATTTCATCTTCATCAATAAAATAGATTTTAATCTTCAACAAAATAATCTAATTGCCAAAACTTCATTTTCATCAACAAAATAACTTTTATTCAACAAAATAACTTACTTGCCATAATTTCATCTTCATCAATAAAATAGATTTTAATCTTCAACAAAATAATCTAATTGCCAAAACTTCATTTTCATCAACAAAATAACTTTTATTCAACAAAATAACTTACTTGCCATAATTTCATCTTCATCAATAAAATAGATTTTAATCTTCAACAAAATAATCTAATTGCCAAAACTTCATTTTCATCAACAAAATAACTTTTATTCAACAAAATAACTTACTTGCCATAATTTCATCTTCATCAATAAAATAGATTTTAATCTTCAACAAAATAATCTAATTGCCAAAACTTCATTTTATATATATATATATATAATTTAACATAAAAAATAAATTTAACTTTATCACAATAATAAATTAAAAGATGAAGAAATAATAATAAATATGACAATGAATACATTAATCAATTTTTGTAAGATGAATGATATTGAATATATTTTTTTGGTTATTTTAGCAAGGAATTAAAGAAACCAAGTCCTCTATTGTGAATTAGTGGGTGAAAAAGTAGTGAATGAGTGGGATAGTTATTTTGTATTACATAAAAAAAAAAAATAATAAGATTATAAATGAAAGAAAATGTAAAAAGTTATAAATTCAAACACTATTTGAAATATCATCTCAAAATAAACTACATGTTTGTGAAACATATCTCTTTTAATCCAAGAAACTTATAAACTAGTTTAATAAACTATAAACTAACTTATTAAACACTGCCAAGCAATGCCTTAACCAAACTCATACGTTGGAGGAAGTGCGGCTCAATATAGCACCCACGGTTTGGCCCGCTGTCCAGCCCCTACCCAACCACAGTATTATCAAATTTCAACTACAAGATATAATGTTTACCGCACAATATTTCAAAAAATATAATATCTCATTTGTTATGTTGGCATGAATTAGCAGCTTTGCAGAGATTTATAATAATAATAATAATAGACATTACCAAACAAATCAGTTTCATTCTTTTGTAGATCGTGTTCAAGTTCGAGTCATAGTAGGAACGGGTACCGGTTAGGGAGAGTATAGTAACTTTTACATTGGAATGTTTCTCTACTTCATAATATGCTGCTGAGAATACTATCTAGTCTTAGGTACAAATATTTGATTGATGCACATAATGTACATATTAGACAAACATCATGAACAGAAACCTAACTAGAGCATAGAGAGGGATGATGACTACAAGTGAAATGGCGAAAACAGTTCAGTTTAAGAATACTTTACAGGATTGTTGCGGGATTTTCAAGAAAATGAAGCTTCCATAGCTTGTAAAATCGAGGCAGTACTAAATCTGAAATTCCTTAAGCTCTTGCCGGGCCCTAGATCATGAGGCTGAGAATCAGATTCAGGTTTTGTTGGTTGGCTGTCCATAAGTGTGGAACTACTTCCAGTAGAACTATGCTTTGCTTTCCATACACAAATTCCTGAACAAAAGAGCAAAAGCTGGTTACAAATTCTAATGCAAAAGTTTGGAAAATCTATGAGAATCAAAGTAAAAATGCATGAGTAGCACTAATGCAAGTGTATCCACCATTAATTTTCTTTTAGCTTAATTACAGTTTTAGTCACTCTATTTTTACTGATTCACAAAATTGGTCCTCCTATTTTAAAAGTCGACAATTTTAGCCACTCCCCCTGATTTTTTAACTAAAAAAATAATATTAAATGTTTTAAACAATGTGACATATGATACTATGATGTAGAATGATTAACACCCATTAAATTAAAATAAAATGTCGTAAAACTTAGTTTTCAACTTCGAAATTTTTTCATATTTTTAATTTAATTAATAACATAAATAATTAATGCATCTAGATGGTTATATATCATAGAATTGTATGTTACGTCATTTAAAATATTTTAAATCGTCATTCTTTAGTTCATAAATATGAAGGAGGAGACCAAAACTGTCAACTTTTAAAATAGAGGGATCAATTCCGTAAATTGGTAATAATAGAAAAACCAAAACTGCAATTAAGTCTTTTCTTTTTGAATCCCTAACATATTAACATATCCTATATACTGAAATCTTTAGGAGCAGACAAAATTTGCATATCCTATTTATGCAAATTGTGCAGTATTCTAGAATATTCCTAGCAGGGCATACTCACCTTTCTTATATTTTACACTTGTCATAAGCTTAATAGTCATTAGTGACTGATTCATACCATTCGATAAATACATGACACTGTGCACACAACTACAGAAAGTAAAAATACAGATTTAGAATATTCTTTATCTCTCAAAATTATCATTCCTGACGTCTTAAATGTTGTGGATGTGCCATCTCTTGATCAACTCACTTACTCCCTTACCAAGTGTCTCTCAGATCTCTGTTTTCAACCCATTCTTACCAAAATCAGAGTGCAGTCTTCTCAGAAGACAGGGAATTGTTAACGCCTTAGCGGTATATGCAAATTGTGCAGTTTTTAGGACATTCCTAATTGAGCTTACTAAGTGTCTCTCAGACGTCTGTTTTCAATCCATTCTTACCAATGTCAGAGTGCAGTCTTCTCTTACACCACCTCGAGAAGACAGGGAATGTTAACGCCTTAGCAGTATATGCAAATTGTGCAGTTTTTAGAACATTCCTAATTAAGCTACTCACCTTTCTCTATTACTCTATACTTGATAGTCTGTTAGAGGCTTATTAGTTATTACTATTAGAAACTGGTTCTAGAATCATTATTGCACTGTACAAATGCACGACACTGTGCATATAACTAAGGTAATAAATTAATAAAACAGATTCAGAATGTTCTTTCTCTCTCATATTAGTTTCTCTTTATTTTCATTACAGGCAGTTAAACAATAAAATAACAGATGTTCGTAGCAACCAACCAGCACTTTCATTAACATAGCAAATACCTTTAAGAGGCAATTCAGGTCTTGGAGCCATAGGAGGTTGATGTGTTGAAATCCAAGATTTCAAAGATCTGCATGAAGGCAGTGAATGATTTTGAACATTGACAACACAAGGGACATTACCAAAAATATCAAAAACATGAGATTGTACTCACGCAAGAAAAGGAGACACCATATACAACTTAAGGCCAGTGATCCCACGAGATATTACGTCATCACTCGAAGGTTGAAGTTCATCAAGCCGTTGCCATGCAATTTCCTGTATAGATATCATACGACAAAACCTCAGCATTATTATCTCCTATAGTAATTAAAGAGCTGCAAAACTAAACAGTTCAGAACAAATACAAATACAAATACAAATACAAATTTCAAGATCCAAATTTCAAGGTAACATGGCTAAAAACAGACCGGCAAGGTGGCAATACTAGTCCACATATCACAGCTGAACAAGGGATAAAAATGACAAAGCACTATATAGAATGTTACACAACTTTATTTTAAACGGTTTGGGGAAAAAATAGAAAAATGTGTTAAACCTCCTTGAGATCTCACAATGACAAGATACATGGTCAAAACGGATCTAATAGACTTGGGCAATCCTCATCACTTGATCTTTTCAGGTTGAGTTAGGCCAAGTCTAAATTTTAAAATAGTATCAGACTCTACCCTAGCTATGTTATTGGGCCAATCATTTTTTCCCACTCTCTAGATGTCTACTCTTACGCATGAGTGAGAGTTGTCATTGGACAAACGCATTTGTTTACGCTTTAGAGCCTACACATGCAATCCTGGGTGTGGAGTGTGTTGCCGGTGTGATGATGAGTCTAGTATCATGCTGGAGCAGAATACTTATATTTTCACTATCGTATATTTTCACCTTATATGCAGATATTTTCTTGTTTTTCTCAGTACTGTGATTCTATGCTTTTCATCTGGTTTCTTTGTTTTGGAAATCAGGGTATAACTTTATGTCCATTTTGTTGTAACTTTCTGTTCTCTTATATAAAGAAATTTTGCTTTTTATCCGAAACTACAACTTGAAGTATTAGTGATAAGTCTAGTGTTAAGTACATAGGAGAATTAAATGATAAAAAACCTTAAATATTAATACATCAAAAGAATCACATACACTGATCTCCTTTTTGGTAAGTGGGGCAAATGATGTATCATCTTTGACACCAGCAATAATGTAAAGTCGCACTCTCTGTTGTCCAAAAATAACTTCAAGGTATTCATCCTTGTTAAGAAGTTTTGAAACATCAAAACCTGTTTCTTCCATGACCTGCATTTAGCACAAACAAAAACAAGTAAGGAAAAGCTAAGGCAAGACTCTTGTGCATTTAACCCAGCTTAGTTTTTGCTTAAATTAAAAACTAAAAATAAGCGCTTTGCAAATAGAACTAAAATTGTTTGGTTTACAATCACATGGATCATATATGTATATTTTACATAAATTTAAAGTCGTTTATTATGCCATTGAGATAAATCAAGATTAACAGTGTTTAAAATCGTTTGATACACCTACTAGATTTTAAGAAGGATAACTTTTGGCCCAACTTCTACATTTAAGGAGATGAGAAGCCAAAACAAGGATGGGTGAAATGCACCCTTAATATAACATGAAGTAGACAATTCAAATTAACTGTAGGTTTTATAAATCTATATCAATTTTGTTATGTTTCCAAGACCTATAGAGCAAAAGAAAATGGAAGGAAAGTCAATCACGACTAGAATAAGAAATGGATAACTCCAAACAGTCACGCTTACTTCTCGAATGGCACATGCATGATCTTCTTCATCTTTGCTCTTTTTGCCACGAGGGAAACTCCAACTTGAACCTTTCCATCCCTTAACTAGCAAACACTGTCAACAGATATGTAAGTAAATAAGGATCAACTGCCAATAAATAACTTCAATAGGAACATTGGGTCCCACGAGGCTCCATTGTAAAATTATTTGCTTGAACTTAGAAAAGTTGATGTCATGTTGTAATATAAACTAGATTGAACATATGACTATGCCCTTCTGAAAAAACTGACAACTTGAAATTGCAAATTACAAACTAAATAAACCTGAATATCTGTTCTTTATAAAATAATAAATTGTGCTTCTTAGAGACTTAATTAAAAATTTCAATGCACAATTGAAGTACTTAAATCCCTCATGTTCAGAAACAATAGGTTACAACTTATAAAAAACACAAAGAAGTTTTGTGGAGATGAAAAAATATTTCAAAAATAACCCATAATAATTATAATACATTAGCAAACCCTGGTTTCAAACTAATACTACAGATTCAAAAAAAACACAAGTAGCCTTCACTTCATATATTCCTTTACACCTCTAATCTCTAGATGTTAACGTAGTATCATCAAAGTCTTCCGTAATATATTTAGGGTCCATTTGATTTGTTAAAAAATGAGAGACTGGGTGAGATAAAAAATTTATGCTGTTCATTCTTATGTTTGAAATCTGAGTCATGTTCTTTCTGTCTTAGGGTATGGGTATTATCTCACCTTCATTGATGACTTTTCAAGATGTACTTGGATATTTTTTAATGAAAGGTCATTTTATGTTGTTCAATATTGTATAATTTATTCAGAAATTATGACTCAGTTTAACAAACCAATTCACAACCTGTGTAGTGCTAATGCAAAACAATATTCTCGGATTGTTTCAATTCTTTTACACAATCATATGGCATTATACATCAATCAAGGTGTCTTAATGTATTCATGAAAGGCCATAGTTATACCATAGAGACGCTAAGGCTGTTGCATTAGAAACCAATGTATTAAAGCAAATAATAAGTACTACCAACAGCACTTATTCTCAACTTACCCTTTCAAAGGTTTCATCAAGAATTATAGCCCCAGTTACAGGAACTCGAACCTTGTAGGAAGTGAAGTCCTTAAAAATATCATCTATATGGGCCACATAAGGCTTCAAAACATCACAACTATTGAACACTGCTCAATATTAAGGAAGAATCCAGTTATGTGATGTGAATAGAGAGATTAGGACAATGAAACTAAAATGCTGTGATAATTAACCCTTTCTATGTAAGGCCTAGACCACAATGCCTTCTAATGTCTAAATAGTAAATCGTAGCAAGGGAGTCCTTGTCTCACCTGGTCAACGGATTAAATTCAAAATAACACTATTCTAATATTTGCATTTCATTTCAACTGTGTGTATCTGTACAAAAGCATGTGAGCATGGCTGTTCATGAACATTATTGAAATTTATGAAGAAAAAAGGCCTGCTTACATCTTTTTGTGCAATATCATGCAGAGAAAAACTCGGCAACAGTTTGCTGTGAAATCCATGTAACACATGCAGTTTCCTATCTTTAACAAAGCAAAAATGACAACAAAAATATGAAGCTTTCACAAAACTAGACTTTGCATTGTTATGCATGGTTCCCTGCTAGAATTTTACTGCCTGTTTGGGAGGGGGATTTTGGAGGGGAGGGGAGGACTTATTATTCTTTTCGAAATTAAGCAAGATATAAAAGGTTTCTAAGCATGAATGAAGTGTGATTGAAATGTTATATGATCATATATCACTTAATTCTTTTAATTTTTTTTAAATCTTTTTAATATATATTACAATATAGACTTAGCCCTCCAAAACACTCTACTCCGAAATCCTCCTCCCAAACAGACCCTTAGAGAAAATCATAAGAGAAGAATAGTTTAGATTCCCCCCATAATTTGATTCATGGACTACAAGAGACCACATAAAGTATAAAGTGTAATATAATATCATGTCCAAAGCAAAGAATTCATCAGCTTACCATGTTGTTTTCCATGGTTTAATAAAAACTAAGAAAGAAAGAAGTGCAAGAAAGAATTGGTGATATATTACTATTGTCAAATGTAACTTATTTATGTTATTTTAAGAGAGATAGAGGAGAGAAAAGTGAAGTAAGGATACATAACGAAGTAAACTCCTTGAGATTTAAGGACTTGAGAGATGGATTGTTTTCTACAGAATTATCTTCATAAAACCAATGTGCATACTCCACAAGAAATAAGATCCTTTCAAATGATTGAAGATCTTCCTTTGGCACATTTAGCACAAACCGACTGCAATATAAACAACATTAAGTGGCATTTTATCTACACTATAAAAACAACATAAGTAAAGGAAATAGAACATCCGACAGCATAAGATAACCGAGCATGTTTGTTATGGCTTTTTTTTAAAATAATTACTTTTCTTAATAAAAGAAAACCCTACATTTAGGAGTTTTGATATGTTTGTTACAAACCAGAATCTGCAAAAAATCTAAAAATTGATTAAAATAAAAAGTTGTTATAAGCAGCTTCTCATAAAAATAGTGAACAATCACAAAACGGCTTCTACTTTTTTAAAAAATATCTAACAAATAATCTCTAAATTATTGAAGGAAAAAATCACTTTTTTAATAATTCATAGCAGACTGGCTTATATCACTAAAATTGCATGCGAAATCATTTCAAGAAATCTCCAATTATAAATTTATACAGCTCTACTAATAATTATTTATCCAGTAGAATAGAAGCAGTAAAGTAAATTAATAATAATAATTTGCAAGATTGAGCATCATAGAAAACCATGAATCAATGTATTCGTTGAAACCTAGTGGAAGAATTAATCGAAAGCATAGAGAGAAAGAGAGAGAGAGACCTGCAAAGATCGTCGAGAAGTTCTTGGGGTGGAAGAACGGTCTTATTATAATATGAAGAAGAAGAAGAACTTGGAGAACGGTGATGATTAGACATGTCTTCAAACCCTAAAACCAAAAACAAAATTCAATGAATTGAATTAGTTTACATTTACACTCAAATAATCATCACATTCTAATAATCACTTCAGCGCCAAAATTCCTCGTTACATTCTCACCCCAATTTTCAGATCGTAATTCGCCTTCAAATATTGCCACTCCTAAACTAAACTGCTTCTTTTTTTTTTTTTTTAATAATAATAATAATAAAAATAAAAATAAAAACTAAGGTGAGGTGATGGTTTATTTTATTTATTATTATTATCAATAAACTTTTTTTGAACTTAAATATAATTTAGACTAAAGATTAAATTTAGTCTATCATAAATTTAATTTGATTTAGTTTAATCATTGATAAAATTTAATATTTAAATTAGTTTATGGCAAAAAAAATTAGCAACTTTAATAATTTTATATGAATGACAAATTAGTACTTTTATAAAATTTGATTAAATTTAATTCTAATAAAACAAACATTAGATTTGTATACTAGGCATTCGATCTCCCCTAATATCGTTGGAAATAAATATAAAATTTGTATGTGTTGTGAGAGTTCGAAGATTTTCTTTATGTTGGATTGGAGCATTACCCTTCACTCTAGCTTTCTCGTATAAAAGAAATTGACTAAAATTTAATTTTAATTGTTGTTGTGTCATGTAAATATGACAATATGTCAACCTAAAAAAAGATGATAAATAGTAAAATATTTTGGGACAAATTAGTCTCTCTTTTTGAATTTTAAATTACTCAACAAAATAAACACTTATCAGTCTCATAAAGAAGGGGTAAAGACACATATGATAGTGATTTTGATGAGTTAGAGGCTAAAGATATTTGTGATTGGAGTTATGAATTACTAGCTGAAACATTTGTTGCTGGTGAAGAGGGAGTTGTTGGCCTAGTGGCTAGATTTGGTGTTCAAAGAACTACAAGCTCAGTGCCTACTTCTGCAACTGGTTTTGAAGAAAATTAAGTTGATTCTGATTATTTGGAGACTCCACCAGCAAGTGAAGATAAGCAAGAGGTAAGAAGATAATTTTTCAATTTCAAGACCCCTCTGAAAGTGGTGATCATGTGAGGTTTGAAATGGACATGCAATTTGGTTCCAAACAACTTGTTAGGGGTAAAATTAAAGACTATATCATGGAGACAAATAAAAATATTCATTTAAAAAGATGATAACCAAAATTGGCAATTAGTAAACTTCATGGATGATCACTCATATGATACATAATAATTAGAAATAAACAAGCGAAGATTTAATGCCTTGAAAAATCTATTCATATGCTGAAACATACACCTCACATTAAACCTAGTGGTTTGATTGCTGAAGTGTTTGATAAATGGGGAGTGAAGTTAAACATATTTCAAGCATATAAAGCCATAAAAAAGTGATATCATAGATTTAAGGGGTTGCAAGTGAGTAGTATATGCACTTTATGAGTTATATTGAAGAGTTTAGGAGATCAAATCCAAATAGTACACTCATTTTGTAGTATGGCAGAAGTTTGATTTTGCGCTTGAAAGGATTTATGTTTATGTTTGGATGCTTGTATATTCGCCTTTGCATATACATGTAAGCCAATAACTGGGATTGATGCACATTTCTTGAATAGAGAAAGTGATGGTTAATTAGTGGAGGATTATATCATGCACCCCACACCTAAACCTATCACTCCTTAAGACCCATGAAAATACAATTTTATCCTTTTAATCATTTATAATAAATTTCAACATTGATAGTTTCAGAAGTTTCAAATTTTCGAAATAAGGATTACATTTCGAAAATTTGGAAAGTTTCGAAAGTTTCCAAATATTGAAAGTTTCGAAATTTTCCTATTTTGAATTGTTTGAAAGTTCCGAAAATTCTGAAATTTTCTATTTCGTATGTTTTGAATTGTTTGAAAGTTTCAAAAATTCTAGAAATTGTCATTTCGAAATTTTGGAAACTTTCGAATATTTTGGAAATGTGAGTGAAAAAATTAGAAGTTAAAAAAGTTGAAAGTTTTATAAAGAGCAAAATTATATTTTCACGTTGATTCAGGAGTGGCAGGTTTAAATGTGAGGTGCAGGATAGAATCCTCTAATTAGTGTCTATGATAGGTGAAGATGTGAATAACTAGATGATTTTCATCATATATGTTGTAATGGAAGCAGAAACAAGAATCCGTGAGAATGATTTTTGAATCTTTTATTGAAAGACCTACACAGTATCCAACATAGACAATATGCCTTCATTAAAACCAACAAAAGGTGTAAATTTAAAATTATATATGTATATATTTGGGTATTTTTGTTGTAACTTATTTTACTTTAATATTTACAAGGTTTGGTTCATGCCATAAATAAATCAAGGTGATCATGTTGAACACATATTATGTGTTAAATATTTATATGGAAATTGGAAAAAGAAGTATCTCATAGCACATGTGAAATAGGTATTGTAAGACCAATAATTTATTTATAGTAAGAATTAGAGTTTAATGTCTATTTGTGTCTTACGTTGACTATTTTTCGTCTGTTTACCATCTACATTGTTTGTTTGTTCGTAAAATTTATGGTAATTATGTTTGGCTTATATATTGATCTATGACAAATTGTACATGTGTTTTCCTTGATATTAAATGTCAATGTGAATGTCTTGGTTTAGTCGAAATTTTAAAAATATTTTTCTGCGAGACATGTAATTTATTTATAATACGAATTAGTTTATTATCAAATTATGTCTTCTTTTGTTTATTATTATTTTTTTGTTTATCGTTTTTATTGTCTATTGTTTGTAAAATTGTTATAAATGTCTAGCTTGCAAATTAATCTATGACAAATTATTTGGATGTTTCATTGATGTTAAATGACTATGTGAATGTCTTGACATCGTTGAAATTTCAAAAATAATTTTCTACTGAGTTTTTTGAAAACGGACAAGATATACTTGTTGTTTAAATTTTGACGAACTCCGATGGCACCAAAATTTAATTTGGAGTTTTACATATCAATTATAATGAAACTTTGATCTCTTTATATTTTTTTAAGATATGGAACAAAAATTTCGCCGGATAAAAATTTATTCGTAAAATTTTGAAAAGTTTTAAGTTGTAGTTTTATTATAAAAATGGAATAAGTGTTGGTGTTTGGTTAAGAGAACAAACTCTATTTTTACACCTTGATCAAAGTCTCATTTCAAGAAGTTATAGGAAGTAAAGTTGTTCCTCTCGATAAGGCAGTGTTAGTGAGCTAATATATTTGAGGTGAGACACTTCCTTCCCTCTTTTATTTTCCAAGATTCGTAAGCTTTATATGTGTGAGGAAGAGTTACTTTTTTCTAGTTTTTTAAGATGTCTCTATTGATTGTTCTTTTGAAATGAAAATATTTTCCTCCTCTCTTTCTCAGACCCACAAGAAACACATAAAGGGGGATAACAAAATTTGTGTGTAATTTTGGTGTAAACGTGAAATTACTTATGTGTATTACTTAAAAAATAAAAATGGAAAAGAAACCCCAAATTTTGTTTGAGTTGACTAAAAGGGAGAAATTGTTTTTTTAATGTATTTGAGTTATGTAATGAGTTGTTTTCAAATAAATGAGTTTGAATTGAAGTTGAAACTTAACAAGAAAATTTAAAGTTGTTAAAATTGTGAAAAAATTCAAATTTTAACTAAGTTAATGAGTTGAGAAAAGAGTTAGATTATGAAATTAATATGTTTGGAGTTAAAAATGTTACACTCTTTAGTTACTCTTGGACTGAGTTTAAAGAAAAAGTCTAGAGTTCTTTATTAACGCAAATTATTGTTCTCTAATGGTTGAGTGATAGAACTTGAAAGATAAAAAGATTTTCTTCCAAAAAGATTTGAATTGTCGAGTTTGTGTATATGTAGATTGAATGTGGTTGGATAAATTTTGATGGGTGAACAAATTTTTATAAATCTTTATGTTTACGTATATTGATGTTGTTGTGGTGAATAAAGAAAAATAATTTTCTTAGTTTATGCTTTTCTAAAGGTAGTTGTTATGGTTGATGGTCAAGAATGTATATATGTTGTTAACAAATCTTTGAACTTGTGTTTAAAAGAAAACAGTGAATTGTGGGTTCAAGCTTAAGAGTTTGTTCATGCATTTCATAGTTAGTGGTGACCGTGTTGGGCCATAGTGTTAGTGGTGATCGTGATGGGCCATGGGATGGTTCCATGAGTTGATTGCTTCACCTTATCCTTACGGGAAT
>NC_021167.2:10828230-10864536 GCF_000331145.2 Cicer arietinum | reverse complement strand
TCATGCATTTCATAGTTAGTGGTGACCGTGATGGGTCACATGATGGTTCCATGAGTTGATTGGTCCATCTTATCCTTATGAGGATTTTTAGTTGTGTAGGTCTGTGATAGACTGCACTTTGGTAAATCGTGTTGATTTGTGATAGGTGGTACCTCGATAATTAGTACTGGTTTGTGAGAGGCAGTACACTTATGATTTACGCCTCTCGAGGAGGATGTGGAAATTATGGAATCATGTGCACTAACATATAAGCATTACATTAGGGTGTTTGTCACACGAGTCATGTTTGTTATATGATGATATTTATATGTATGCTTATTTATTAATTGATGTCATGTCATGTTATGCTTTTGTGCTTTATATTTTCGTATAGATGTTGTTTTTAGATCCTGACCCTATACTATTGTTGTGGACCAGGCTTACGCCCCAAGTTCTTAGAGTTTTGAGTTGTGCAGAAATTGCAACAACGTCGAAGACGTGACAAAACGATGATTTTGGATTGGCGATCAGAAGTAGTTAGGCTTGATGTCACCCGTGGATCCTTAGTAAGAGTTTAATATAAGCTTATATTTTTATTTATTCTTCATTCCTTATTGCAATGTTGTAGACTTGTAGTAGCAATAGAATTTATTTATCTGAAACAGTTGTATTTTTTTTGAATCAATGTGAATTATTCGATTGTAAGTAAGTAAAATTTTATATAATGCAACAATGATTATAATCGTCATTTTTGAAAAAGAATTTTGCAATTAAATATTTTACTCTGATTTAAATTAAAGTATGATTATGAATATTTTATTTAGAAGTTTTTTTTTTAAATGACACTCTCACTGTTAAAAATCAGAGCGTTACATTTTTCTACTGATTTTTAAGAAAGCGGGCAAGATATAGCCGCTATTTAAATTTTAACAAACTCCGAATACCACCAAAATTTAAATAGGAGCTTTATATATTGATTGTAACGAGAATTTGATCTTATTATATTTTTCTAAGTGAATGAATTTGTTTGTCCCACTTATAAATTTCATCTCTTCACCTCCACTCATTCAATTCACTTTTTTTTTTTGTCTCTCACTCAAAGAACAAAAAGAAAACACTTTTACTCACTCACTAATAAAAACACAAAAACACTTATCTTCTTCCTTCCAAATCCTTTCATCTTTCGAACAAGGTTAGTAAATCAAAATTTATCCTCTCATTCTCCTATTTCTATTGATGTCATTGGTTTTATGAGAAAATTTGATTTCCTATTTTCCTCCTTAAAGCCGTGAGGCCACATATTTATTAAGGGATTTTATTTACTTATTTTTCTTTCACAAAAGCTATAGATCTGACTCTTATACTAGTATATCTAAAAAAAATATTACTTAGTGGACTTTGAGTTTTTGAAAAATAAATATAGTTAGTTTTAAAAAATTTGTTTGTTAATATTGTGTATCTATAAGTTCTAATAATAGATCTAAAAGAAAAATTTGATTTTTATCATTTTAAGTTGTTTTCAAAAACTGAAGTATGTTAAAATATTGTTTCTCTTTTGTTAATGTTGTAGATCTACTTGTTGTAGTAAATGATCTAAAAGAAAATTATAGACTTTTTAAAAAAAATTGATTTTATACTAGGATGATTTTTCCTTCACAAATATGATAAATTCATGACTTGTGATAGTAGATCTAAAGCAAACATCAAATTAGGAACACTTTGGGTGTTTGCTCAAAAAAGGAATTTATGTTAGTAAATTTCATCTTTAAATTTTTATGATTTTCATTGTTGAAGATATTCTAAAATATTTAGAACTAAATATAAAATTATTGTGTGCAAAAAGGTAAGTGTAAGTGTTAGAGTTTGATATCTCAAAAAAAATTATTGTGTGCAAAAAGGTTGTGATCTTGATTTTAAAAAGGATTGGAAATCTAAAGAGTATTTGTTGTTAAAAATTTTAGGGTTTTAAAAATGTTAGTAAAATTGATGTTTTAGTGAAAATAGAACTTGTTCATGATCAATTCATTAGTTTGTGAAAATAGTTTGAAAACCCTAGAAAAGTTTTATGATGTAATAAAGACTAAAATGTTAAAGTAACTTGTGATTTCAAGATGATATCCTAATTTGTTTATGTTATGTTAGAGTAGATTTTAAAGGTAATCAAGTTGGGAATTTTGGGAAAGCCTTAATCTTGAAGAATTTTAAAATGTTGAAAGTTTGAAAAAATTATGAGTATGATAATTTGAAAATATTCCTTTTATATCAAAGAATGATATTTTAAAGTTGTCTTCTTTGAGAAAAATATTTGTGAGAAGCATTATGCAAGAGTATTATGTAAAGAAAATATTTTATCATAAGTTATCAAAGACAAATATTTGAGTTGAACTTCTATAATTTTGAAAAATAATTTGAAGATTTTCAAAGTATGACATAAGTGTTTTGAACAGGATTTAAAATTCGTTTTCTGCAAATAACCTAAACTAAAGTCTTTTTGAAGTAAGGGAATCTAATTAAGTAAGAAATTCTAAGACAAAGTCAAATCCTAATTGATTTGGATAATGGTCGAACCTAGGGTTCATTTGGAGTGTTGTTTTAGAAACTTGTATTGATTAAGTCAATTGATTGGTTTAAAATACAAGAAAATTGAGAGTTTTTGTTGAAATCATCATATAAGTTATGTTGACGTAATGTAAGTTGCTTGTGTAACAAAGTTTCGTCGATGTAACGACACTTTCTAACGATATTATATATGCTTGAATGCAGAGTGTGTCTCTATACATGTTATATGTGGTAGTGATGAATAAATATGCACATGATTGTTTAGATATTTGATGTGATTATGTATTCATAATTAATAACATATGTGTTTACTATGTATTATGAATCTTATTGATGATAGTATTCCATGAGTATGCTATGTGAAAAAGTATTGAAAAATTATTAGTGTTTAATGAATATTAAAAGTCGAGTCTTTTAATAGTTACATTTAAATAACAATTGATGTAAGGGTCAAAATATGTTCACACATTTTATAGTTAGTGGTGACTGTAATGGGTCATAGGGTGGTTCCAAGTGTTGATGGTTTACGTTACCATTACGAGAATTATTAAGGAGTGTTAGTCTGTATTGTGGTTGCACCTTAATAAATAGTACTTGTCTGTATTGAGGTTGTACATTTATGATTTACGTCTCTTTAGGAGGGTTTGAAATTCCAGAATCATGTGCACTTCCATATATGCATTGCATTAGGATGATTTGTCATTCGAGTCATGTTTGTTATATGATGATATATTTATATGTATGTGTTGTTTATCACTTGATAGTATGTCATGTTATGTCATTGTGTTTTGTATTTTCATATATATGTTGTTTTTAGATCGTGATGTTCTACTATTATTGTGGATCAGACTTATGCCACAGGTTCTTAGAGTTTTGAGTTAAGCAGGAGTTGCAATAACGTCGAAGACGTGGCAAAATGATGATTTGGATTGGCGATCGGAAATAGTGAGTTTCAAGCTCGACTTAGGGTTTTATTTATTTTCACATCCTTCTTGGAATGTTGTTGTTGCAATGGAAATTCTTTATTTGAAACAGTAGTGACTATTTTTTTTTTTATAATGCGAATTGTTCGACTATGAGTAAGTTAGTTGTGTCAAAATCATTTTTTTTATAATTTGTCGTTTTGGAAAAGAATTTTACAGTTACATCATTTACTTTGATTTTAAACGTGAAGGACGATTATGAATATTTTATCCATAAGTGTTAGTTGTTGTTTTTTTAAGTTACACTTTCGCTATTAAAAATCGGGTATTACAGAAACTTTCATTGGAAACATGGGTTATCATAGTTCCAAAATGAAATAGTGGCCTGCAAAAAATGAAGGACGAAAATGAAAGAGCGTGAGAGGACATGATGCAATTGCCCTCTTCAATATGGATAATATAACCTACAAGTGAACAATATGTGTGGGACTTTCAACGAGAACATATTAGAATACAAGGATAAATTCGTTATCACATTGTTTGAAGGAATAAAACATTTCATCACGGTTGATATTGATATTGTAAACTAGAGAGAACTAATGTCTCAATACAAAAAAATATGTCACCAAATTCAACAAAAGTTGGAAAAGGCAGCAAAGGGTTGTTGGAGGATGAACAACAACAAAGTTCGATGATGAAGAATTTTTTAATTTTTTAATCTCTTATCATACGAATACTTATGAGGTCAATTTATTACAAAAGATTTGTGTTCCTTGTAAGTGGGGTTTGATTGGTATTTTGTGGTGTCACGTATGTGTCCACACATGGCATAACAAAGTTCATTTTGGGAATAGGCTTCACCATTTTATGGTAACCAAATTACAATTCAAATTGAGTGTTTTTTCTTGAATTGAGTATTTTTTAATGCACGTTTTTTTTCCATAACTAAACATACGTGTTTTTTAATGAATTAGTTTGAACTAAACTGTGTTATATTGAATTGAACTAAGAAATATTTTTTGCTCAATATTATGAATTTGTAAATTGCATTTGTATTTTTATGGTCTAGTTATGTTTTGTGATGTGTTATCCATTTTTGTACATGTTATGTTTGTTATATGTTTGTTCATGAAAACCAATTTAATGGCTATATATACACTCATATTACAATTGAAGGTGCAAACACGTAAAAAGAAGTTGAATTGTATTTGACAAAGTTGATAACTTTTTGCTAATTTGATGACAGTTGGTTGGTTTTTATGAATTACTTGGATAAGAAGCAATCAGATTCAAAGGTAGTAAACAATGAAAGCATAAATAATTTGACACAAATTTATCCTGGTTCACCACTAACTTGACTACATCCAGTCCCCTCATTCAGAAGGCTTTAATCCACTAATTCAATTACCTTGAATTACAAAATACTTGACCCTCAAAGTCAGTCTTCTCAAACAGTCTGAAAACCCCAGACTTTTGATGAACTAACCATCTTGACCTTACAAGCTAAGTCTTCTCCTAATAACCTGACAACTCCAGATTGAAGAAGGAACTAAACCACTATCGGAATTAGATATAAAAGGAACTATTCATATTTTGTTGTAGATAAATTTTGATCTTCTACAAATATTCTTCAAATCTTGATTAAATCTTCTTCAAATCTTAATTAAATCTTCTTCAAATCTTAATTAAATCTTGATCAAATCTTCTTCAAATCTTTGATTAAATCTTCTTCAAATCTAAATTAAATCTTCTTCCAATCTTGATCAAATCTTGACCATATTTTCTTTCCAACTTGATCAAAGATTTTCTTCAATTATAAATTTGATCCAAATCTTATTTTAGATATTCATCAATTATAATTTGGAATCAAATCTTATTTTAGATTTTCTTCAATTATAATTTGAATCAAATCTTATTTTTGATTTTCTTCAAAAACATGAATCTTCTTTCATACTATTTGAAGTCAATTATATTCTTCTCATAAAATACTTTTGTTAACATCATTATTCTACATATAAAACCAACTTGGTTCCCACAATCTCCCAATTTTTGACGATGACAAAACTTATTTTTGGTAACAAATTTTCTTTATATTTCTTTGACTCTCCCTAACTTAGGGCTCCCCCTAAGTCTTAGTATCCTTTTCTCCCAACATTATCAAAAATCTTTCTCCCCCCTTTTATCATCAGACAAAAAGACTAGAAAGAAAACCTTTTTTTTGTATATATATATATATATATATATCTGTGTGTGTGTGTGTGTGCGCGCGCGTGTGTGTGTATAATAACATGAATATAATATTATAAAAAAATATAAAAACTAATGTAAAGTTAAACTACTTTGAAGTTATCAGAATATCAGTTAGGTATGAAGGTAAGGTTTAAGTTTTTCTTGATGAAGTCAAACCTATCCTCAGGTAGTGGTTTGGTGAATATGTGAGTCCATTGGTTTTTAGTGTCTACAAACTGAATGTTTAGTACCCTTTTTTGAACAAAGTCCCCAATGAAGTAGTGTTTGATCTCTATGTGTTTAGCTCTAGAATGTAATATAGGGTTTTTGGTTAAACAAATGACATAAGTGTTATCGCAATATATGAGAATGTTGGATTCTAGAATTTTGTAGTCTTTAAGTTGATGTTTCATCCAAAGTAGTTGAGAACTGCAGTCAGTTGCTAAAATGTACTCAGCCTATGTTATTGACATTGCAATAGTGTTTTGTCTCTTACTTGACCAAGATATTAAGTTGGCAGCTAAAAAGGTACAGTTGCCACTAGTGCTCTTTCTCTAAAGTTTATCTCCATCATAATCTGAATCACATTGTCCACTAAATTTGTACTTAGGAGATTTCTTGTAGAACAAGATAAGGTTGGTAGTGCCTTTTAGGTGTCTAAGGATTCTCTTAACATCAGTTAAATGTGATTCCCTAGGGTCAGCTTGAAATCTTGCACATACACATACACTAAACATGATGTCAGGTCTAGAAGCAGTAAGGTAAAGTAGGGATCCTATCATTGCTCTATAGGGTTATTGGACAACTTTTTCATCTTAAACTTCCTAAGAAGCTCTTTTGTATAATTAGGTTGGTGAATGTACATACCTTTTTGACTTTGCTGAATTTGTATCCCTAAGAAGAACTTAAGCTTTCCCACTATACTCATTTGAAATTAAAGCTGCATCAATTTAGAAAATTATTGACAAATAGTGACATTAGTAGATCCAAAAATAATACCATCAACATAAATTTGAATAATAAGAATGTCATCTCCTATTGATTTTCTAGAAAGTGTATTATCTATATGTCCTCTTCCAAAGTTATTTTTAAGCAATAAATTACTAAGTCTATCGTATAATGCTCTAGGTGTTTGTTTTAGACCATATAGAGATTTCTTTGGCTTGTTTTGTCACAACAGTAGCACATGCAATGGGTAAAAGTGTAGCTGCTATAAAAATTTCAAAAGGTAGAAAAAACTGATATCATAAAAGAGAAAAAAGGAAACTGGAGAATCAATGCATTTGTGTGTGAAGGAAAAGATGAGACAATAAAACAAGCCAAAGACCGCATAAGAAAAAAAAAAGATAAAAGGTGGTCATGAACCACCAACAACTTTATTTTAGTATTCACAGACACAATGATCACAACATTTATGATATTTAAGATATTTTATGACCTTTTTTTTAATAGTATTATGCAATGGTTCATATGTAATATTTTTGAAATGATTTTTTGAATATTAGGTTTAAATTACAAAATCACATTGTGTTGATGTAAGTTTAAGTCTGAACTAAATAGCATATGTTTCTTTTGACTTTTGGGTTGTGTACATTGTTGGAGAATCAAAAGATAAATTATTTATAAAAAAAATTAAAATTATTCTCAAGAGCAGAAATTTTCCTTTTACCAAGATCACTTAGAACTACGAGATTCACAATGAGTTCATATGTTTGTCTCTTGAAGCATTGAAGAAGATACAAATCACCAACATGAAGCATTTATCTTGAGCGTGCTTTAACTTTGATCACCAACCCAAAATTATTAACATCTCTACGTATTCCATGCGAATAAAAAATGAAATGTGGTGCTAGCCATTATGTGAGGGTCAAGCAATTAGTATTACTTGGGAAATGTGTTTTTCTTTTATTTATAGAGAATGAGCTACTAAAACTCTAAGACTCTTATGTTGACAAAAAATCTCTCTCAAATAGTTTTAATGATAACAAAATTATTTAAAAGATTATGATTATGGTTAATGACTAATCTGTGCTTTTGAGTGAATTCATATAAGAAAATAGGTTATTAATCATTAAGACAAAGAGGAGAAAAATTTGATTTAAATCTGGAGGATTGGAATACGAGAGGATGACCTCGTAAGAGGATGAAGCTTCAAAGTTGCAAAATACTCATCATCACTAAAACAAATGTTTTTTATTCATTAAGAGAAGATAAATCAGTATTAAAAAATGAATAAATAAAGCATTCAAAATAAAGAAGTCAGATGGCAGATTGAATAGGTACGAGGACGAATTATATTAGGTTAGAGGATATGGTCTATGGTCAACATTATTGAAAGCGACCCAGCATATCTCTCTCACATGCTGAAAATGACCCAGCATCAACCTACAAAAAGACAGTAGATAACAAGACAAAAATATAGCTCTTACATGTCTTGAAGAAAGGAAAAAGAAAATGACAACTCATGACCAATTTCCTAGGAGTTTTGAACCTCGTGCAAGAGGATAGACTGAACCAGTCCAAGGACAGCTGGATAGAAATCTCGTAAATATGAAGAAAGACCTCGAACTTTTTGATTGAAGACCCCAACAGTCATAAAACATTTGTCATTTGGAAAGGGCATCTCAAAGTCTCAATTAAAGGCAATATGCTCTTCATCATCAACACACAACAAGATTGCATAAAAAGATCAAGTATCTTAAAGCTATCAAGAGCAATTTTCATCCTCTCTTCATACTTTCTATAATCCTACACTAGATTATTGAAATATATTTTTAGAAAGTGTTTAAGCAAAGAGAAACTATCATACCCATATCACTTTGTAATTTCCATGTGAGTTACACTTGGAAATAGTTGGAACTTGTAAGAAACAAGATTGTAAGCTTGGTGAGGCTAAAGAATACACAAAGTGTAATCAACATCTGTGAGAGGTTAATCAGTTTGATCATTAGTAAAATCTCACAAGTGTGTGAGGACTGGACGTACCCTTCATTGGGTGAACCAATATAAAAGTTGTGTGTGTCATTCTCTAAATTCTCTCTTTCTTTTACTCAACTCAAATTTAAAGGTTTAAATTACCATTATCGGGTTCGCATCCTCTCAGAGAGGATAACATTTCAAAACATGTGAGAAACTTTTTTAAAACAACAAAATCCCTATTCAACCCCCCTTCTAGTGATGTTTTAGCTGCAACATCTTATTTTGGGTCCAACCCAAAAGTAGTCCTAAAAGATTATATATTTAATTAAACTCTTCTAATTAAATATAAACTATTAATTAAATTAAATCATATTAAATGAAATTAATTATGAACCCTCATTTATTTAAACAAATTATATTTAGTTAAATAAATTTTAGGCTATTGCAGTTTTTGTCCCTCTATTTTTACCAATTCAAGAAATTAGTCTCCTTATTTTAAAGTCAACATTTTTTGTCTCTCATATTTTTAAACTAAAAAATGATGATATGACGTATTTAAATGATGTGACATGTGATTCATGATATAAAACCATTTATATTCACTAATTAAATTACAAAAATGAAAAATTTATGAAGTTGAAAGTTAAGTTTTTATATGGTTTTATTGTGATTTCATGAATGTTAATTATTCTACTTGTAGCATACGCCACATTATTTTAACCATGTCACATCGCTATTTTTTAGTTAAAAAATTAGAATGAATGACGAAAACTGACATATTTTAAAATATGGGGACCAATTTCGTGAATTGGTAAAAATATGAGACTAAAACTACAATGAAACATTAATTTTAAATTGTTAATGTATTAAATCACATTTAATACGATTAACATCTAATTAAATTAAATCTTATTTAATTTAATCATTTGTTTCGCTATCAATACTTTATGTGTGTGACATTTATAAGTTCTTCGTGAAATGATAATAATATTAATTATTATAAAACTATGATTGGAATTTAGTGAAACATCATTGTTACTCAAATCACGAGAAATCGGTGATACGATTTAAACCTTATAGGGGTCGCTATTTATTGTGCTGTAATTGTTCTTTTGTTCAAATGTCTAATTAAACACTAGTCACAATATATTTCATACTTCCAATGTTCAATTATTTATTTCTAGATCCTAGAATAGATGCATGAAATCAGTAGATCCAATATCACATATTGGACTCATGTAGAGATCGTAATGACTTAAAGTCAAATGATTACTCACTACAATCGCATGAGAATCAAATTAGATATATGATTTAAATGATGCCTAATTTTCAGCACCTCCACCAACTCTAATACTCATATTACATTGTCTCTCACTACAATCCATTATCATGTTCCATTATCAACTCATTTTGGAGCCATTCTCTTTGATTCTTGAAGATTTGGAGTGATAGGAGGTTGCACTATTGTTGATGTTGGTTGTTCTTGCTGCCAACAATATTGTAGCTCATATTTTCTCTTTCTATCTTTCATTTCTACATTGGTTTGTGTTGTAATGAATTCTTTGGTGTTTTACCATTTTTACTTTTTAATATTTAAGCTCAATATGAGCTAAAACTCTTTGTAGTTAAAAATTAATGAGTTTATAGTGAAGTTTGCATTTTTAGTATGTTGTATTGTGATTAGCTTCCTCTTAAACAAGTTGTTTTAATCCAATCTTTAAAACTTAAATTTTCACTTAGGTTTTAATGCTAGCCTTTTAAATTTAAAAAATGATAAAGATGGAAAATATTTGATTTAATATGAATTAAGTTAATATGTTTTGAAAATATATTAATGTTAAATGGTCAATAAAATATTTAAGTTCATTGGAAAATTGATTTGCTAAAATAAAGTGTAGCATGATATGATGTTTATCGTGTGAACCAAGGGATGATAATAACTCATTGATTATCATGATGAGTGAGTTGGAAAATCCCTAAAGACAAATTGGTTCTATGAATGATATATTATGCTACTACATATTAGCACATGCAAACAAAATTATAACAAAGGTAAATCCTTAAAAACCCCATGTCATATGAAATTAGAACCAATGTCTCTTGCTAAACTTTCCATTTTTAATCATAAAATTATCTGAAAATTGTTACTAAAATGAGATCATTTTTATTTATATAATAAACAAATTCTTTGTCTAAAAAATATTAAAATAAGTGACATAATCAATCATCGTCAAAATGATACTTTAATTGCACTTTATTATTTATTTTGGACTATAATGCACAACTAATTTTACATGCAACAATGACATTATTACTATTTAACAAAAATTAGTGATCACAAAAAAATTATACCACCGTAAAGAATCCTTCAAGATTTGTTGCAACTTGCAGAGAGGATAACAACATAAGCTACACAATGAGACAGATAAAGGTAGGTAGAATTAGAAAATTGTTAGTTTTTATGTTTGATAATTGTCATGGTCGAAGTTGTTTGTAATTTCCCATTTTTTTAATGTAAAAATAATGTTTTTTTTAATCTTAGTGTATAAGCGTGAGAATAAGCTATGTCGTCCATTAGGAGCCTGACATACTTATGGTCTGATCTGACCTGATTAATAAAAACACTAGGTTCAGACTTTTTGTAAATTTTATTATTTTAAATAAATCAGACTTAGACTTATAAAAAAGTCTATTATACCTATTCTCATGCAACAACAAATTTTTTTGAAAGTAACAACTTTATAACCAACATTCATTTTATTATTATTATTATTATTATTATTATTATTATTATTATTATTATTATTATTAATTATTATACTATGTAACTTGCGAATTGTCATTCTCCATTCATTCCACGCTACATTTGTAACCATTCTTTCTAATTTCTATCTAGGTTACATGCTCCATTTGTAAGTATGTAAGCAAAATTGATTTTATTTAAAAATCAATACTATTTATTTGATACCTTTCTTTCTAATTTCTATCCAGGTTACATGCTCCATTTGTAAGTATGTAAGCAAAATTGATTTTATTTAAAAACCAATACTATTTATTTGATACCTTTATATATACATATATTATCAGTATATAAGGCTTGGAAACCCTAATTGTTTACAATTATAATTGACTAAAGGAAGCAAATCAAACAAAAATCCTATTGAATCTGTTCAAGACTTCGAGTTATGGTAGAGGTAAGATTTCAATATTTACTACTTCAAAACCTTATTTTTTTTTTCTTCTTTTATCTTTGTATTCCTTTAGTAAAGCTAGTTTTTGTAAAAACTCATAAAAATCTTCTAGAAACTCCATCGAAGTTGCTGTAATTTTAGGTTTTGTAAGTAAAAATAAATTTGATCACCACATTATATGTGGATTTGTAAAAAAATAGTAAAGAAATACATAAACTAGGCGTGGTCCCTTTAAAAGTGTTTCAAAGTTGATAATAATATTATTATACTATTACTTAATCTGATTACAACATAATATGTATAAGTTTGTCTGTGTAAGACCCATGTTAGAAGGCTTTGTGGGATTGATGTCATGCTTAGATGAATTTAAGAAATGTGTCAATATTATACTGCTTACTATCATTATGTTATTTTTAGATCTTTTGGTTATTAATAATCTTTTTTAATGTTATTTTTTAAAAGCACTATCTTGTATTTCTTTTATTTTCATTATGCTACTTAGTATAATTGTATAATATATTTTATTTTACATTTTTATTTTGTTCAGCAAATGTCTTATCTCTTAGAAAAAGTGAACCAATTCAATCTACCCGTATGACTAATAATGAGGTCATCGAACATATACATATAGGTTCAACTCAAGTAGAAGCTAACATACATGCAATTGAAAATGACATCGCTTTAGAAAACAAACGTCCAATTATTGGGAGAAAGAGGGAAAAAACATCACTTGTTTGGAATGATTTTGATGAAGTTGAAATCTCTAAAGGTGCGAGGAAAATAGTTTGTAGATATTGTAAACTAAAATTGTTTGCTGGAGGACCAAGAGCTAGCACTAGTCATTTGAAAAGACATGTTAGAGGTTGCAATCAAAAGAAGTTGCAGACGACTGCTGAAATAAGACAAGTTGTCATTCCATTTCCGCCATCGAAGTCAAGTAACCCTTTTATTAGTCTTGGTGTTAGATACTCTAACGAAAAGATGAGGGAAATAATTGCAACTAGTGTCATGGTTCACAAATATCCTTTTAGTGTTGTCGAGGACGACATTTCGACGTGGGCTTCCAATATGCAAACTCTTATTTTCATAAGATTACTCATAAAACAACAAGAAGTGATTGTTTGGTGCTATTTGAGATGGAAACAAAAATTTTGAAGAAACTTTTAGAAAGTGTGAGAAAAATTAGGTTAACTACATATATGTGGAAATCTAACCATCAAGTAGTTGAATATATGGTTATCACATGACATTTCATTTATGTAGGATGTAATCTTCAAAAAAGAGGTTTGAGTTTTGTGACAGTGCCTCCTCTAAGGCGTGATATTGATGTGGATGATGCTATATATAAATGTTTGAAAACTTAGGGGATTGAAAATAAATTTTTTCAGTATTTGTTGATAATGCTTCTTACAATGATTCATGTTTAAGATGTCTCAAAGATAATTTATCTCTAAGTAGTATGTTAATCCTTGGTGGTTCTTTGTTTCATGTTTGATATTGTGCACACATATTGAATTTCTTAGTGCAAGACGACCTTAGTAAAACTAAGGATACCATTTTCAATATTCGTGAATGTCAAATATATTAACCACAACGATGCAAGACCAGAGGCATTTTGTGATGTGTTCGAGCAAAAGCGCATAAAAGAAAGGAAACTCGTCATTTATTTTCCAACAAGATGAAATTCAACTTTTAATATGTTGTCAACTGCTTTGAAATTTAAGATGGCCTTTGTAGCCTACAAAAAAAAAAGCCTTATTATGATCATGCCCCTTCACTTGAAGAATGGAATAAAGTTGAGAAAGTTTGTAAGCTGTTAGAAGTATTTAATTGTGCAATTCATGTGATCTCGTGTAGTTTATCAACTCTTTATTTTTGTACTTTTTTATGTCACTTTATTATTCTTTGAAGTGTTTAATATCACTACTATTTTAAATGTAGGTAGTGAATATCCGACTGTAAATTTGTATTTAGCAGAAGTTTGGAAGGTTAAACAAATACTTGATAAGTCTGTTGAAGACAAAGATCTCTTTATGAAAGAAATGGTAGGTCCAATGAAAATAAAGTTTGACAAATATTGAGGGGAGTGTAATATGTAGATGGCTATTGCTAGTGTTTTGGATCCTAGGTGCCAATTTCATATGGTGCATATATGTTTTCCCTTAATATATAAATCTAAAGAAGTTGTTGATGAGAATATAAAGAAAGTCAAGAGTTCATTGAAAGAATTACACGATAAGTATGTAGCTTTATGTTTGGAAGAGTCTTCGTCTTCGGTTGTTAATTTAGATAATAATAATTTATCATCCTCCAAAGAGAAATTTTGACGAAATTTTGAGCATTTCACGTGAAAGTGAAAATGTGCATCCAATAAAATCAGAATTACAAGATTATCTTGATGAAGGTATTTACGTTCCTAACACTAAATCTTTTAGTGCTTTGGACTGGTGGAGAAACAACAACATGAAATATAAGATCTTGTTTAAGATGGTTGTTGATGTACTTGCTATTCCAATCTCAATTGCGGCATACCAGTCCACATTTAGTGCTGGAGGTAGAGTTGTTGAAGGTTGATAAACAAGAGATATAAATCACCTTCAAGATTTGATATCATTTTTTTTTCCTTCTTTAGGCTCTGAATGTGTTTTGTTGGCTGATGTGTGTACATTGTATGAGGTGTTCAACTTTTGTTCTAGAGGATGACAATGTCTTTTATTTATTGTTAATTATGAGGTTCATTTTGTTTTATTTGTAATTTTTTGAATGACTTTTTAGAGTATGCTAATTATAGGTTCATTTTGTTTCTTTGTTTTTTTGGAAGGTTATTGCCGAATTGCTAGTTATAATTTTATTAGTTTTCTTTATGTTTATTATTTTATTAGTTTTCCTTATGTATCAAAGTCTAATTTTGCCTATTAAAAAACAATAAAAAAAGATACTATTTAAATATTTTAACGCGAATAAGATTTTTAAATAGAATTTCAAGTTAGATTATAATCTTAAAAAAGGTCAGGTCAGATCGGAAAAAAGTATATGACAAGTCGTATGTCAGAAAGTCTAAAAATTTAATCATAAGTCAAACTCAGACCTTTCAAATTCTTATCTGACCTGACCTATTTTCACCTCTATTAGTATATCTTTTTAGTTATTGAAGTATCTTTTTATCAGAGTTTATTTGAAGTGAGGTCAAAATACGAAAATATATGATTATGGATTAAAAAAATAAGGTTTAATTATGTTGCAGATTTATGAATTATTTGAAATTTTTTAAATAAGTCTCTAAACTAAAAAAAAATTATAATAAAGTCTACGAACTAATATAATTTTTGTAATTGAGTTCTTCATTACATTGTCGTTAGTCAAACTATACTTGATGAACTTAATTACAACAATTATATTAGTTTATGTGCCTAATTACAATTTATTTTAGTTTAATGACCAAATTTAAAATTCTCAAATTGTTTAGAGACCTACATCTTAATATATAAAAGAAAGTGCATGTAAAGAGAGAATAAGTGATAGAGAAGAGAGAAAAGATAGATGAGAGAGCAAAAGATGGTCGAGAAAATAGAAAGATAAACAAGGTTACACATAAGAGAGATGAGAAAAATAGATAATAGTTGTCGTTTATTTCATCTGTCTACCTTTACTCTACCATCTCTCATTTCTTTATGACAACTCTAAATAAAATTTCATCAAGTTTTGCACTAAAATTATGTTTGAGGAACCAAAATTGGGGAAAAATAAAATGGAGAGACTACTTTCGTGATTCAACTAAAATAAGGGGACCAAAACTGCAATTAAGTCTAAAGTTTATCGACTTAAAGATGTATTCAATATACTTGATTTAAATTTTCTAATTCACAAATTTATGTGTTTGGTAAGAACAAAAAATAAGTTTTTTTTGGTAACATTTTATAAGTTATTTTTGATAAATTAATTCAAATAGGTATATGTTTATAGTTTATCATTTTTGGTTTCAATTTTACTATTATTGTAAATAAAATTATTTTTGACCATTTATAGTTAATTAATAAATTTTTTTAAGACTTTAAATATTAAAATAATTTAAATACATAAATAATTTATATCTTTGAAACAATTTTAATAAATAATAATTTAAAGTAAATATTTAAAATAATTAATATTTTAAAGTAAATAATTTATTTAAATAGTTTATTTAAAATAAATAAATAAAATAGATAAATAAATAAAAACATATCAAATTAATTAAAATATATAAAAATATATTCGATTTATAAAATTTTAATTAATAAAAAATATATTTAAAATATTAATTGATAAAATTTATTTTTAATTAGACATATCCTTATGTTATTTTCTTTTTAAATTAATTAAACTGCATATTTTATCAAATAGATCCAAAATGTGTTACATTAAAGGGAAATGAAAAATGGGAAAAAAAGAAAAGGTATTTATTGGTTGGCAAAATGAAAAATTGTCTTAAATCGCAGGGGTTCATAGATGAATGAATGTATTAGGATAACAAAAATGTTTCTGCCCGCAATTCCATCTTAAATCATCCACTATATGAATCCAATTCGTTTTTTCCAACTAAAAAAGTATAGTCACTGATTAACACACTTTCTAGAAAACGTGGGGGTGTGTCGGTTCAAATAAAGGGGCGTGAATAATATTCGCCTAACTCAGCACGTATCACACTTTCACTCCATTTCTTCATTTCCTTGTTCTTCATTACGTGGTCTTCTTCTTTCCTTTCATTCATCATTACTCCAAATTCAAACCTAATTTCTCTGCACAGGTTATTTATTTTTTCATTTTGTTTTTATATTCGATACTAATAACATTAATCAACTTCATCGATAATTTGATTTCCATTTGGAGTGAGTGAGTGAGTGAAGTATTGTTTTGAATTTTTTTATTCCTTATTCGATTTTACCCTAATTTGTTGTAGTGAGGTTCAGTTTTTGATTTCATTTTAACGATCATGATGATGATGTAGGTTTAGTTTGAAATTGTTCGATAGCGATGGCTAGGAAGATGCTTATCGATGGTGAACCTGATTTGCGAAAAGGTGAAGAAGAAGGGACCAATTTTGACTTTGATTTGTTTGTCATTGGGGCTGGAAGTGGCGGCGTTCGTGCTGCTAGGTTTTCAGCTAATTTTGGAGCAAAGGTTCATAAATTAGTTCTTACTCCGATCCTAATATTTTTGTTTTAATAAACCATCAATTTAGTCTCTGAATGAACCCAAGTTAGTTCTTAAACTAATAGAAGTAGTCTCTAAACTATCATTAATTCATCAATTTAGTCTCTCAATTGCTTTAAATTTATGAGAGATAATGATAGTTCGGGAACTAAATTTGTGGATTAATGATAATTTAAGGACTAATTATATTTCTATAGCCGAGGGACTGAATTGGAGAGAGTGTTCAAATTGCGTCGCTATAGTGGCTATTTGACAGCAGTGATTAATACATTGATGTTGATTAATATATGACAATATTTTTTGTCTATTATTATACGCATAATATCAGTTTGTTATCTTATTTTCTCAACTATTTTAGTGGTTAATTTCTTTATTGTCTTCTAATTATATTCCATACCATGTGCCTATAGGTTGGGATTTGTGAGCTTCCTTTTCATCCAATTAGTTCTGAAACGATTGGAGGAGTCGGTGGAACGTAAGTTCATTATGACTTTACAGTTTATATCTATGCTACTTTCTCTACCAAATTTTTATTTGATTGGTTCAGTATAAAATGGTTGTTTGTTTGTTACAGTTCTCATGTAACATCATTTGTTCTTCTTAAGTAATTTCCTTTACCCGCCTCCTTTGTTTCTTGCTTGTTATTTCTTTTACCCAGTTCCTAGTTATATGTTGATTTTCTAAACCCTGCTTATTATACTGTTCTTTTTATTCTTATTCTTATTATTTTATATAGTTTATTTAGGTTTTAGATTACTTTATCATATTTCTGTTTTAATTTTATTGTAGTTGTAATCACTGTATAGTTGTTTCTGTTACTTGAATCATAATTCTATATATTCTCAATGCTCATAATGTGAAGTTATGTACAACTTAAACTTATTTCAAATGCTTTGTTTATGTAAAGGGTTACTTGTGAGTTTGTTGCGGTAATCAGTTGCATTATGCTATTTTCTATTAAATAAATTCTAATCTGGTTTTCCTTTCTACCAATAATTTGTCTAATGTGCATAATTTTTTCTTGCTGTGTCTTGATATCTGATAGTAAAATTATTCATGTAATAAGGGGTGTAGTTGATGATGAAACCATTCATTTTAAGATAAAATTATGTATGTTTGGCTGTATAACTTTTATGAATGCAAATATTTCTGCAAAGCATACCTCCATTATCTGTTTATGCTCTAAACAGTACGATTTATCATTTATATAATCTTGTTCAATAGTTCAGATTTATCATTTGTATTCCTTCCGCTCTACCCTGCCCAATAATATCTTAACTAATGAAATGCTTATAATTTTTTAATTTAAAAAAGGTGTGTCATTCGTGGTTGTGTTCCCAAGAAGATTTTGGTCTATGGAGCATCTTATGGAGGCGAACTTGAGGTAATGATTGATTCTTTAGTTGCTCAGTAACAACATGGATTAGTTACTGTATATATCAAGTGATTGTTATGCTTTGCCCACTTCAATTTTTGGGGTGCATTTTCCTAGAATGGGATGGATGCATTTTCAGCATGTCTCATTGCACCCAAATTTGTTTTGGGATATTATTATGTGCTTAGCTTGTCTGTGTTCTACAAAAATTGTTTTTAGGGTAACATCTTAATCATGACTATAATCAATAATTAGTTTTGAATTCAATGTAGACATTAAAAGATAATTAGTTTGTTTGTTTTTTGAATTCAATATATTTACATGAGGGAATAATTAGTTTAAAATTTATTTTGATATGCTTATATCAAGAGACAGTTAATATGAATTTTATATGGATAAGGGATAATTAATAAAGGAAACAAACATAGTTATTAATTTGAAATTGATTTCTAAAAGAACGAGGGAGGAATAATTAGTTGTTTGTTGGAGAGTGTAGTGAGTCAATGGCTGAAATTGAAGAGCGAGGACTCCCATTGAATATAATAGAGTGGACCGCTTTGTGTTTACTTCACTCTTATGTATTGTATTCGATGTACATAGATAGATAAATATGTCGATATGGATGTGTTGGCTTTAGATTAGTTTAGGGCCCCGCTCTCTAAGCTTTTTCTTATTTTGAGAAAAATACTTTTTAAAATAAAAAATGTCTATTTGTCTTATGATAATCGGATAAGTTCCTTATAAATATGCAAAAATCCAAGAAGAGTAGTTCTATTGCTTCTCTTAGAAGCTAGAAAGAACAACTCTTCAAAAGGCATATCATAAAAGTACTGTATGTTTTGTTGTGTAAGACACATACTTTATATTGTTAATGGAGTAAATTTTTTATTATTTTTTAGAATGTATATGTTTGCTATACTTTGTATAAATTGTATAAAAATTTACAGTAGTTTCCATCACACTATAGCATTTTTGGGGTTGGTTGCTAGGTACCGCTATCTTAGATTGATAACACCACTAGGAACTAGCATAGACCTCGAAATACTCTTGCTCTAGATTTGCTTACCATTCTTTTTTTTTTTCTTTCTTTTTTGATAAGAAAACCTAATTTCTAAAATGCATTCTTATTGATTTAATTGTTGTGGGCTTATAGCTCATTAAACCTTCTAACTATCCAAAAAGCAAGCTTAAGTTGTTAGGTGAAGACACATTAGTTATTAGTTATATTTCCCCTTACGAAAGAGCCCCTTGAGCTTGAAGCATCAACAAAGCATAAACCCTCTTACCTTTTTGCCAATATTTATCTTTCTTAATTGACAAAAATTGCACAACAATTATCAATTATATTTGAAGACACTTGTAAAAATTAGCTATATGAAGACACTTGAATGATTTTTGTTTTTATCTTTGACATAAACTTTATTGGATTTATGTTACTATATCTGACATATTATAGTTACAATATTCACTTCAAATTGTCATCAAGTATTTCTTAAAAATTGGGTTGAGCTTAACTCAACCCTTACAAAATTGGCTAGTAAGGTGAGGGATGCCTTCCACTTATAAACTAATTTTTATACTTAACACCTCCTCACACCTAAGACTGGACATCTAGAGTGCGACATAGTGGGCTGATGGTGGGTTGGCCATCGGATCTTGGATAAACTCTGATACCATTGAAATTTGGTTGAGCCCAACTTAACTCTTACAACACTGACTTGTATGATGAGGGACACCTCCAACTTATATACTCATTTTCAGTTGATATCTCATCTGACGTGGGACGCTAAACAGCATTTTAGTATTTAATGGAATTCAATATTATATTTCATTACTATGGATCAGTTTTTTCTTGATATTTTTACTGGTGCTAGTTCATGATTATTATAATAGTTTTAGTGCTTTTGAGATAATCATTTGTAGTTAACTTGTGTTTGATGATTTGCCGAACCTGACTGTGGTTTGATAGGATGCCAGAAATTATGGGTGGGAATTGAGTGAGAATGTTGACTTCAATTGGAAGAAGCTCTTGCAAAAGAAGGTATTTTGAGATCTTATTTATTGGTTTAAATAACATTAAAGCATTATTATTTCTTTTTCTATCAAATTCGTATAAGCTTCTGTACTTAGGAACTTTCTTGAGATGTAGTTTGAATGGTCTTTGGTTTTCTAGATGTTCCTTTCTTTATTAAGGGTCCGGAGTTGAAAAGGTAGTCAGAGAAAAATAGAGTAATCTCTGAAAGCTTGATTTTGATTTCATTCATCATTTTAAATACCTTTGATATCTAATCTAACCAACTAAACCTGAATCTGGTTCTGGGTTCAGTTATACTGAGTGGGAAACTAAGACATGCTAACTTATACTGACACCAATACTAACTAACACTAACTGATGCACATGCTACTCCTACTTGGCTTAACAGTGCTGACAGAGTCAGCTAAACTAGCTGGCCTAGAGAATAGTTATACTGAAAAATGTACAGATACATGGCTATATAATTTGTCTAATTGCCCCTCTTCAAATTTGTGAAACATCCTGTGTTTGTCACTGAGTTGGTCGGAGCAAAGCTTGGACATTGATCTTGTTAATGCACCAGCAACCTGGTCTTCAACAAGAAGATGGGCTAAAAAGTAGTTTTAATTTTCAACTTAATTGTTTCAAGATAAAGATCTAATCATGTTTGAATAATTTCCGTAGCCTTTGCTATCATTCTCTTGTAACTTTGTTAACTAATTTTTTTTGAACATTTGAATGGAGCTCACTTTAACAAGGAATGATGCAAATAAGATTGCATTGCATATGGTCACTTTCACCATGATATGAGTATCACTTATTAGGGTCATAATTTGACACATTGTCTGAAATCTTGTTCCTGACATAGCATGTTGCTCTTCCCATGTGTAATGTGCCAGTTCATGGGGTGAAGCTGCTACTAGCATTCCATGCAACTGTGATAGGGGTTTCCGTGGTCATTGCACAATGAGCTGGTTCTGGCAGTGGCCGCTGGATAAGCATGCATGTTAGCCTGAGCTCTCAGTTTGACATGATACTGAGTCTAACTTATATAGACTTCACTGAGTACTCAAGTTAAAAGTGCGGATAGATTTCGCTAAATTAGCTAGCCTAGTCAATAGATATACCTAAAGTGTAGATACATGATTATGTAATCTGACTCTTAATTTTCATAAACTCTACACACATATTCTCCAGATTGCCCAATTTTATTGAGCAGAGAGCAGTCTATAAGTACCAGAAAAAATGAAGGCAGTTTATTTATTTGTTATTGATCAATGCTTTGTCAAAAATGCAGACAGATGAAATAAACAGATTAAATGGAATTTACAAGCGGTTGTTATCCAATGCTGGGGTTAAACTATTTGAAGGTGAGGGAAAGATAGTGGGTCCAAATGAAGTTGAGGTCACACAATTGGATGGTACTAAATTGTCCTATTCGGCAAAACATATTTTGATTGCAACTGGCAGCAGGGCTCAACGTCCAAATATTCCTGGCCAGGTTAGTTTGTTTTTGTTTTAATATATCATTGTAAACGCGACGGTTAGAGGTTTATTAGTATAGTAGGAATGTATGAATAGTGAATATATCATTCTATGTTAACTGTTAAGAATTATAAGTTTATGATTAGGAAAGGAATTTAAAAAATAAAGGTTATGAATAATTATCTATTCCACTCTCTCTCTCTCTCTCTCTCTCTAATTCTTGATAAATGCTTCTTTCCTTTTTGTATATATATTATGAATGTTCTTATTTAGGAATCTTAACAAATTTTTGCAATAAAGTTATAGAATGTGCAATGCGTGTTGTTGATATTGTCTTCTCTTGTCCATATTGTCTTATTTGTTTGTGACTGTGGGGGCTATTTTGCAGGAGTTGGGTATAACATCTGACGAGGCACTAAGTTTAGAGGAGTTTCCTAAACGTGCTGTGATTCTCGGAGGAGGGTGTGTCCTCATCTTCTTCTCATGTGTATTACTATCACTACTTACTATCTCGCTAATCAATTTATATATTTTTTTGTTCAGTTATATTGCAGTTGAGTTTGCATCTATATGGCGTGGGATGGGTTCCAATGTCCATCTCGTTTTCAGAAAGGAACTTCCATTGAGGTGCGGTTCTGACATGAGTTGCAACTAATGAATTTTGATCTCTTTATTTTGGATTGATACAATACAAAATTCATACGTACAAAACAAAATGAAGAAAAAGGATCCCCAATACTTGGGGACTGAGGGACATTTTAATAGTATATTTACTCCATCAATGAAATCATATTTTTTTTATCAGAACAGAAATAGAGTGCAGTTACATCACCACACGGTTGAAGTTATGTTGGCTCCTCCAAACTTAACAATTATATGCAGCATGCCATTAATTTTTCAAAAATAATGAACCAAAACCCATGTAAAGATCAAGAGCTCCCAAATCTATAGTTTGGGTGTTGAAATCTATTGCACAGAAGTCCTCTACAGTGATGTGAGGATAGGAGTCCCACCGATGAAAACTAGGATGAGCAATGCCATAAGCTAAGCAATAGTTTATTAGAGCAAGCATAACCTTCTCTAACAATAGGAGATACCAAAAAGCTCATCTGCTGCCTTAAAAAGATACAATCGTCCCAACAGTTCTTGAGATGCCACAGAACTAAATTTGAGTTGGAGAAGGCAGTTTTAAGTTACAACTGGAGAAGAGTCACATTACAACTGGAGAAGAAGGCAGTTTTAAGTTACAACTGGAGAAGAGTCACATTACAACTGGAGAACAGTGTTATGAAAGGAAACGATATTTCTATCTTGAAACTTGTGTCAATTGAGTCTAGAATTTTCATTCCAAAACTTCTCTTGGAAAAATAGACTATTCTGTCGCAATTCTTATTGTGCATTGGGCATGCAAAGATTCTAAAAAACCAGAACTATTAATCTCCTCTTGAATAAAAAACCAAAATTATTAATCTCATCAGAAATATTATTCTACTTTTCTCCTTATTTCATTTTTGAAGTGGAGTCATTTTATTAGGATTGCTGCTTTGAATGTTGATAGTTCTAGTTTATTTAGTGGCATATATGTGTAGTAAAGGTTGCAAGAAATGTCGAAGATAGTGGAATTAATTGAACTTTTCCATAATACCACTTACTATTAAAATCCATAGGATTCAATTTTCTTTCTTTTTTGTTTTTGGGCAACAACATTTTTGCTTTCCGATATAATATAATTACTTAGGTTTTTAAAAACTCTGTCGCAGAGGTTTTGATGACGAAATGAGAGCTGTAGTTGCAAGAAATCTTGAAGGCAGGGGAATTAATTTGCATCCAAGGACAAATTTGACACAGGTATTGCCATTTGTGGTTTGGGACTCGCATTCAACGTGATAAAGTAATTTTCTAAAATGGAAATTTTTCTTTTAATTTCTTATTTGGAGGCTTAGCTAATAGCAATATATTTCTTCTAGTTGATCAAAACGGATGATGGCATTAAAGTTATTACAGATCATGGTGAGGAGTTGATTGCGGATGTTGTGCTCTTTGCCACTGGTAAGAATACAGATAACATAGACTTCTAAAATGAGTAGTATCATAAGGTTTATAGGGTTAGTATTATTATTTACAGTTTAGGCTATTGGACTTCAAAACACCTTTATGCTTATGTCAGAATTTTATATTAGCTTTAAATGAAGAAGCATTCAATAAGAATTATCTTAGGGAATTCCAAAATTTGGTGGTGTCTTTCTATATTATCATTTTCTAAAGTCTGTTTGCATATAATTGGTGACCTGATTGATCAAATTTTATACCCTACCACAAAATTGGAGCATTTCTACTTGCTCTATGTTTATATGTACATTGATATAATGAATAATGTGTGAAGCAAAGTTTTCTTTTTATTTGTCTTTTGTTTTTTTTCTTGAACAGGTGGGAAAAATGTATGTGCATATAATTATCTCATGAAATGTTTGCCTACCTTATTTGAAAGAATTATGCTAGCAACATAGTCTCTAATATGCTCTTCTCATCTCAACACACTTTTTTTATTAGATGAAATTCATATGGGTCCCATCAAAATTAAGTAGGACCCACATGATTTAGTGGCACTCTTTTGAATTTTGACTAATAGTAGAAAGTGTATTGAGGAATGTGTTAGAGAATGTGTTGCCAGTCCTTTTAGAGGGAATTATCAATGTATTTTTGAGTGCTCTTCTGTTGTTGCAGGTAGGGCTCCTAATTCTAAGAGGTTAAATTTAGAAGATGTAGGTGTAGAGCTTGATAAGACAGGAGCAATAGTGGTTAGTAACCGACTTTTTTATCATCTGCTTGTTTTCTTCAATTTTCCATTAAGTCAAAAAACATAATTTGTTATCGAGAATGCAAAAGCCATAATTTAGTTATTGTGTTGAGTTATTGAGCTGTCATTAATATTGAGAGTTCCAGAGGAATTGTATAACAACATGAAATTGTATATCTAGTGTTCAAAGGCCTGGTTGTTTAAGCTCTTTTAAAAAAGATGATAGGTTTTATTGCAGTTTTGGTCCCTCTATTTTTACCAATTCACAAAATTGGTCTCTATTTTAATAGTCGACATTTTGGTCTCTCTCTCAGATTTTGAACTAAAAAATAACGATTGGCGTATTTTAAATAACGTGAGATACAATTTCATGATATAGAACCATCTAGATATCGAGATGCATTAATTATTCATGTCATTAATTAAATTTCTGAAATTGAAAGTTAAGTTTTTAATGTGTTTTATTCTGATTTTATAGGTGTTAATTATTCTACACAATCGTATCATATGACATTGAATTTAAAGCATGTCACATTGTCATTTTTACTAAAAAAATCAGATGGAGTGAACAAAATTGTCTACTTTTAAAATAGGGAGACTAAAATTGCAATAAAGCCAAGATGATATTAAGATTGTCTAAAAAGGCGATATCTCCTTTAGATATTTTACATGTTGTAGAAGTCATTATTTCTTACTCCCTCCATCCCAAAGTGACCGTTGCATTTGACTATTTCACATAGATTAAAAAAAAATGATAAATGAAAGAAAGAGAATGATGATTTTACTCCATTACCCTTATTATACCATTGGTGTATTTCTATTACCATAAATGCAAAGTGGAAAAAATAATAACTTGAAAGTGATGCACATTGTATTAATTAGAGGGTACAATTGGAAAAAGATAATTGAAGTTGCATTGAAAACTATAAGTGACAGTCTTTCTGGGACAATTTTTTTGGCAAATGCAACTACATTTTGGGACGGAGGGAGTAGGTTACAATTATAAATAATACTTTTATTTGTGTCATAATAGTTTTTTCTTTCTTGAAGCTACTTTAAATAGTAAAAATATGTTTATTTTTCCTAATTCTGTTTTGTTTAAAACTATTAGCAAACATTATAAAACCTTGTAAGAGTGATTTTCTGGATCTCTCAATGTGGGATTCCTTAAGATCCTGCCCAATTTACATCAGGATAGACAACAATATCTTTATTGACACACTAGTCCATTTCCAAATAATACTTTAATAAATCCTAATATTTCGAGTTTCGACCACTGCATTCTCATTATTTAGATGAAGATTCAATGGGGGTGAATTTGGAAAATAGACTAAAACAACATATAACCATTAAAGGAATAACTGGTATCTATTTTAAATGCTTAGATCTTGGAAGCTAAAATTTGTTTGCTTTATATTGGGTTTGAATATTGGTTATTAGTTATGAATGTCTTTAATGTTGTGTATTCTTCTATGTTTTAGCTTTTATATGTATGGTATGAGTTTGTTGTCTCTGTTTCCTTGGTCTTCAACATAGCGGTCACATGCTATCTGCTATAACGTTTTCGGGGCCAGTCACTATAGTCGGCTATCCATCATTGATTGTAGGAATTGAAATAGATTCCATTGCCAGAGAATGACTATGACTCACAATGGCATTCAATTCTAACTATATTTTCTAAATTCCTATGTTTAGGTTAATGAGGATTCACGCACCAACATCCCGAGCATATGGGCTGTGGGTGATGTAACCAACCGAATGAATCTTACCCCGGTGGCCTTGATGGAAGCGTCGTGCTTTGCAGTAAGTGTTATGATATTTAGTTGAGTAGCAGACATGTTTATCTTTTGGATTGGGATGGGAGGTGTTTGTGATTGGTTGGCTATACAATGATGTCATTGATTGTTGTTTAACGTACATTTATTTTGCTTTATTCACATATATGCAGCAAACAGTATTTGGTGGGCAACCAAGCAAGCCAGACTATAATGATATTCCATATGCAGTGTTTAGGTTAGTTGCAGTTATGTGATAAAACTTGGAAGCTGTCATAACTACTATGAATACGTTGACTAATGATAATATATCTGCTTCCTTTCTTCTGCCCAATTTTATCTTTTACTTTTTTTTTATTTGTAGCTCATTGTTTTACTGTTCTGCAGCATTCCACCACTTTCTGTAGTTGGTCTTAGTGAGGAACAGGCAATAGAGCAAACAAACGGTGATGTATTGGTTTTCACATCAACCTTCAATCCTATGAAAAATACAATATCTGGGTAAGTGTAGTGATGTGTGAAAATCTGCAAGTGGATGATTTTTGTTTAGTATAAAAAACTCTTGTATCCATGAGTATTAATTGCTGATATATTAACAATAGGCGGCAAGAAAAAACTGTTATGAAGCTTGTTGTTGATGCTGAGACAGATAAAGTTCTTGGAGCATCCATGTGTGGGCCTGACGCACCTGAAATTATTCAGGTATTATTATTACTTCACATTTTCTGCTGGCTATGATGCGCAGTGTAATTTTCTTTCTTTACTATGTTGTCAAATGTTTAGGAGCCTTTTACATATTACATTTTCATTTCAGCTAATTGTTATTTGTTATTGTGGGACTTGTCAAATGTTTGGTATATTTTTTATGTCAGCATTTCAATAGTTGCAAAATTGGCATGTTGATTCAGCATTTAAATAGTTACTCTGCATCAAGCATTTTCCCATATAACAAAATAAGAACCATCAATCGCAGATATAGAACTCATAGAAGAATCTCTTTCAAATTTCAATGTTAGGCCCCAGTTGAGTCTTTATAATTATAATCATTCTTTAACCTGTGTGTTGTTCTGTCTTTTTGGCCAATATTCACATGCTGCTTTTATGCCACGATCTTTTACAATAGCATCGTGTGAATTATTGTTTTAGTGTTTCCTATTTTGAAATTGTCTTCCACTCCTACCTTCATTGGAAAAAGACTGACTATCACACTGTCAACATTTCAATGTGACATTTTTCCAATAATTAGAACATGGTTATTCTAGCCGTATAGGTGTATACACATGGAATTCCTAACATGCATTTGCTAAATCTTTTAAAAAACATAAAAGGAGAAAATATAGGCGATTGAGCAGCTTTGTATTCTGATATTTTTTTATGCTCCTTTTTATCTTGGCAAATGTAAGTTCTGGAAGTCACATGATCTCTGTTCACTTTGCTTTGTAATAAAATCTCTTTCCTATTAAAAAGAAAAAGGAAATTTTCATACTTCTAGGAGTTACCGCTCCATCCTTCTCCCAAATTAGTTGCAATTATCATTAATAACAATACATGATCAATGACATATCTAACTTGTCGCATGCATCCTTCTCCATGAATTAGTTGTGTTCATTATCATATTAATTTTCTCCTTCTCCATGAATTAGTACTTCTGCAAGTTGTTGATCATTGGTTTTTCTATATTTATTTCTGTCTGTTAATTCTTGATATTAATATTGGTGATCAATAGGGTATTGCTATTGCTTTGAAGTGTGGAGCTACTAAAGCGCAGTTTGATAGCACGGTTAGTACACAGTTTTCTTGATTATTCTGTCCTGCCTTTTTAGGACAGTTGAATGTTGTTGCTAAAATGGCCATTGTATAAAGGCATCTATAATTAAGCTAACATAATTGATATATTTGCTCATGAATGGTCAAGTTGTCAGACCCAAAAGTCTATATAGTCCCAAGGAGGGTTCCCTAGACTCTACTCATAAGAGTTTAGAAATTTTAAAAAATTAACATTAAAAAAAATTCAAAAATATATGTTAAGTCTTAAAAAGTCCAATGCTCCTACCAAGTCATCAATATCTAATTCTTCCCCGGATGAAACGTGATCTGAAGTAAACATACCCAACAAGCTGCTTTATTATCATTCAGTCGAAAAAGAGATAAGTAGTGGCAAATCTAGTCACGCCAGGCCTAACCAACTTGAGTGAATAAGAATTATCCTAAATATTTTGTTGCTTTTTTGCAAATTTAAGTCAAATTGCTCTGGATCTTCGCGACGTTCCTTTTAGTTTTATAATGATTTGTTAGGAGTCTATTACTGAGGTAAGCATCACACAACAAATTTGTATTCAAAACCTAGTTTTATCTTACAGTAATAGTCAAAATTGTAAGGAAAGAAAAAAAAATCAATAACCTTCAGAGTCATTCATCGCCTTTTTAAAAATTAATTATTTCGAAAGAACTAACTTTTCAAGTAGGAGAATGTAGACTACAATATTAAAAAGTGTTGTTCAACCTACTGTTAAAGGAGAAAAGTGTAATTTTCACTCATTATCATTACAAATGGTATTATTGCTCTTTGTTTTAATTCCTTTCCCCCTTGTGTTGTTAAAATTTCTGATTGCATCAGTTTGCTATTTTCTGTAGGTGGGAGTACACCCATCGGCTGCAGAAGAATTTGTGACCATGCGCTCAGTGACTAGGCGTGTTACTGCTGCTGCAAAGCCCAAGACAAATTTGTAAACATTTTTTAGTTAATTAATTTAACTAAATAAAAAATTTGATCACCCATTGGTCAGGATTTGGTCGCATGTTTCTTAGTCAAAATACAGTTTATTAATAGTGCAGCAGCTGCAATACCAGAACCTCTGTTTACTCGAATTCCAAAGAAGGGTCTTCTTTTATAGAAATTTCATTTTCTTCAAATTTCTGTACTGAAGGCTGTTAAATTTGTTTGTAAGAACGAGTAATGTGGACAGATATACTACATATTTTCCCTTAGTCCTGAATTTTCTATTATGCCCTCTTTGGCATTGAGCCCATGTACAATGAAAATCTCATTTCCTTAAAGACAGTGAATTGTTCAATCCCGAGAAAAGGGGGATGATTATTTGTCCAAAAATATATTCTCTAGTACTATCGATGAGTAAATTGATAGGAGTTGTGTTGTGTGGGGTGATCCTCTTGAAAAGGGGGTCATGGGCATTCAAGGTAGAGTCTTCCACAATAATTATATTACATTATACTCATATTTCATCAAACTTAACAAATGTTCAGCTATGGATGCTCTAGATTTTTCATCAAAGCTTTGAAACGTTCAACTATATATAATGGTCTCTTGAGACAGACCTGTCATTTAAGACCATGTTCAACTACTCATCGTCAACATTCTTGTACAACCTCCAATTAAACCATGTTGTAGTGTTTGATTTCCCACAACACAAGTGCACCATCTCATTATTTGGTAGCAGCCTATAAATGGGCAACAGGCCTGATACCCATCTCAATGCAAATATTTTTCTAAATCATTGTTCTAAAACAAGTTTTGTAAAAGAAGTCAAATCTGTTGTTATAAATTACTTTTTGCAGAACTTGAATGAAATAAGTTAAAAAAAATGGAGCTTCGTATCCAAACTTGCATATAAAAAAATTGTTTCCACAATCCAGATGTCTTTCCAAATAAAGTAATATTAACTAGTAAGTAATATCGTAAATTATTTAAAATTCCAACTTCATTATCACGAGTTTCACCGTAACTCTTTTATCATCAATACTTTTCACTTAAAACACTTCAGCACTCTAGAGTCTTGTGGGGTATAGTACTCGACATCCGATCATTCAACACCGTGTTATTTCTCATATTAACTTATTATAAATAGTTGTCATTCATACTTGGAACCCATTTTGACTTTGTGAGTGTCTCACTCAACCAACCATCCCTCATTGTAATTTGTATGTGAGCTTCTTACTTTCTTCCAAATATTTGAACAACATAGATAGTGCATCAGTATCATTTTTAGTGTCTCTCTCAACCAACCATTCCTCATAAAGTTGCACATTTACATCCCTGTCAAATTTCAATCCATATATCAGAAAAACAGTATTTATAATTTCCATGAATAATGTTGTTACTCGAGTAAGGATGTGAAAACTTTTCTTAAACAAAAACTAGGATGTGAACGCGTGAGCAAAGATTTAGAAACAGGCATCAATACCTTTTCAAGGCAAGAACTTCGTAGTTTCGCCTAAGGTAATCACCATACTTTTTTAGGGCATCCTGTGCATATGGTCTGCCCACAGTCCTTACTGCGGCTGCATTTAATAAAGCTTCCAATGAACCATACTTTTGAATAAGTTTTAGAGCCGTCTTTCGACCAAAACTAGGGACCATATGTTGGATACCAGGAACACCGTCAACTTCATCGCCAACAATACTTCCTACACAATTACAGCATACATAAACATAAATTAGTCTTAATTATATTACCATGTGACTAGTAAACAAAAACATGCTCGTGTTAGAAAGGGTAAGGTTTGCATTTTATCTTTACAACTGATATGAACTGGATCAAATTATAAAAGATAACAGTGTACACTTGAGGTATCCGAGAAACTTGGTGCTCTACCAGTACCACTCCAAATCAAAGAAAATTTGAGTGGAAGGGCACTAGGTTTGTCAAATACCTTGACTGTACAACTATTTCCTATCAGACTAAATTTCTAGTTCTTATGCATCAAGGTTGTAATCATATCAGCAATTATTAAGTTTAGCCTTTTGAAAAGCCAATCTATAGATATCTAATCTAATCAATACAACATCAAACAAGTTCTCTTTTGGGTAAACCTAAGCATCCTGCGCACAACTGTAGAGACTAATCCCTCTAGAAACTGAGAACCATTTAAAAAGGGGTTGACCTCTCTCAACATATATTTTTCCAAATGCACCGGTCAGATATCAACCCAAGTAGAAAATTCATAAATTTGTTTTGAGCCAAGTACAAGTTTTTAGTGCATGTTTGGTATCATGGTGAGTTTGTCACTATGATTCTAATAAACATTACCGTGATACCAAAGATACACTTAATATATAAATATATAGTCAATGGATATTTATGTTGGCATAAATATAAAATGATGGATGCATCAAGCATGAATCTAGATATAGTGTATGATATATTAATATTATTATTATTATTATTATTATTATTATTATCATATACTCACTAAAGCTGAGATCAGATTGTGGGTCACAATGATACTGATTTCTGTAGTCCCTCAGAGTGTAGAAGGACCATCTTTGTAACTCTGGTAAAGGCATTACTATTTGCACATTGTGAGAAATAAGTTGCTTAAAATCCTTATCAGGGGAAGCAATAACCACTTGAAACCCTTTATTGAGAACTTGGTCGGCAAGTGTAGCTACAACGTCATCAGCTTCATGGCCATCAACTTTTATAACCTATATGATTTCATTTAGTCACAATGAATGAATCATGTGATTATTAAATAAAAGTAAATTGACTATGCAGTTTTGGTTATGTTTATTAAAATCAAATCTGCATATTCTTCCAATTTGATTGATAAGATAAATAATCATTTATTGTAGAACACTACAGAAGGTAAGAAACTATGAGCCACGGATGCTGACATGGACACTGAATTTTGACATGTCGACATGGGTAGTAATTTGAGAAAATAAATTAATTGGATGTATGAAGGTATCAGAGCCATGTCACGTGTCTGGCATCAAGATACACCTTTGATTAGAAATGACTGTGCTACATAGATAAGAAATGGTATGATTTAGTTTACAAATTTCTAACTAGTTAATCATTTGTAATTATAATATTCGTCAAATGATACATCAGCTATAAAATAATGAGTAACCTAAGAGTCTTAAAATAAAGGAAAAACAATGAATGTTTGAGTAGTGTGACATGTCAGTAATAGCGTTTAGGGTTGGATGTGAGGCGAAGAAGTGATGGTGTGAGTATGAAGAGATGCAATTGACATAATGAGAGAATGAGAAGGAAAAAGGATAACAAACCGGCACATTGCATTTATGAAGGACACGAGTAATAAGCGGTTGGAATCTCCCAACATGACCTGGTGATGTTGAAATAGAAAAACTTGTGCTGCTGCATCGATTAGCTTTATAAGAAGGAATCAAGTTTCTGCGATGTTGACTGCCTCTTTCTCCATCAATAACAGCAACAACTGGGTGTGTGTGAGTCACTTGAGGAGACAGAAAAAGAGATAGCCACTTACCAAAACACTTCAAGCTTGGTTTACTTCCTTCGTAACATAGAGGATTCACGTCTAAAAAGAATACCCTTTTCTTACTCTTTGAACTTGAACTTGAACTTGAACAAGGGATGAAACCATTTGTTGCTGATGATGATGATAACATTTTCTCTACTCACATCGTCTATCTCTCCTCTTTTTTATTTTATTCTAAATTCTTTTTTATTTATTATTCAATTTTTTTTTAATAGTCTTTTATAATAATATTTCAAATATTTTTTTTTTACTAGTTTTATGTATATTCAAAAATGATTAAAAATTAAAATAATTATTATTTTATTAAATTATCTTTTTAGTTATTAATATATTTTTCACCGTTATAGATCTTAAAATTAATGTGTTTTAAACCGTCATAATCGCAAAATACATAATTAAAATGAAAATGAAAATAAAAATTGAGAATGGCGTTTGATTAGATAAAATTTTGATAAAGAGAAGAGTAATATATCTTAGAAGTAGAAATAGAAAGATTGAAAAGTGATTTGTAGAAAATTGGAAAGAGAGAGTATTGGAATAGAGAACACAAGGAGCATGTTCAGACATAAACCCATCCTCCCTTGCTTCCTTATCCTCCGTTCATTCTTTTTCAACTCTCCAATCACAACTAACTCTTCCATCAATGCAATTTCTCCTTTTACTATTCTTTGTATGTAACTCTCTCTCTTGTTGGATGTAATTCAAATTGATTTGTAATTAGTTAGTTAGACTATGGTCATAAGTTAGTTGAGGTCGTTACAACTTCTACAGTAAGAAACTGCTTCTATAAAAGCCATAAAAATCAAGGACATAAACATAATTTTTTTTTTCTGACTGAATTCCAGACTGTTAATCATTCTCCATATTACACTCTCCATATTGATAATCAATCTCCGTTTTCTGAATTTTCTGTTTTCTTCTCAATTTCAATTCCTCTCAAATATACAATTTGTTCCAACAATTGGCATCAAGAGCTTGGGTTATAATTCTTGGGAAACACGAGTGCAAGTGTGAGGGGGAATCAAAAATTGAGAAACCCAAGTGTGAGTGAAAGAAAAGAAAGAAGACATGAACGGAGGAGGGTTTCCATCAAATCTGCCAATTCTGAATGGGAAGAATTGGGAGAGGTGGTCTGCATCAATGAGATCGTTGTTGGGAGCTTAAGAAGTGTTTAAGATTATTTAAGATGACTATGATCAACTTGGAGCGAATCCTACAGAAAGACAACAAACAACTTTCAAATATTGCAAGAAAAGAGATTGCAAGACATTGTTTTACATCCAACAAAGTGTGGATTCAAACAACTTTGAGAGGATCTCGAAGGCATCTACATCAAAGGAGGCATGAGAGATCTTGGTCAAGTACTATACAGGTGGAGAAAAGGCCAAGAAATTGAAGCTCCATATGCTAAGAAGGCAATACGAATTATTGCAGATGGAAGAAAATGAAGTTGTGGCAGATTACTTCAATCGTGTGCAAGTTGTTGTTAATCAGATGAGAACAAATGGTGAATCATTAATTAAAGTGGTGATTATTGAAAAGATCCTTAGAACATTAACACAAAGGTACAATCACATAATGGTGGCAATTGAAGAATCAAAGGATCTTGATAAGATGAAAGTGGAGGATTTGCAAGGCTCTCTTGAAGCTTGTGAACTGAGAGTAAGAGAAAGGTGTGCAGCAACCTCAACATCTCAAGTGCAGGTCCTGCAGCCCCAAGATAACAAGAAGACCAACCAATGTAATATGAAGCACAAGAAAGGCAAACGTAAATTCAAGTGGTACAAGAAATATGATTCTGATGAAGAGACTGGTGATTCTGATGACAGGTCTGGAAGTTCAAGAAATCAGAACATAAGTGATAACAACAACAAGAATTCAAATGGCAAGAAGAAATTCAATAAGAAGGGAATCCAATGTTATAATTGTAAAAAATGGGGGCATTTTGCAAATGAATGCAAATCCAAGAACGTCCAAATAGAGGATGATGAAGCTCAAATGGCAGCCGATGATTCAGACTCAGATGATGTGTTATTGATGACCACCACAAACGGAGATCATTCTCCGTTTTCAGACAAAGTGTTGTTGATTGCAACTACAAACCAAGAACGTTCTAGAAAAAGTGTTAAAAACGAATAACGTTCTTCGTCCCAGTTTTGGTTTCTTGATACTGGTTTCTCGAATCACATGATTAGCCACAAAAATTGGTTTGTAAGAATTGATAAAAAGGTAAATGAGAGAGCAGATTTGCAGATAATAGCAACGTAACTGCAGAAGGAGTAGGAAACGTGTTGATTCAAATGAGAGATGGCAAGCAATATTTCATATGTGATGTGGTGTATGTGCCAAGAACGGAGAACAATCTGCTAAGTTTTGGAATACTGCTTGAAAGGGATATTCAATGAAGATGAAGCATGGTGAAATAAAGATGTTTGATAGTGCAAATAGGTTTGTATTGAAGGCACCATTGTCCATAAACATAACCTTCAAAACAACATTGTCAACCAGATCTTCAAGAATGATGGAGGTTGAAGGATTGGATGAGATGTTGAATCCAAGGGAATGTGATGTTAGTACCCCAACTGTTCAACCTCGCACAACTTATAAAACTACAACTCAAATGAAAACAGTCACCCGCGTAGTAAGAGCAAGAGTTTTTATAGGCGATGTTCAACAAGAAAACAAAGATGTTAATGTTCGAGTCACTCTTATTGTTGTGCCATGAAACATGAGAATGGTTCATGCAATTTCTACTCGCAGAAAGAAGGAAGTAATTGGGTTGGATGATGTTAGTGATGATGGTAAGTGATGTTTATTTACTTTTTTACTTTTTTATTAAAAAAGAAATAATAATAATAATAATAATAATAATAATAATAATAAATATATAAATAAATGTGAAGAAATATAAAAATAAAAATAAATAATTAGAGCTATAAACTTTAGACAATGACAGATGTTTTCAGTTCTTGTTTTCCTCTAACTCCTGTTCAGACTCTTTTTTAAAATATATAAAAAAAGTATATAATTGAATGAAAAGAAACTGAAAAGAAATGGATTGATGGTCATAAAAATTGATATAATGATGATCAAATTGGACGGAAAAGAAATCGAAAATAAATGGATTGATGATAATAAAAATCGGTATAATGATTATCATTTGAATAAAAAGAAACCGAAAAGAATCAGATTAATAGTAATAAAAATGATAATCAATTGACAATTATTCTCTTGTCTTTTATAACCTACACCCAACAAGTCTATAAATAATCGATAGCAAGAGTATAAAAAGAGGAGCGCGATGGGTAGCACTATTAAGAACACGGTTGAGTAAAAAAACAAAAGAAAGAAGAGAGAATAATAGGCAAAAGAGGAGCAGAGAATCTGTTCTTGGGAAAGTCCAACAAAACCAATTCAGTAGTAAAGTATCACTTTCTTATTGCTTCTCTAATTTTCTTCTTAGTCTTTGTATTGTATCCCTTTAAATAATATTTTTTCTTCTCTTTTTTCTGTTTATGCAAAAAATAAACTCATATATTAAACTTTCATTTTTCTAAAGTTGTCTGTTCCTAAAATTGGTTTCTTTGCAACACAAAATATATA
>NC_021167.2:10771970-10828143 GCF_000331145.2 Cicer arietinum | reverse complement strand
ATATATATATAAATAATTGATGTTTATAAACTAATCACCAAGAAAATAAAATTCACTATATTGTAATATAATAGAAAATTCGTATTAAGTCTTTATCAAATAACTGAAAGAAAATCATAACAACGAATAAATAGTTTTTCCGTTAGCATTAGAATTGATGGTCACTGACGTCGGATGAAATTCATTATCGCTTGCCGCGCTACATCACTCACCCTCAATCGTTGGTGGTCTTTGTATCGCGACATATCCGACAACGTACGAGCAAATCCTTTAATAGACGGTTTCACCGTCGCGTCCATTAATTTTGTTCACATATCGCCGCGTTACGTTATTTTCAAACAAAAATCAACTTTTTTTTTTACTTTAAAACAAAAATAAAAAGATACAATCCATAAACATGCATTTCGCCTTTTTTTCGTTATTATTATTATTATATTTTTTATTTTTAGATACGTATATAATAATTATCATAATAAAAATATAGTTAAAATAGAGTAATAATAAAAATCGGACAATACATAAATATTTTATACCCAATAACTATTTGTGTTTTGATTTCCCCATTGCATTTGAGGATATGTAGGAGCAAAGTCTTCCCCCTTGTCAAACCAAATTAATAACAATATATTTTTTATTCTTTTATTAATGTAAATATTTATTTTCTTTTTTATTATTTTTTAGTGGGTAAAATAAATAATTTGTATACAATTAATTAAGGGTAACTGTTTTAATGGACGATGCAGTGTAATATTATTTTCCCTATTCGTAATCGACTCCGGAATCCGTTTTTTGGGTTCAAAAATTTTATTTTAGGTTTTAACTAATTTTCCCTTTAAAAAAAATAAAATTGGTGGCGACTCCTTTTATACGGACAAACCAGACGCGACAACTGGCGACTTCACCGAGACTTTTGAGAGTCAAATCCAATCTAATTAATTATATATAATTATTTTTTATTTTATTTATATTACCTCTATTGTTTTATTTGTTTTGTTATATTGTGAATATAATTATATGTGTTTTGTTAATTTATTTTCATTGTGACGATTTATTTTAATTTATTTATTATTCTATACACTACCGTAACACGACTCACACACTTATGAGTGAGCTCTATGCCCGAACTGAGTGCAACCTAGGATAAGTTAGATACTGTGTAATGATAATCTTTTGGATGTGCATCCTATTTGGTTGTCATGAAAGTCTCACATAAAGTTTACCTTTTCTAGAATATTTCCACTTAAATAGTTTACCTATTAATTGGTTTAATATTTTAGAATTGAGTTGTGTGCTCTAGGAACCAATTTAGAACTATATAGTCACCCATAGTAAAGGTTCACATTAAAAAAAACCATCAAATAAAAAAAGAACCATGTAGGACACATGTATATATGAAAAAAATATACCATATCTATATCTCATATTCATCATAATGCATTGCATAATCATGCATGTTAAATGCATAATCATTGCATTCACTTTTTTTTTACATTCTCAGAATATTTTCCTTCAAAAAAAATTTAAAAAAATAGCTAAAACAAAAAGAGTATCATGACACCCTTACCGAACATGTTCTCGGGCTAAAATCATGGATGAATTGAAGCATATAAAGATTGTCTGAATCAACTGAAAGACCCTATGGCTAAAATTTGGAAATCTTGCAAACCCTTGATACTTGAAATCATGGGAATACTTCATGGAAAAAAGTATATCACGAAGAACTCATGTTTACCCCTTGATTTCATAAGTCTAACAATTTTTACATTTTAGTCTACTTTTTGGTCTACCTGAAGTCACTTCTTCAAAAGATTTAAACCTAATACTAATGAGATTCATCTTCGTCCTCCACCCCCTACTAATGGGTCATGGACATATTTTTTTGACTTTTCACCGCAGGTGAACTTCTAGATGTTGGGTTGTCTATGTTGAACTTTCATCACTATCGTTTAATACTTTGATGCCATGAAAAAAATTCATCATTCTAAAGAAAAATGTCAAATCTTGCATGAACATTTAAGGATAATTGAAAAATAACCTCGACTAAACATTATGTTGATGACATAGACGAGGTTGCATATAGTTTATGAGTTTATCCAAGGGGCAAAATCAACAATGAATATATTATCAAGTTCTCTCGTGAATTTTAATTTGATTGTGAAGTACAGATATTATTGCTAAGTATAAATTCTTACGATATTTTATTATATTGACACATTCTTGTTTCCTTAATATTTTGAATATCAATAAATACATTTGGTTTTCTCTTCCTTTCTACCCCTTATATATTTAACCATTTCTTACCCAACATTATATGTCATTCTCTTATTTTAACCATGCACCATACATATTTGGAAGTAGTTCATTCATAAATATGTTTGCTAAGATTTCATTACATAATTTTAGTCATGCTATTAATTCCACTGAAGGGGATGAGAACGATAAAAATAAAATCCATTATTTAGATGGACCTCAATATGTTGGGACATGCAATTAACGTCATGTTAATCCCCTAGAAAAGTTGTTTTTATCATTACCATTATCATTATCATAATTTGCTGTGAATATACCAATCACATGGAGGAATTTGAAGTTTGTACCATGATTATTCTAGTCTCCTACAAATCAAAAGTGAAATGTTAAAAACATTTGGGGATTTAACATAATCATCAACCAATTGAACCAAGAATGTAAAATTTGGGATAAGAAAATGATCATCTATATGTACATATATGTCCCTCGACAATATAATCAACTAATCGGCGTTCTAGCTGCTTTATCTTCAATGTTCAAAGTAAGTCGCGATGAAGAATAATCGCTCACAAGAATGAAAGTCACGATCATCCTGCTTACTATCAAATGTAGAAGAAAAGCTAGATAGAAAATTCTCGTACCAAATATTGTCTCGTAACAGTTGAACACCCTCCCCAAGTAACAGACTAAAATTGGGCCACCCCTTTTATTTTTATTATATAGAACAAAGTCAGTGCGACCCATTCAAAACAAAAATCCCATTATCAAGACTAATGGTATATGTTGATCGACGAAATTTAATTCAAGGAAAATGTTGACTACCTCATGTCATGGACGACTATTTCAAAAGATCTTAAAAGAATAACATATGCACTTTAGAGCTTCAAAAGAAAGAATTAGTGCTCAAGAAGATTTTGTATGTCTAAAAGAACTAGCATGACAAGTAGACTCCCAACTATATGAGCCCTTATACCATATAAAAAATATATTCAAGTGTGACTCTGATCCACACCAATATGGATTGGAAAGACTTACCACTTCTTGCATGTTGATGCTTCACAAAGCATAACATCTAAATGAACGTCCGATAGGTCAAAAACCCAAAAAGGCGACCTAGGCAAAAATTAGGGTAAAAAACTGAAGAGAGAAAAAAACCTGCTAGGTTGAAAACCCAAAAGGGCAGTCTAGACAAAAATTAGGGTACAAAATGGAATAAAGATCCGTTAGGTTGAAAACCTGAAAAGGCGACCTAAGCAAAAATTAGGGTGCAAAAATGAATGGAGACTGGTAATTTGAAAACCCAAAAGGGTGGCCTATGCAAAATTTAAAAGAAAAAAGACATGTTAGGTTAAAAATCTAAAAGGGCAATCTAAGCAAAAGTTAGGGCCACAAAAAAAAAAGATGAACAAAGAATGTGACTTACATACACATATCAAGGTTGAAGCAAAATATATTCCGAAAGGTTGTGAAGATAGATTGGGACAAATCACATCCTCCAAAGTAGGTTAAAAACATGATTGAAATTGTGGCATGAATTATTAGCACACTTCTTTTAAGAAATACTACTAACAAATCATGTCATTTATCCATATGAGATCACCTTATCTTCTTTTCTTTCTATGAGTCCTTTTTTTTTTGTACCATAGATTTTCTCATTAAATATCATGTCTAAACCTTCTTTCACTAATTTCTTGTGTTACCAATATTTTGTCAAAATGCATTTTTTATGATAATCATATGTTGGGGCACAAAATATGTGAATGTCAAGAGGCTCAAACTAGTATGGTGTCTTTACACACAAGGCAGGGGCAACTAGAGATCAAGTCGAAGATGTAACTAAAAAGATATTTTTAAAGATCAAAAGGATAATCACCACTATTTTATTCGAAGTGAGGCATATTTTTCCCAAGGATCATGTTCGTAAGGAGGTGAAAGAAATTAAAAAAAAAAAAAAAAAAAAAAAAAGCTAAATTACATATGTGGTCTCTTAACTTAATTTCAGGTAACATTTTAGTCCTTTATCTTTTTTTTTTTTTTTTCTGAGTTGGTCCTTTATTTTAATTTTAAGTAACAATTTGATAATTTATGTTTTAAAATTTCAACAATATTATCCTTTTTTATACAAAAATTCAAAAAAATCATCAAAATTTTCAACCAAAATCCATAAAATTAATAATCATCTTCAATATAATGCAAATTTTATCAAATCCATAACTCAAATATTCAAATACACTCATATTTTCATCTCCAACAACATCAAATAAAGAATAAAAATATGAGTTTATTTCAAGATTTAAGTTATGAATTTGATTAAATTTGTATTTTATAGAAGATGATAATGAATTTTATGGGTTTTGTTTGAAAAATTTGATGATTTTTTTGAATTTTTGTAAAAAAAATGACAACATTGTTGACATTTTAAAACATAAAACATCAAATTATCACTTAAAATTAAAATAAAGGACCAACTCGGGAAAAAAAATATATAAAGTACTAAAACGTTACCTGAAATTAAGTTAAGAGACCGCTGATGTAATTTAGCCAAAAAAAAGTTGATTGAATAAAAAAAGAAAATGAAGGAAAATGTTCATTCATCAAATGCATTCATGACATTTCAATAGTATATAAATTTAAAGTCGGGACTACTGACCTGCACACTCTAATTCAAAGTCGGGATGACTAAGCTGCACCCTCTAATTTAAAAACCCAAGATGATTCCTTGTTACCTCACATAGATATTCTGGTTGACAATGTGGCCTGCAATTCGCTCTTCTCTTTTATGAATGTTTTCTCTACGTATAATCAAATTAAGATCGAAGCCGAAGATATGGAAAAAAATGACTTTCATCACCCTTTGGGGAACATTTTGTTACAAAGTAATGCCTTTTTGTCTGAAGGATGTTGGGTCGACCTACCAAAGAGCTATGGTAACCCTACCAAAGGATGTTGGGTCGACCTACCAAAGAGCTATAGTAGAGGTGGTTTAGAGTACAAGGCAGACGACAATATGAGATCGAGCCTAATATCGCAATAGTAATTCTTCTTAAAAAAAAAAGAAAGGAAAAAAAGGGGGGGAAAAAAGGACGAAAGAGATCAAAGATATCAAGTTCAAGAAAAATGTATAAGTGTTTTTATCATCTATGATTTGAACGGTCGTGTCCAATAAAAATATTAACCAACATTTTCATTCATTAATTGATTCATGACATTTCATAAATTTAAAGTCGAGAAACCGACCTGCATCTTGAAGCCGGAAAAACGACTCGCACCTAAAGTCGAGAAAACGACCTGCATGTTGAAGCCAAGAAAATAACTCGCACCCAAAGCCAAGAAAATGACTCGCATGTGGAAGCCGGGAAAACAACTCACACCTGAAGTCGAGAAAACAACCCGCATGTTGAAGTCGGGAAAATGACTGACACCCGTAGCCGAGAAAACGACCCGCATGTTGAAGTCGGGAAAATGACTCGCACCCGAAGCTGAGAAAATGACTCGCACCCGAAGCTGAGAAAATGACCCACATGTTGAAGTCGGGAAAACAACTCGCACCTAAAGCCGAGAAAACGACCCGCATGTTGAAGCCGGGAAAACGGATTGCACCCGAAGCCGAGAAAACGACCCGCATGTTGAAGCCGAGAAAAAGACTGGTACTTGAAGCCGAGAAAATAACCCGCATGTTGAAGTCGGGAAAACGATTCGCACCCGAAGCCGAGAAAATGACCCACATGTTGAAGCTGGAAAAACGAATTGCACTCGAAGCCAAGAAAAACGACTCGCATGTTGAATCCGGGTAAAAAACTTGCGCCCGAAGTCAAGAAAACGACCCGCATGTTGAAGTCTGGAAAACGACTTGCACCCGAACCGAGAAAACGACTCGCATCTTCAACAAGAGAAAACGACTCGCACCCGAAGCCGAGAAAATGACCCGCATTTTGAAGCCTGGAAAACAAATTGCACCCGAAGCCAAGAAAACGACCCACATTTTGAAGCCAGGAAAGTGACTAGCACTTGAAGCCGATAAAACGACCCGCATGTTGAAGCCGGAAAAACGACTCGCACCCGAAGCCGAGAAAACGACCCACATCTTGAAGTCGGGGAAACGACTAGCACTCGAAGCCGAGAAAATGACCCGCATGTTGAAGCCAAGAAAAAGATTGGTATCCGAGACTGAGAAAACGACCCGCATGTTGAAGCCGAGAAAATGATTAGCACCCGAAGCCGAGAAAACGAACCCCATGTTAAAGCCGGGAACACGATTCGCACTTGAAGCCAAGAAAACGACCCGCATGTTAAAGCCGGAATAAAGAATCGCACCCGAAGCCGAGAAAACGACTCGCGTCTTGATGTCGGGAAAACGACTAGCACCGAACTGAGAAAACGACCTGCATCTTGAAGCTGGGAAAATGACTCACACCCGAAGCCGAGAAAATGACTCGTATGTTCAAGCCAGGAAAACGACTTGCACCAGAAGTCGAGGAAACGATCCGCATCTTGAAGCCGGAAAAATGACTCATGTAACACCCCGATTTTTAACAGTGCGAGTGCATTTTTTTTTCTTTCAAAAACAAATTAATAAAATACCATGTTGTAACACAAACGATAAAAGGCCTGAATAAGTACATCATATATACCAACAAACTAAAATAGTTTTTGAGACGATAATCCAAAATATACAAATAGAAAATACATCGGGGCTATGAGACCTATCAGACATCGCTCATACCTCTAGGATATTCTCGACAGACATTTGCATAAAAGCACTGCTCCAAGAATGCTATCCCACATGGTCATGTCAAAAAAATGGAACATGGATCCACCAAACGAAAGTCAACTGACAATATAAGTTATAGATACAATCATCCCAAAATAAAATAAGTACGATCACCAAAAAGGCACTAAGTCCCTATACAACCAACTAATCTGATCATTCACTAACAACTACAATAACGTGGGTGACCTCCACACACTCCGCAAGTTCCTTTTGACGCAGTATCCATCTTCAAAATAACCTCCTCCTCATCAAAATCCGTAGAAGGATCGATATCCTCATAAGTCATAACCACCCACAAGATAGGTGGCTTCGGCTGCGCTGGGATCTCAAAACAGTACGCTATTTCAGCGAAAGTCGGTAAGAGATCATTCATTGGAAATGGAAGCTCTGACTCGACCTGCCTAGACGGTCCTGCAATATCTCTTCCTACTAGCATCAACCCTTTATCCTTTCCGCCAGTTCCGACCCAACCATTGTACCTCCAACTCCTATGGTGGCCTCCGCTTCAACTCTAACTGAGGAATCATCTACATCTTCTCATGCTCCACTCATCCCGAGCACCAATCCTGAAGGTACAGAATAGTCGATCCTCTCGGGAGTGAGCTCCACGAGGTATACTGCTCCATCTTTCCTACTTGTCCTCACTACCCTCCTCGTATAGGTAGCCCTGCTTGAGATGGGGTCGTATACCCAAGCAGTCGGCGAGTCTCGGTCAGGGAATTCTAACGACGTTTCTGTCGTCAAGGTAATAGTCGATGGAACGAACTCGGGTATCATCTAAGGTCAAAGCCCAATTTCTACAATAATATAATGGATCACCAACCGAAATTAACAAATAACATTTAACACTTACGTCATAGAGACAAGCAATAACACTTACCAATTACGGCACAATAACAAACAACAACCGAGTATGTATATACAATCATCATAGTATAACAAATATGAATCGCGTGCCAACCACCCTAATGCAATGTGTATATGCCAATGTGCACGATTCTGGAATTTCCAACAAAACCCTCCTCGATGGGCGTAAATCATAATTGTACTGCCTATCACACGCCTTAGTACTAATTATCGATGTGCAGTCTCTCACAGACTAGCACAATTTACTAGAGTGTAGCCTATCACAGGCCTTACACATCAGTTAAATCCTCGTAATGATAAGATGGACAAACTATCACATGGAACCATCCTATGGCCCATCACAGTCATCACTTAACTTCGTGGCCCATCACGGTCACCACTTAACATCGTGGCCCATCACTGTCACCACTGACACTGGCTCATCACAATCACCACAAGCTATGAAATGCATGAGCATACTCTGACTATTTTCACCATAATCATTAAGTAAATGCAGCTATTAAAAGATTCCCCATTTTTAATACTCATTTAACACTAACAATTTTTCAAACTTATCGCAGAGCAAACTCAAAACATTTTATGCTCCATACAATCCTTCACACACAAATTACATCAAATTTAATCTCCACCAAATCCACTCCTCAATCACACATAAATCTGTTTTGAATTACATAATCGCATCAAAACTTAATCTCCACAAATTCATACATAATCACATCTTAAACACATTAATATTAATCATAAATTCACAACATGTAACAAACCGTATTTTCACTCAAAATATATATATTGTTGCACACCTTTCTCTTACTCTCAGTTCACGAGCTTCAAGAGAGCCTTGCAAATCCTCCACTTTCATCTTATCAAGATCCTTTGATTCTTCAATTGCCATCATTATGTGATTGTACCTTTGTGTTAATGTTCTAAGGATCTTTTCAATAATCACCACTTTAATTAATGATTCACCATTTGTTCTCATCTGATTAACAACAACTTGCACACGATTGAAGTAATCTGCCACAACTTCATTTTCTTCCATCTGCAATAATTTGTATTGCCTTCTTAGCATATGGAGCTTCAATTTCTTGGCCTTTTCTCCACCTGTATAGTACTTGACCAAGATCTCTCATGCCTCCTTTGATGTAGATGCCTTCGAGATCCTCTCAAAGTTGTTTGAATCCACACTTTGTTGGATGTAAAACAATGTCTTGCAATCTCTTTTCTTGCAATATTTGAAAGTTGTTTGTTGTCTTTCTGTAGGATTCGCTCCAAGTTGATCATAGTCATCTTAAATAATCTTAAACACTTCTTAAGCTCCCAACAACGATCTCATTGATGCAGACCACCTCTCCCAATTCTTCCCATTCAGAATTGGCAGATTTGATGGAAACCCTCCTCCGTTCATGTCTTCTTTCTTTTCTTTCACTCACACTTGGGTTTCTCAATTTTTGATTCCCCCTCACACCTGCACTCGTGTTTCCCAAGAATTATAACCCAAGCTCTTGATGCCAATTGTTGGAACAAATTGTATATTTGAGAGGAATTGAAATTGAGAAGAAAACAGAAAATTCAGAAAACGGAGATTGATTATCAATATGGAGAGTGTAATATGGAGAATGATTAACAGTCTGGAATTCAGTCAGAAAAAAAAAATTATGTTTATGTCCTTGATTTTTATGGCTTTTATAGAAGCAGTTTCTTACTGTAGAAGTTGTAACGACCTCAACTAACTTATGACCATAGTCTAACTAACTAATTACAAATCAATTTGAATTACATCCAACAAGAGAGAGAGTTACATGCAAAGAATAGTAAAAGGAGAAATTGCATTGATGGAAGAGTTAGTTGTGATTGGAGAGTTGAAAAAGAATGAACGGAGGATAAGGAAGCAAGGGAGGATGGGTTTATGTCTGAACATGCTCCTTGTGTTCTCTATTCCAATACTCTCTCTTTCCAATTTTCTACAAATCACTTTTCAATCTTTCTATTTCTACTTCTAAGATATATTACTCTTCTCTTTATCAAAATTTTATCTAATCAAACGCCATTCTCAATTTTTATTTTCATTTTCATTTTAATTATGTATTTTGCGATTATGACGGTTTAAAACACATTAATTTTAAGATCTATAACGGTGAAAAATATATTAATAACTAAAAAGATAATTTAATAAAATAATAATTATTTTAATTTTTAATCATTTTTGAATATACATAAAACTAGTAAAAAAAAAATATTTGAAATATTATTATAAAAGACTATTAAAAAAAAATTGAATAATAAATAAAAAAGAATTTAGAATAAAATAAAAAAGAGGAGAGATAGACGATGTGAGTAGAGAAAATGTTATCATCATCATCAGCAACAAATGGTTTCATCCCTTGTTCAAGTTCAAGTTCAAGTTCAAAGAGTAAGAAAAGGGTATTCTTTTTAGACGTGAATCCTCTATGTTACGAAGGAAGTAAACCAAGCTTGAAGTGTTTTGGTAAGTGGCTATCTCTTTTTCTGTCTCCTCAAGTGACTCACACACACCCAGTTGTTGCTGTTATTGATGGAGAAAGAGGCAGTCAACATCGCAGAAACTTGATTCCTTCTTATAAAGCTAATCGATGCAGCAGCACAAGTTTTTCTATTTCAACATCACCAGGTCATGTTGGGAGATTCCAACCGCTTATTACTCGTGTCCTTCATAAATGCAATGTGCCGGTTTGTTATCCTTTTTCCTTCTCATTCTCTCATTATGTCAATTGCATCTCTTCATACTCACACCATCACTTCTTCGCCTCACATCCAACCCTAAACGCTATTACTGACATGTCACACTACTCAAACATTCATTATTTTTCCTTTATTTTAAGACTCTTAGGTTACTCATTATTTTATAGCTGATGTATCATTTGACGAATATTATAATTACAAATGATTAACTAGTTATAAATTTGTAAATTAAATCATACCATTTCTTACCAATAATGTAGCATAGACACTTCTAATCAAAGGTGTATCTTAAATTTATTTTATAAAAAAATAATTGGCCATGAGATTGACAACAAACAAGTAATAGATTTGGGTCTTTCTCAAATGAAATGAAACTACACATTTTAACATTTAAGCTTTGATTCAGAAGAAAGCAGCAGATGTATCCCCTCAGCTCAAAGGATCCTCCATATTTTTGGTTGGTAAGAAAGAAAGAAAAACAATATATAGCTTAGAATGCAAATAATGGCTTTTGATGTTTGTTTTCTATTTTATTGTGACTCAACCTCATTTATTTGATGAATCAAGGTATGAAAAGCTCTCTTAAAACCAATTTGGGAAAACTGCTGGCTGATGAATTGCGATATTATTATTTTGATAGGTACCTGTTCTTTTCATTTTGATTTTTCTGATAAATAGAAGGTAATATTATTCTCTGAGAAAAGGTAGCTTAATTTCCAATTTCTAGCTAAACTTGTTGTTTATGTACTCTAATTCAGTGATGATTTGGTTGAAGAAGCTTTAGGCGGTGCATCAGTTGCAAAATCCATCAAAGAGAGGGATGAATTGAGCTTCTTGGAATCTGAGGTAATTAACTGTCTTGCACATACTAATTTCATGTTTATTACTCTGTTTCATCTGTGCATTAGAACAATGTGATCCTATTCTTACCCAACTAATTTCTTCTAATTTGTTGACTCGATTAGTGCTTCTCACTTAAATTTGAGGATAAAGATGCTCACATACATTAATCATATCTGATAAACTATGTAGTACCAACACTTTCAAACAAAGGTCTGTCTCAGTGTTCGACACGACACTGACACATTATTTACATTCAATTATTTCATTTTCTCAAATTATTATTTGTGTCGACATGTCAATGTCAGTGTCGTGTCTAGTGTATGTGTCCGTATCTGTGTGAATTAGACAATTGGTTAACTTATGTTTTATATTTCAAATACTGCAGACTGAAGTACTTAAGCAATTGTCAGCCATGGGTCGACTAGTAGTTTGTGCTGGAAATGGTGCTGTCCAAAATTCAACTAATCTGTATGGATTTATTGTTGCAGACTATTTGAGCTCACATTTCTTACCTTTACTGATACTCCTTCCGATTCTTTTTAAATGTCGCTTTTGTAGAAAAAATTTGTTCCTATTCATTTGTGGTTTTCAAAGTTTAGTACAATACTATTAATTATTGTTTTGTTAATAATACTATTAGCTATTTATTGCAGAGAAAGAAATATGTGAAATGAGATAATAATAAATAGTCAAAGGTATTATAAGAAAAAGATAAATAATTCCATAAAATATAACAATTTTTTAGGATCGCAGGCCCATGTTGTGGGGAGTTATTAGAAAAATATAGAAGAGGGGAGAAATGGAATGATGATGTGGCAAGGTGAGGAGAGAGAAATGGTATCTTTGAGAATATCATTTGTGTTAGTTATGGACAGAGAATATTGTTTTCTGTAGGAGCTTGGCTCTGTGGACATTAGGATATTCATCTTTTTCCTGTTATGTTATCTTTTATTTTCAGAAATAATACAATCTTTATTTTCCATTGTTGTTCTATTTTTTCCATGTACTGTTTTTGTGATCTGGGTTTCGCATTGGTATGTCTAAATAACCTTAAAACGACAATTAAAAAGGAACAGAGGGAGTAATATGTCAAACTTCATTTTAACTTCATTTTAACTTCATTGTTGTTTTGACATGCTCTTAAAATTGTTATAGGGCACTCCTGAGACATGGGATTACATTGTGGATAGATTTGCCTTTAGACATTGTGGCTAGGGATGTATCTGAAGATCAGATTCAATTTTCTTCAGGATCTTACCCAGAGGTTGGTTCCTTACAGTTAAAAATTTAATCATATGTTTACAAACTTCCACTTGCAGTGAATCTAAACCATAAATTGTTAATGTCTCTGATAATTGACATTAGGTAATGGATGAACTGGGTGCTCTATACAATAAGCACAAAGATGGATATGCTACAGCTGATGCAATTATTTCACTTCAAAGTATATATTATTATATAACCTTTTTGGGCTGTTTTACATTTTTTTTACCAGTGTTGTCAAATAGTCGCTATAGCGTAGCAAAATTGGAACAGTTCGCTATTGATTCACGATATACTATTTAGTACAATGTGTTGTCAAATAGCCACTATTGTGGCGCTATAGCTTAGCGAAACTTGAACAAACCGCTACTTTCACAACACTGTTTTTGACAACAAGGGGTGGTGGGAGTGATTTGCCATCATGTATGCCTCAAGTCCTAAAATAACTTCTTTCTTTTGACAGAAGTAGCTTCTCAGTTGGGTTATGATAACTTAGATGACGTTACAACCGAAGACATGACTTTGGAGGTTATTATTTTGAGACTAAAGGACATGCATAGTCAGTGTAAGGTTATTTTAAAGTGACAGCCAATCACAAATTGCCAACATGTTAAATATATACATAACTTCCCTTTTCAGTTTTTTTTATTTGATGTGTTGTCAATATGTGATTGGTTGTCAATGTAAAATAATTTTATACTGACAGTACATAGTTCTTAATCTTTATCATTTTTATTTAATCAATTTTATTAGCTTTGATTTCAAGTATGCAGTACAAAGTTTTTAAGCTATGTATCATTAATGTGCTTGCACAATTTTCCTCTAATGTTAGGCTCTTGGAGAGATTGAGAAGTTGACTAGAGTAAAGAAGATGATAGAAGAAGCTGCAAGACCATTTTAACCAACCTGGGTTGGGCCATGCTTCTATTACCTGTTATTATGAATTTCAAAATTCCAAAAGTTTTTTGAATTTACTAATTTGTTTACATTTGATCTTTGTTTATTTGGATGATGATACTAGTTTAATTTCAGAAAATATAAAATTACTCATTCATGTACCTCCTCCAATTCACCTTTTTACACATACCGTGGGTCCCTGTGATTAATTGATTTCTCCACAAGTAGATGGTTCAAATGTAAAAAGACTGGTGCTTAACATGGTAAAGTTTCATTCCTCACTTTATATAAACCCCCATAATTCCCTAACAATAACAATGTGCTATCCAATTTAGTCATTGTTTACTCAAGTTCCATCTACATATGACTCTTAAGTTGCACATGTGTATTCAACATATACTTTGTGTCGGATACAAGACTCAGTGCAAAATATGAAAGTACTTACGGATTTTTTGTGTTGAGCTTAAAGTGCATAAAAAAAAATTCGAGTGACCACAAGGCAAAAAAAAAAGGGATTGGTGCAATTTTTCAAGGTGTGCGTATGAATGCATAATTTTTGTGTCCTTACATCATAATTTACCACAATTTGTTTTCCCTATTCTTTCTCTGTAACTTTATGCTGGTATTAAAGTGTGAGGGTAACCTCACAATAGAATAAACAATCCTTTCATTGTTAAAGAAATTATTTTTTTATGGATAATTAAAAACTTTTTATAAGATAGACAATCATTTCAGTTTTTAAAATGTGTGAGGCGTCACTATAATAGTATAATTTATAAATGCAAAATTATAAAAAATATACATAAATGTATAATTCTATATAATCATTGAATATGCCCTTTTGTTAGTTAATTTGATATTTAAATATAGTTTTTGTTAGCAATTAATTTTATTGAATATTTTTTATTATTTTTTAAAAAAACCGCAAGTATCAATGTATCTCATAATTAGGGGTCAAATAATTTTTTTTAATATATTATTTATGTATTTGGATCCTCGACACTAATAACAGTAAAGGATAGAGATCACTTTTTCATATATGATCTAATCAACATGTCAAAAAAATATCTAATCAAAAAATCACATAATAATATAATTTTGCTATGCAATAAAATGTGATTACATAATCTAAAATAGGGGGCAAAATTACTAAAGGGAAAATACTTCATGGACAAGACAAACATTTTGATTATGGTTTATATTAATATTTGAGTGAATGCTCAAATTGATTCTAAAATAGGGGGTAAAATTACTAAAGGGACTTCATGGACAAGACAAACATTTTGATTATGGTTTATATTAATATTTGAGTGAATGCTCAAATTGATTCTTGGAATTATAAGCGTCATTAAATTAATTTCTGAATTTTGTGAATTGACAAATACGTTTTTAAAATTGTAAAATATCAATCAAATAGTTACTATGTAAACTTATATCATTATATATTTTGATGTGGTACTGCAAGTGGCTTGTCCACATTGATCCTACATCAATTTCATATACCGGAGACAAATTTGCTAATGAAATTTTGTTATTTCAGAGATAAATTTGTGAGTAATTACAATTGTGCATAGATTAATCATGGATAAATTAGCCTATAAATGATTTAAATTTCATCGGAAAATTAATTTACGTTGTAATGACATTAATATGAGATCAACATGGAGATGTCAAATATTCATTTAACATGTCATATCATAATCTCTAATGATAAAAATTTAAATATGAACTATTTTAATTACTATTTTATAATTTCAATGATGTATTTATTAATTTAGGAAATTTCAAGAACAAATTTGGCTAAAACTTACTATTTGAATAATTGATTTACCTATTCACTCATTAATATTCTCTTAAGGGAAAACATATGAATATTTATTTGATTATTTCACATAAATTAAAATAGTATATTTATAAAATTACTTTTATTCAATTAAAAAAAAATTACATTTGTTATATTTGTTATATATATGGATGTATTCACCATTATCATAAGGTGAAAAATATTAATTTAAAAGTGATAAAATTGATACTCTCTTTGTTCTTTTTTAATTGTCACATTTGTCATAAAATTTTGTTTGCATTTAACTTTCAATAATTATGCAAATATATGAGATAAAGATAATAAACGACTAAAAAAGATTATAGTTTAATTATATTGGGATTTTAGGTTATAAAAAAATATATTTTAATTATATTTAGGTTTAACAAGGTTATAATTTTTATAACGGAAGTTAGATAAAATGACTATTTTAAAAAGAAATTATATTTGAAGGGATGTAAACCAAACTAAAAAATTTACGAGAAACAAAATCAAAAAAGTTATAATTACAAAGACTAAAAACATATTTAAACCTAATTATAATTATTCATATATGATCTGTGACAAAAATGTTGGTAGTATCAATGTATATTTTATCACATAATAGTAGCGATTTATCTATATCTGTTAAAAATTATATAAATAAATTAAATAATTTATAAATTGTGAAAAGTTTTTTGGTAGTTTATGTGTTCAAGTTTTTGTACCGGAAAATATTTTTAAAATTTTTCGATAGTTTCTGAAATATTTTTTATAAATTTTCCAGTATGTTTTTGTACTGAAGAACATAAATTAAATTTTCCAAAAATAAAATTTTTGAAAAACTTTTGCATACTAAAAAATTTGAATTGATTGTCCTAGGAATCTTTGAATGGTGAAGAAAGAAAAAAAAAAGTAAATTTGAGTTTGTAAATTAATAAAAAAATTCAATGATAAAATTGACATTTTAAAAAATTGTGGGAATATAAGTATTATAGTGGAGGTAAAGGATAAATTTTCAATGTGTTATACCATCTTTCATCGTCATTGTCATTGTTACATATATATTTTTTTCTTTTGACAAAATACATTATTATTGTTACTAAAAAAGGTTTCACTCAAAACTTTAAGTTTTAAAATTTTACATAATTATCAAAGTGAGACTTGATATTGAATCAATGTGGTCACAGAATCAAGGTTCCAATATTTGGAGAAGACTTCCTAGTTAATGTAAATATAGAACAAAGATGAACCACTAATAATGTTAATAATGAGATCACCTTAACAAGAAATGAACCATCAATTTTAGTCTCTGCACTATTTTGGATTCTCTATTTCTAAATCCACAAATCATTCAATTTTTAAAAATAATTGACTTTTTCTCTACTTAATAACAAGGTTTCACTCAAAACTATATTAAAGTAGAAAATTTTACATTATCGTCAAAGTGAGATAGAATATTGAAACAGTGTGGTCAGTGATTCAAGGTTTCGATCGTTGGAGAAGACTTCCTAGTCAATGAAAATATAGAATAAGGTATGAACCACCTTAATAGTATTACAAAGTAACTAGTAAATGGAACAAGGTATAAATCTTCTCTTTTTAGTCTTTATATTTTGTCTCATTCATGATTTTAGACCACCTATTTCTAACTCTACAATTTTAGTCATTCAATTTTTTTAAATAATTGACTTTTCTCTCATAAATTTTAAGACTGAATTTTAATGATGTGATAAGTGAAATGCTTGTGTGACAACTTTGTTGATAATGTTACATTGTCTAGGTAGATTGTTACCTAAAAAGTAATTTACATTTCACCAGAATATTACTCTAAATCACAAAAATAATCAAATCTAATGTAAAATAGTCTAGATGGATTCTCATTTAATTTAATAACTCATTTCTTTATCATCACATCAATTGTTACGTATATTTCACATGTCAAACCATTACAAAAATCAACAATAGATGTATTGGTAGAAAAACATTATGTATTTTGCAAATTGAGAGAACAAATTCATGGATTGAAAATGGGGAAGCAATATTGTAAATGAGACAAAATAGAAGATAAAAAGTACATCTATAATTTTATATTATTTATTCAAACTACTCTTGAATTTATTGGTAAAATAGTATTTCCAAAGAATAGTTTGTGTTGGTTAATTGTTTTAGGATAAATTGTGTACAAAAATCTCTAATTAGTATCCCTAAATTTTTGTTTATAATTTACTTCGAAAGAAGGATAAGATAAGTTTGAGATTTGAAAAATTTGCATAAAGATAACTTATGCATCTTATAATTTAGTGATATCAATCCATGCATCGTATAACCCCAAGTGGAAGAAATTTTGAGATGAAAAATCAAATCAATGAATGCTTCTAAGACCCATCTTTGTAGACAGCCACTTCCAAGTAAATAACTGAAAATGTCAATTGTTGAGACCAAAATGAGCTAGAAAATGAAGTGTTTTCATTTTGGTTGTTATATGTGAGCACTATTTTATTTGTAAGGTTAGGGTAGTAGCTGGTTTTTAATCATATATGCTATCTATCTGTTCGATGTAAACTGATTTTTTCTTGGTTATTCTTCACACACCTTGTACTACTCAGTATAATTATCTTTTAATAAATTTTTGGCTTTTTCAAAAACAAATTATACAAGCTGCATCAATGTGCGAGAGCTTGAGAGGTTATATATATTTGGACCATATGTGATTATAATTAAAATCTTAGCTGAACATTCATGCAAAATAAAATCACTTGAAAATCTGGTATACATTTTACATGAAAAATTTCCCAAATTGAAGGGTTAAACATCAAAAACATCTTGTAAATGTAAACAGGACGATTGCACCTGACAATCTCAGCAAATAAAGATAAATTAATCAAATTACATTATTAATCGCAGCACCTAGTAGAAACAAGTATTGAACAAAACCTGAACCTAACGGTATCTGGACGGACTAAAAGCATGATATCGTCCGTATGCTATAGAGGCGTTGCAAAACCTGTCGCAACATAAAGTAAATGTCAGGGTTATTGAATATTAAATGAAGTTTAAAGGATTCCAACAAATTTCTTGATAGCTCTAATTTTTATCATAATAACAATATGCAGTCAAAATCATCCCACAGTCAGCAGTCAACAGTAATGAATAATAAAGCATAAAATTAACGGCATTAAAACATAATTATGATGAAGGGCTTCAAAATGCAAGAATCCTATCAACTTATATTGATGATTTATGTTAAAAAAGTACTATGATGATTGGATGGATAAAACAATGAGATTACAAGGAAGCAACTTTTGCTATCAACTATAGAAAAAATTAGACAAGGCATTTCAATTTAACAAACAAAAAAACTTCAAATAGAAATAAGGAGACAAAAAATTGTCCTTAATATTCGACAATTATTTTGGGTCTTACTCAGGACTTTGATTTTTCCCAATACACCCCCTCGCCCCACTATTGGGCATGGTGTACAGATATAAATGGTGGGTGACCTGAATTGGCAGGCTCTAATACCGGCGCCTTTCTATGTTTATGTTTAGGTCCTATCTCTACTTAATGTGGGACTTGGTTTTTTTTTCCAATACGGAAGTCACTTTATCAATAACCCTATCTATATCTAATTAAACCCCACGGCAGGCTACCCCAGCTAAGTTGAATGTAGCATAGCCAATCAACAATCCTATCTAGGTTTAATTAACTAAGCATTTGTTTCAATAAATAAGAAAAGTTCTATATGCCAAACCTTTTCTTTTCCATCATACTAGTCAGCCTTGTCGTCATTTTTGGCCTATTAATAAACTAAGTAAACCTACAAAATCATCCGTAATCTCTCTTCTGCCAAGTCCTAATTTAGTTAATTTAAATAAAAAAATATTATGAAACACATTGCAAGATATTCTCTCAATCCAATTGACTACTAAAAAACACATTGTCTGTTTAGGGTTTTTCTACAACACAAACTGGTGTTCTAACCACTATGAGATTTACCCCTTCTTCCAAACCCTTTTTCACCTCAGAAACCTTAACCCTCTACTACTTTATTTGACCAAGTTCTATCCTTCCCCTGCCCAACCAGTCAGCCTCCTTTTGTCACACCTATCTTCCGAGACTTCCCTAACTCATCAAAACTCTCAGCTTCTGTCATCACTCAACACAACAAGAGGTACATTCTCTCTGATCTTTGGGTTCTCCGTAAACTTTACTATTGCCTTTTGCTGCATTCTTCTTTTATAATTATTACCAAATATAATATAGATGTTTAAATTTAGATATTAATTTCCAATAACTACTAACTAAATTTGAATTCCACCTTTTTTTTTTGAATTCTACTTGATTTTTTCATGTTAAAATTAAGAATATCATCATCATACTTTTATTTAAAAGCATGTTTTTCATATTTCTAGTAGGTTGATCTTGTTGGCATGTTATGATCACACAATTTATGATCTTTTACCTCCCTTTTGATCCTAAATAGAACCTCAATTTTGACAAACATGGTTGGCATAGTTTCTACAAGTGCTTAAAGGAGCAGTTATAAGAAGCAATTATTTCCCTTATAAAAAATGAACAAACAGATGGCAGATGCTTAGTTGAATATCACCATTATGCCAAAATGTTAAATATGAATCTTCCCCCAGCAATAATACAGGCAATATAACGCCACTCGCCACAGCTTTACTTTTTCCATTTAGCAAGAGTCTCCCTCCTAGTTCTCATATGTTTTTCCTCACTTCATTAAAATCTATGCATATTCTAACTTCGATTGAGCCACTGTTAATTCTTTTAGGCTCAATTTTTTACTTATATGTCACTACATTTGCCTATTCCTGCCAGGGACACAACATCAAGATGGTATTTCAAATGTTCCTTGGTCCTCGCATACATGAAGTATCCTTAAACTTATCCTATTTAGGAAATAAAAGTTGAAAGTAAAAACTTGCCTGCCTATGTATTCGAAACATTGTTTTTAGGTCTCATCCGCTGTAATTGAATCAAATGGACATTTAACATCAGTAATTATGAACCGAATTACCAACTGCAGTTGCTAATGAATTTGGGTAAATAGTGGTGAAATGATTACAAACAAATTGAACAGAAAATAAATGTGAGAAGAAAATACAACAGTAGTGTCAAACATCATTGCCACTTAACTACACCCTGTCATAAGAAACTAGAAGCCTTCAGACAAACTATGTAATTACAAAATGATTACTGTACTTAAAGAATAACTAATAATGATTATCCTCGAAGATTACTACATTATCTTATTATTGAGTAGATATAAGGCCTAAACAAAGTTTATAAAAGAGAGGCACCCCTAGCCTTACAAGCCGATTTTGTAAAGATGAGTTAGACCCAATATAAAAAACCTAATACTTTAAGACCGAAATGCCAAATCAAATAACATTGCAATTTTGCAAAGAACCATTACACCTATTCTTTAATGCATGTTTCTCATGCTGTTATGTTTACTCACACATCAAAAGATGCAGGCATGCGAACAACCAATAATAAAATTACAATCCTATGCAGTATTCACTAACCAAAAGTTATTACAGCCATGTTAAAGCAAACACAAAATTTCCAAATGATAAAAACATAAAGCATGGTAGAATCATAGTAACGCTCCTTGTTATTTGTTTATCAAAAAAGCAAACCCTCAATTGAAGGAAGGAATAATAAAGAGAATACCTTCTGAAAGACAACCCCAGTTGTTATTATGCAAAGACAAGAGAGAAGTGAACAATGCAGATGCAGTAGCACTATGCAAGGGCGTCAATGATACTTGTGCACCTGCTAACTGCACCGGAAACCTAAAAACCAACCATAACAATAAATATTCAAATCATACGCATTTAAAACAAAATATAGAATCAATAATAACAATGTATTCTCAATGAGGGAAGAAGGAGCGAAATTTACCAGGAATTCGAGAGTGAGCGTTTGGGTGAGGAAGATTGAAAAAAAGAGGCATTGAATTTAGTGGAGTTTGAAGAAGAAGGTAAAGTAGATCGACGAGATATTAGGGTTTTGGCAGAAGAAGAAGCTATTTGGAAAGATTTCCTAGCACAGTTGGCCGCCACCGCCATTTCGTGTGGTGTTCTTCTTCTCAGTCAGTGGTGGGAAGGACTCACCGAACAAGGGGTTTGCCTTATGGGCTGGGCTGGGCTGGATCTAATCACCTTTCAAATGGATCTTTCTACCCACCAACACAAATGGGCCTGATAAGTTTATTTAAATTTCATCTCATACACTATACGTAATATTAAAATGGTTTAATTGCAGTTTTGGTCTCCTATTTTAGCTGCATCACGTCTTTCTATTTTATTTCTCTCTAGTTTTAGTTCCCTAAATCAGAATTTTGGTCCAAAAATTGATGAAATTTTATTCTTTTTGCATTTATTTAAATCACACTATGCCTCAAGATCTCGTTGTTCAACAATTGTACATGAAATCTATAATCATAAATTGTGCGATGCGACTTTAAAAATTATCACTTCATCAAGTTTTAGACCAAAAATCTGTTTGGAGACTAAAACTAGGGTGAAATAAAATAGGAGGACTACTTTTGTGATTCAACTAAAATAGGGGGACCAAAACTGCAATTAAGCCTATTAAAATATGTGAATGACTATATTATAATTTGATCATAAAAATGTGACATAAATCAAATTTATTGAAAACATCTTAATTTAACAAAATTTCAAGAAATTTTATGCGAGCGATATATAGAACAAATATTTTTAATTAATTTTAAAGAAATTAATAAATTTATTTAGGCAATAACATATCATGTATTTGGTACGGTTTGGACACTAATTTGTTTAAATTATACTTATTAATCATTAAAGTATTAATCATTATTCTCGTAGATATAAAGAGAAGTATTAATTTCTCTATTCTCAAACATGAATAGAAACTATTTATAGGAGATATAAAGTTGATTTAGTGGCTTGAGTGAAGGAGTTGGAAATTGGAGTTATAAAGATAACATTCACTTTTGAAAAACAATATAAAATATTCATATTCTCAAATATATATATAGAAATGTTAATATATACCCTTAAGACACTTATTAGTATATTAAAAATAAAAAATTTATATTACAAATTGTGCATTTCTTTATCTTGAAAATTTTGCATCTCATATTTTCAAAATATAATTATTATTTCTTTTTTAATAGAAAGGAACAATATGTGAAATTAGCTAATTATATATATGTATATATAATATATCTTTAATTAATATAATTTAACTTTACAATTATTCTTTTAATTATCTAATGAAATCAATTTTTATAAATATCACTTTAATGATTATTCTAATTTTATGAAATGGAAAAGATTATTTAACATTTCATTAACTTTATTAATGAAGTTCGTTTAGTTGGTAAAGAGTTAGCTGACATCCAACAAAATTGTAGGTTCAACTTTCACTATTGATGTAAGAACATTTTTTGTGTGTAATTTACAAGTATATCTATCAATATTCTTTGAACCTCCATTCCACTCATGATGAACTTTAGAAATTATACATTGAACTAACTTTAGTCGGTCATCTCATATCATTAATTTGTCCCATTTGAAATTGTCTCAAATATGTCATTTTATATTTGAAAACATATTTATTTATTTTTTCAATGTTACCACGATTTATTAAAGAAGTTACTAGTATACGGTAGACAAATGATAAATGAAGTGCAAATATATTTTAGTTTTAATATTCATTTTGATTCATATTAAGTGTCTCATGTGTAATATTTATTTGTCTCATATTATTTCTCTTTTTACGCTACTAATGAAATATTATTTATTTTTTTTATTAATATATTTTATTTATTGTATCTCAACTTATTTAATTATTCTATTAACTACTATTGATAAGAATATTTTTGTCCAAAAATTAAGAATATTTTAGTAAATAAAATTTATTTTTCATTAAAATTAATACAACTAATAATTTTGCTAAGAACTATGCACGACTTAAATAAGACATTCTAACCAGAGGGGTATTAATTTGCATTAAAGATTTAAATATTTATATAAGTAGTAATTTTCTGGGGTATTAATTTGCATTAAAGATTTAAAGATTTATATAAGTAGTAATTTTCTTAAGAAACATGCAGGTGTGCTTATTTCACATATATTAAAAATTAACTATAAATAAAAGAGAGATAATAATAACTTTATCAAATTTTTTTATTAACAATTAATGAGTTTTCTACTATCATAAATATAAAATAAAATATAAGTATTTTGATAATAATATAGATATTATTAATTGAAGAATACATTAAACAAAATAATTAATAACTAAAATCAACATTTATATTGAGCCAATTTTTTATAACTAGAATGACATTAACTATGAGACAAAATGAATAATTAAACCTAGAGCGAGTATAATGTTATGAAGTGATTAAGTACAAAGTGTTTATTTGAAATGTGATTAAATACATTCTACTTTTATTATTTAAATTCAATGTATGTCTCACACTTTAAAAATAAATTTCACATAAAGTGATAAAATCTATATAAATTTCATCCAACAAAAAATAAGTGTTAAAATGAATGTTTGAAAGAAAATGCTTTTTACACTATTGTTGAAAGTTATTTATATTTATCTAAGTAAAAAATTCAATGTGAACTTCATTTGCAAATGTTTCACATGTTCAGAAATCCAATTGTATATTATGATTGTAAATAACAAAGTTAGGTTTATGTGTTCAATTTATTTCCTAGAATGTGTACTAAGTTTTTAAGTTTTAGTTATCCCCTTGCAACAACATTATAATGCATAGTATAAATTTATAGCTGGGACAGTTGAAGCATAACTAGATTCTCTATCTATGCTACTTACCTTGTTCAAGGGGGCTAAGGTAGAAAGAATATTAACAATTGGTAGACAATGAAAACACAAGGATAATATTTTTAATTTGAAAAAAAATAAATTAGAAGGCCTCAGCAACATAGGTGTGTTTCATGATTTTCTCCTTGTTACACCTAACCACAATAATATATATATGAGATTTTAAAAAGTCAAAAGAATTATACAATAATGATTATATAATATATCGGTTCCACTTAATTTATTTTAAATATTTTATAATTTATTTAATTAAAAAAAAAATAAAAAAAAACTCCCCTCCCTTCTCCTCCAATTCAACTGCCATTGAGCTTTTATATTTTAAGTCTCTAGATCACATCAATTCTTATCTTTGCTATATGTAATTAGAAAGTATAAACTCTTTAATTAATATTAAAAGTGCAAAAGGGCCCTATTAGCCATAGGTTATACTAATTGAGTTCGTTTCTTTATTAAGTACATTGAAATTTTGGTTGCTATTTCATCTCACTTAACGGTCTAAACATATATTAACGGTCATATTGCAAGGGAAAATTTAGATTTAGTCAAATTAATCAGCATCATAATCTTCTTCCCGTTAATCAAACACCTAATGATTATCTGTAATGCACTGATTATATCTCAACTTTGTGATGCTAAATTTTAATCATGGTACCGTTGTGCTTTCGCTTTCATCTTTGCTCATGCACATTGCATTTTAATTAGTGAATAGTGACTTTAGTTCAAAGTCCAAACTACTACATCATCAAGTCAAGATACAAGAGTATCATGCTCAAATCATATTTTTCATGATGTTTGGTTTCAATGTGAGTTGTCATGATCAAAACCGACTACCGCAATTTTTTAAAGTTAACATTTTTAATTTTTGAAAATAATGCAGTAGTCGTAATTTTTGAAAATTACGGTGATTTATCGTAATTTTAACAAATTTATTATAATCTTAGATGAAAACATACATTTGTTTGAAATATTCATACTATATATAAGTATATAATTATTATAAGAGTTTAATTTTTTTACAATATTAATATAAACAATTTTACGATATCAACTAATTATATACATAACTTTTGAGATAGTTAAATAAAATTAAATATAATTTTTAATTAAATGATTATTATTGATTGACAATATATAAAATATTTCCACAGTGCAGTATCTGTTCTTTCAGAACTATTTATTACTCATTGTTGGATCAGCAAGCCTTAAGTAAAACCATATTATGAGATGACCTTCTACCAACATCGATTAAAAAACATTGGTTAATTAGATTCTATGACAACTTGTGATAAACAAAAGCCATATTAGGTAGTTAGCGGTTAGATTAATCCTCCATATTATTGCAATGAGAGTGTTAGGGACATACTAATATTTTTTTAATTTTTTCTCCATTCTAAAATAATTGATCTATTTATAAAAATAGTTTTAAATTAATTGATCTTATCAATTTTCAATGTATTTATTTTCAATTGTACTATTTAATTAATATTATTTATATCATTTTTAATGTAATATTTTTATTATGAATTTATGACATTGATAATAAATCAATACTTAACAAGAATAATTTAATAAAAATAGTATTTTCTTTTTTATTTATATATTTTTTTAATATGTATGAAATGATTAAATGATTCAGGTATTTTCAGACGAAAGAAGTATATATTTTTCAACACATTCACTTCTCATATTATTTGAATTTTAAATGAGATATGCTAAATTTTGTGGATTTTGCATAAATTTAATTACTTATATAAATTAAAAATGAAAGAATATTTAAAGGGATACAGCTCATTCTGTTTTTATGTATCAAAAGACAAAGGTAAAGTAAATTAAAATTGCAGCTCTTAGAATCATAATTTACGAAATCCTAATTTAGTTTCTTAAATTAACAAAAATAATTAAATTAAGTCAACTTTTCAAATTTAGCACCACAATTTAAAATGTTTTATGTTTATTTTGATGCATTGAGAGACTATTCAATTTAATTTGTAGGTCTTTTATAGATTTTGATTGATGTTTACCAAAAACAATTTATGATTGAGAAAAAAATAATTCTAGAGATGTAAAATTAATTATGACATGTTTGGATGTTACTTAAAAAAGTTGTTTCAGACTTGAACATATAATTTAGAACTTTTGTATTTATAATTGATTTTTTTCTCTATAATTTGTTTTTCAACTCAATTTTAATTATATTAATGTATCTAAAAATAAATTATTTTATATTTAACTTAATTTTAAATAAAATTAATTTATTCAAAATAATTTTTTGTCAATACATAACCAAATATGTAGTAAATTGATTGATATTCTTTAATTTAAAAGATTAATTTATTAATTTATAAATTTAAGGACTAAATTGTTCGACCATTATAATGTCAAGAATCAAAATGGTGATTTACTCAAAGAAAAATGTTTTTATTTTGGAGTTTTGAGGTTATAGAATGCATATATACTTTCACTTTGAAAGCACAAATTTGAGAAAAACACATGTTTTATGTCAAAATTGTATATATATGGTTTTAAAAAATTTGAAGTAGAGGCTCGTAAGTAGAGATGACAACAAAACTCGTACACGTGGGTATCTATCCAAATAGGTCTTGATTTGGAAAGACAAATTCATTTTGATTGAGTGCGGGTGCATGTTTTCTCCAAAATTAAAATTTGAAATAGAGACGGATTTTAAATGTTGATATTCACCCCACAACCGTCCCACTAGTAATATTATTGTAATTTTTACTGTTGTAAGTACAGAAGTACGCCTAAGAGGTGGTGGGTTAGGTGTTAGTAAATTTTCTTGTTTTCAGTGATATGGTAGTTGAATTTTCTGAGTTAATATAATGTCTACTAATAGTAAGATGCAGTAAATAAATGAACACAATAGATTTATCCTGGTTCCCCTTATAACCAAGGGTACGTCCAGTCCTCTTGCACACCACAAGAGATTGATCCACTAATTGTCAGAAAATGTACAACTCCCACCCTGGGATTCTTGCTACAAACTTCTAACAACACTTCTAAGATAGCACACCACTATCTTAGATTAAGCTACTTTTAAAAAAGTATTACTTTCTTTTACAAGTGATACAATATGATTTGAATAAGAATAAGGAGAGGTATATTGATAAATAATCCAATAACAATTCAAGTACTTGAGAACCTTTCTGAATGATATGAAAATGAAATGCAAGTACTTTGTAAAAAATCAGAATTTTTTTCAAAGTTGTTCAAGGTATTGATTCAAGGATTGTGTGTTGTTTGATCTGAAGTTATGGGGTATTTATACTCCATAAACATCTCTTCAGATTCGTGGCCATTGATCCAAGAGGTTTGATGAAAAAATACAATGATTTGGAGCCATTTCAGATCTGAAAAATTGTATTGCTTCTAGTTGTATTCGAATACACGATGTGTGTATTCGAATACACCTCTTTGTAACGTTCAAAAATATTCAAAAATTACACCTTGTATTCGAATACACATGTGTGTAGTCGAATACAGATTAGTAAAAATTTGCCACTGACTTACTTTGTATTCGAATAGAGAAGGTTGTAGTCGAATACAGATATAATGATTTTGACCACTGACTTGATGTGTATTCGACTACACATAGTCGTAGTCGAATACAACTTTGAGACTTTTGCTTCTGACTTGCTTTGTATTCGAATACAAGATGCTGTATTCGAATACACTTATGTATTTTGTCAAAAATATTAGTTTTAAGACTTTGTTAATGCTATTTTGACTTTTGAAAATACTTTATATGCATATGTAAATATGACTTGTTCTCATGTAATAGAAGTATTGGTTTGCATCATATACCTTTACATTTTAACATTTAATATTTGGATTTGAACCTTTATTAATGAAGATATTTGAACTTCTTTATGAGATTGTTGCTTTGACCATAATGGTTGATCTTTGTCATCATCAAAAACTTGTAGTTTCCAAATGTTTATACACATGTACATATTCAATATACTTAATATTTTTTTAAATATTAAAAATTATAAAACTTATCTCTATAGAAAATATAATTTTAATATGTATTTATTATTGCATACAATAATAATAAATATAACTTTTAAATCTATTATTTTATATATATGAATCGGTACGGAACGCAAAAATCTGAATTCTGTCACATACATAAATAAAGACTTAAATTTTACACCTGATAAAAAATAAGTGTGGTTAGAAGAAGTAAAATTTATTCGCGCCTCCACCCCATTGTTATGTCTACTTGAAAGTATAATTCAGATATGATAGAGTATGAGATCAAATTTAAGATACATTTTTTTTAGTACATGTGAGTTACACAACTAATCTATCTCTATATCTAAGTATAAAAGTCTTTTGAGATTTTTTATTGTCCTTTTTGTTAATACCTTCTTTGAATTTTCAATTACCTTAACTATTTCTTTACTAACATACATATAATTAATTTGCATATTTTTCTATAATCAACAATCAATACAATTATATAAACATTAACATAATCTTCTTTTTTCAAGAATAAATAAGAAAAAAGTATATTAATTTTTAATAAATTTGATATTATTAAATATTTTCTTAATTTCTATAATTTAATCAACAATATCCTATATTTAAAGGACAAAAATAGTATTTATAAAAAATATGGGGTAGATAAAGTTGCTCCCTTCATTTAATGTTGTTCATTGTTCGCATGTTCTCATTAATAGATCTCTGTGAACACAGAGGCCCTGGCCCAATTTTTGTGAAAAAGTCGTCTACATAAATTGTTGAAACACTTGTATAATATAGGATATAAGACATATATAGAGACAGTACATAAAAAATGTTTATGCTTTAAAACCAAAAAACATGCATTTGGTCCAATAAACACTTTGTACTCGTGTTATTATTTAATATTGACAGTTCGATACTAAACTAAACTTATATTCTATAGTAAGAGTAATGACATAGATAAATAAGTCCGTGAAGTTAATTTCACAATACATGACACATGAAATAGATATTTAGGTGTTTTAATAATTTAGTAGAAGTTTAATAAAATATATATTAAGAGATGTAGATATATTATATTTCTATTTTTAGTATCTTAATAAATGTCTTAAGAATTTAAAAAATATATATTATCATTTTCCTAAATATATTTAAGTTTTTTAATCAATTAATCTCTATAATTGCACACATAAAATATTTTATGTAGAAAAAACAAATTGGTGTGGGTGATTCTTAATTAAAAATAATATTTGAAGGACAATCTTGTATATTTTAAAAGGAGGGTGAAGAAAATAAGAAAAGAGTGATTAGACACATATTCTAGAATGACAACAAAATCAGCAATATTTCCCACTCTATTTTTGAGATAATCTTAGAAGCGAAGGCAATGCAGATAGACTTACCCTTATTACTATTATTTATATAGTTTTATTTGAGTCTTTAATATTTGGAATTTGGACATTGGCCAACAATAGTTGTCCCGTGAACTTTGTCACACACCAATACAAGAGCATGTTTTGGGTGGTTTAAGGACCACCTCATCCTTTAAGTTCACATGGCTTTGTATATTTGTGGAAAATCCAATTTGCGCGTCCCTCTAATTGTTCTCTCCCTCTAAAATTTATCAACATATCATGTCTTTTTTTTGTCTCTTCATCAAACTCTCTTCTAGTGCGTTCTAACCAATACCATAGAATCACTAATAATTGAACCAAAACAAAAACAAAACAGTCACAAGTGAATCAAATCATCAATGGAAACTCTAACTATGAACAAATTATTAAAAAAAAAAATAGTATTTAATTTTTAATTTAATTTGATTTGATTCATTGCTCCCACCATTAGGGAAGCAAACAAAACAAGCCATAAACACTTACAATTAATAATCTTATAATAATAATAATAATAATATATCTTCCAAATTCCAACTGTAGTACCATACCTTAACTTTTCTATCAAACTAAAAATTGAAAAGAAAAAAAAATTACATTACTTAAAATATTAAAATAATAAAAATTCAAAACAAATAGTTCTTTTACCGCTGATTTTTTTGTAGCAGAAAAGAACCCGTTTTGATTTTTTTTTTTTCCTATTGAACCAACCATCTTCTCATTCTTTTCTCACTCAATCAGCAACTGTCCACGACATGTCGTTCTCAAATATCCAGTGACAAACTTCAATCCGACCCGGACCCGACCCGAGAGAAAGAAAAGCTCCATGACTCGGGCTCCAATCAGAAGTATCCAAGTGGCAAACTGCAACACCTTGATTAATCTTAGATTTAGTTTTCGGATCAAGTAGATCCACTTGATAGACCCGAACCATAGGAACAGAGTGACAGTAATAAAGTAAATAAGGAAACAAACTCTGATGACAAGAAACGGATCGGGTTATTTTTCCACCGTTGATTCCATTAACCCGACCCACCATAACATTACCTTTTGACCCGTTTAAATTTTTGGTTGTTCGAACGACGACGTTTCTGCCTAAAACAGAAGTTGCAAAGTCGATCATGTCCTCAATGGAGCCCACACATCGTTTTGTTTCACCGCGACTCGGAACTCTCTCACATTCCCCTAAAGAATCTCTCATCATTTTCTCCATAGAACCATTATCCGAAGCTTTGAATAACCGTTTCATCTCATAGATCTTAGAGGTAGAAAAAGGTAATTTCGCAAGAATACTCCGGGGTAAAAACGACCTTTCAGGCATTTTATCTCTAATGTCAGGCATAGGCATAACTGTTCCTTCTTTCAACATTTTTTCTCTAAAGAATTTACCCGGTTCAACCCAGTTTTTTACCAAATTACCACTCACCGCGTTTTTTTTCTCTTCCACCGAAGCACTTAACGTCGAACTAACGTTAGTGTACTTTGCAAACGAAACACCTTCTTTTGAATACTCTTTAAAAGTGTTGTTAACGCCGTAAACTTTGAAATTAACCTCCGTTTCACCGTTTGAACTTTTAGCGTAGCTTGTGAAAATGTCGGTTCCTTCGTTAAAGGATTTTCCGTAATTGTTGAAACCAACTTTAGCGGCGTTTGCGGTTTTAGCATAGCTAGTGAAAGAATCGGCACCGACGTTAGCGGTTTCACGGTAAGTTGAAAACGTTTGAATTGCGCCGTTACCTCCGTTAGCGTAGTTAGTGAAAGTATTGGTTGGGTTATTCATATCAACGCCATAAGCTTTGAAACTGTCGTTAGCGGCGTTAGATGTTTCGGCGTAATTTGAAAAACCCGATCCAACAACGTTGGAGCTTGTTCCGTACGACGTGAACTCTTCGGTGGGGCCGTTACCGTTTTTGCCGTAGGAAGAGAACGATTGTTCGCCGGCGTTACCGTTTTCGGAGTAGGAGGTGAATGACTGTTTTCTTCCGTTGGAGTCGTCGGAGTAAGAAGTGAAAACGAGGTTGGGAACATTGGTTTCTTCGGCGTAATTATTGAACTCGCCGGCGCCGCCGGTGGCTCCGGCACCGTAAGTATGAAAGCTTTGGTCGACGACGTTGCCGTCTTTGGCGTAGTTTGTGAAACTGTCTTTGTGACCGGCAGAGTCGCGACTGTAGCGGCGGAAATCGTTTACCGGAATGTTTTCTCCGTCGGAGTAGTTTTTGAACGAGTCAACACCACCGGGTCGACTCGTCCCGTAGTTGGTGAAGTTTTTGTCTTGATAAACGGCGAAGTTTGCGTCTTTGTCGTGCTTTTCGAGGCTGGGAGAGACTTCCGGGAAGCAGAGAAGTTTCGCGGCGGAGCAGAATTCCGGCAGGCGCGTGGAGAGTGTGTTACCGGCGGCTAGTTTGGCAAACGTCGCCGCTTCCACCGTAGTTAACGGTGACGCCTTCGAAAACAGGAACGATGGTTTTGGTAAACTGTTGCGGATCTCTTTGTCCCAATAGCGATTGAGAAAAGCTTTTGGAGTGAACGGGTTTTTATCTCCGGCCACCGCGTCTCCGCCGATAGTTACCTGCATTGATGAAAACCCATTTTAGAAATGATAATTGCAATTTTTTTTAAATGTTTAAAAATTGATAGTTTCAATAATAACAATAAAAAAAAAAAAAAAGATGCTTACATTGATGCTAGATGAGAAGAGGATAAAGAGAAAGATAAGGTTGAGTTGTTTGTTCATATTATTTTCACTTCTCTTTTTATTTTATTTTATTTTTGTTAAAAAGAGAGTTGAGAATGTTTGTTGATTTGTGATGAAATTTATATAAAGAGGAGTGAGAATGAGAGTGAGAGGAGTGATGTTTGAATGTGATTGTAGATTGGGCCTTCAATCTTCATCCTCTCCTATTTAAGAATGCTTGAAAAATTACCTGCAAATTGCATTCACAAAAATAAAATTAGTACTAATTTTTTTTGTAGGTTAATTAAATTAAATGAAATTATTAAAATGATTAGTATTATTGGTTAATAATGTGGGATTAGCGGTTCAAGTGGGAAGTGAGAAAGAAGCAATAGAAAAAGAAACAAAAAGATTAAGTGAACTAACACAAGTGAGAGAGAAATGCAGATAGTATAGAGTCAATAGAGAAAGTAATAATGAGAGAAAAAATATTGGTTGGAATTGAATGATTTAGAGTATAGAATAGAAAATGGACCTTGATATGGTGGACAGTTTGCATGAACAATAAGCATGGGGATAGGAGCTTATTTATAGCACTTCAAAACTCAAATAACGCGTTTTCTAGTTTCTCAGTGTAATGCACTGTGACAAATTTACTTTCAGCATGACTTCTCTGTTTTTTTTTTTTTTTTTCTTTCTCCTAAATTATTGTTTTTTAAATGTAAAAAAAAATATTTACTATTAAGAAAAATGTAAAATGGTTTTGACACATCACTACAATGAACAGACAGTCAACTTTCGCAAGAGCAAAGTACTAGTAACTATAGCCAGACTGCCAGAGTAGTCTCAAAAATAAAAATTAGTAATTTTTGTACATCAAATTTTAATCAATGTTATAAGATCATAAGTTAAAATATTAAAAATAAAAATATTATTTTGAAAGGTATGTGTTTAGTTTATTCAAAGTTTGAAATTTTAAATTTTTGTTGATAAGATTATTTTTTTCTAATCATAATCCTCTTGGTCTGGTATAGATATCACAAAAGTGTTATTATATTATGTGTTTTTTTTATTATTATAGAAAATTAGATATCTTATGTTATTCTATTATGCATTTTATATAAATTAAAGTGATATATGTATATATTGTATATTTAAATTATAAAACTATTTTTTGGGGAAAACTCGTATTTATTAACAAAATTTGAAATTAATTTTCATGTTTAAACTTTGTAACAATAAATTTTTAAATAACAATTTAGTTGATATAAATTTTTAGAATATATAAAATGACAAAATTATAAATTGTCATAAAATTATACATAAGCCTTTTCAATTTATTATTAATCATTATAATTTTTAATTAATTTATATACATTTTATTATATTTTAATTTTTATATTTTTAATTATATTTTATATAGTAAATGGAAAATTATTTTCTTATACTTCATACTTGGTCTTTAACTCAACAATACCTCACGATATAATTTTAACTAACGACGACGAACAATTTTTTTAAAATAACCTGGTAATAATATCCAAAATATATACTTTTTCAAATGTATTTGTCTTCATGCTCTATCTTGTGAGTATTAGTGTTCCAATATCCTTTTTGAAATAACTAGTGTTTAAAGGGTTTATCTAGTCCTTGATGAAGCCACAATGAAAAGATTCTTGGTAGTTTTGCAAGAATTTTGATTGATATTTTAATTTTAGGAATATAATTTTTTGTTAAAAGAAATCATTTTGTTTTGTTTTTCTTTTTTCTTTTTCGTTGATGTAAAATTTGAAATAGGTCAATTATAGACTATTTTTTTGGAAGATTGTAAATATCAAGATAACTATTATGTGGAGGACAAGAAGTGCAAGAAGTGAAATTTTATATTGATGAAAATGTGTCACAAATTAAACAAAAATCTAATGTTATTTATGGCATCTGAAACTCAAAAATCTAATCCCATTATGAACCTACAAAAGATTTCTATTTGAACTTATATTCGATAAAATCATAATCAAATCTCAACCATGTCCACCCTAGATTTTTTTTGTCACAACTTGATTAGGCTTTGTCCTAGTCTCAACCAAACTTCGTTCATTACTCAAACTTATGCAATAGACCATTTGCTTTTGTTTGTTTCACATCTAAATTCTCTTGTGTTATAGCAAAAAAAGGCTTAAACAAATGTGTCATTTGCATTGCTAATACAAGCTCCTACACCAAATCGATTATCTTATAAGAACACGGCTGCACCCACATTACATTGTATAAAAAATAAAAATGTTTAATTACCACAAGGTAAAAATATATAAAAAATGATAAATGTTAATCTACTATAGAATAGAAGCATATAACAAAACAATAGTTGTCTAACAATCAAATATGCATTCCACCAAATTTTGGGGCGCATAAGAATTTTTCTAAAAAATGGACATCATAAACATGTGAAAAAGAATTTATCTTGTATATTTGAGATTTCAATAAATCAAAATATATCAAGAATCACATCAAAGATGTCAATGTCACACCAACAAAAAAAGACACAAGAATAGATAAAAGTTTAAAATTATAATTTCCACTAAATCATAAGTTTCAACCAAATAAAATTGTCATATCTAATTTTGCAATGCAAGAATAGACAAAGATAGTATTTTTTCACATCTATTACAATGTTTGGTGCAACTTTGTCATAATCATGTAAAAATAAATACTTTTTTCAAACTCTTAAGGTGAAAAAAGAAAAATCTAATTTTGGCTATATTCATTGAGGTGTATTAATAGCTTTGGTGATTGAGAGATGTTTTTTCCAATATAAAAGGAGAGGAAAAACAGTGAATTTTCTGAATCAAAAACCAAGAAAAAGAAAATGAAATAAGAAAAAAAAATAAAAGGTGTAAGATCATCTACTCAATATGAATATTATTATGGCTATGCATAATACTGAGTTGAGAAACAAAAAGATGTTCTCCCCGACTTTAAATATAAATAAAAATATAATTAAATTTTTTTATATATTTAACTCAAATATTAGACTAAATACATCAATTTTCTTAACTTTATTTTTAGTATATTTGAAATTAGAAGAATAAAGTCCAATAAAAAAATAATAAAGAGAAAGATTAAATAATTTGAAAAGAATTCAATTAAAAAATAATTATAATAAATATATAATACACTTTTTTATAAAATAATTACAACTAAGTTAATAATTTTTAACTAACAAATAATTAATACTAACCAACTCATAATTATCTATCATCAGTTACATTAAATGTAACATGAAACATGAATAAAATTGGATGTTTGATATTTCACACAACATTGAAATTTATTTAGAATGAATGGAAATGTTTTATTGTCACTTGTCACCAATCATCGAGTCCCACGCACGTGTTGTCAACATTGGCAATGGACATTACATCATATGGCTTTGACAACTTCTATCATTCTATCTCTTTCGAGTACTCTTAACAAGTCTTTTAACTTTTAATTAAAGATCGTTAAGAAATTAAAAATAATTTTTTTAATGAAATATAAAATTAAAAGTAACACTTATTAGCATTTACCTAATGAGAGTTTAGAAACATGTTCTTTAAGTATTCTTATGATTTTGAAATTGTCTTTTTTGCCATAATTTTTTGTTTTATTTTTTATTTAAGTACTCGCACAATCTTTAGTAAAAAAAGTACACTATTTATAAAAGTTTTGAATTAAATTAATAGAAATTGAAAATAAAAACTTTCAATAGTTTATAATTGAGTCTCTAAACTTTATGAAATATCTAAACTGACATATAATTCGTTAATTTTTTATATAAATTGTAATGGGCACTTAAACTTGCGAATAAACATAGACTTCATTACAAATTATTTAAAGACTCTGTTTAAATACGTGGAATAGATTCGTGTGAAATATAATTCCATTATTTGGATTTAAAAAAACTAGTTGAGTGAAGTGATACATGATGAGATTTATGAATTGTACATTTTAACAATATATGATAGATACAAATTATCTCATATTATTTATAGATCATAATATGAATCAACAATAGTATATCTTTTAAAGTTAATCGACTAATAAAACAACGATTAAATAGTTAAAAAATTAAAAACATTGATGTCTAATTAGATATAGTAGAATTAGCTGATTATTCATAAAAACATTTTAAAAGCCCAACACATAATTTCATCTTATAATTAATACTTTATAACAATTGATCATAATTTACTTTATTAATAATTCCTAAAGAATTAATTATACTAATTCATAATTCATTAATTAAATAAATAATCTAATAAGATCTATTATTATTATTATGGTCGAAAACACTCCACTTACCTCCTTTTCTAACCACACTTTATTTTATTCGTATATATAATCTAATACTTGTTTTATTTTATTCGTTTCTTTTAGATTTATTATCTATGTAATTTATAAAAAAAGATAAACCACAAGTTTAATTCATAAAAATATAAGACAATATTATTTTAGTATCTAATTCAATAAAAAAAAAGTATATTAATTATCAAAGAGATAGACGAATATTATATTTTATTTATTTATTGGAGTGTTGTATGACATCATAGTTAAAAACTTGAAAGTCTATGTAGTCATGTGATTTTTATCAAAAATTTATTTTCATTAATAATCATCTTATGTTCTTTTAAATTTGAATTTTGAATGATTATATTGTTAAGGAGTTTTTATAATTATGATGTTGATTTAAATTTGAATTTGAAAAAACCAAATTAAAGATAAATTTATGTAGATAATTAAACCTAAATTAGAAGCTGTTTTTAATATATGGTATTATTATTATTATTATTATTAATATATAATTGAACGCGTTTAGCTAGTGATGATAATCTTTTCGTGATCAATGTTTGGTGTGTATGCAACAAGTGTACAAGGACAGTGACAAAGCTCGTGACCTGAAAATGGCACAAATTGCCATTCATATATTTGATCCTATGGGAAAAGTTTGTTTATTTATAGATTTTATTTGTTTGCATGTGTGGTTTAGAAGACGTGTTGGGTCTATTGCTTTGAAATATATATACTACTTTGTTTGAACTATGTCTGTTACGATTGTGACCAAAATTTCTTTCTCATAAAATGTTTTTTTTTTAATTAAGTAAAAATGAATATATTAAAAAAATATTTTAAGTATAAGAAGTGTTTGGAATAAAAATAAAATTAATTTGAAAGATAAAATTAAACTATTTAACAAGAAGTAAAATAATTAATTATAAGCGATATCAATGCATTCAATGCTTGAGATCATCTTTGATTATGTCTATAACAAAATTCTTTTACGTGTAATTTGATTCACTTTATTGCTAAAAATTTAACGTGCTCACTAATAAAATTTGCATTCAAAATATGCTGAATAAAAAATCACATCATTTTATTTTTAAATCACTTACGTCAGTGTAAACTAAATTAAATTATGTTAATGAAGAATTATTAAAGAATATAAGGTTGATTTTCTTACTTACATAAAGTAAAGGAGTTGAATAATAAGATGTTACAAATTTGATTTTTATCCTCAATATATTACTAATTTAGTATTGGATATTTCTAAAAATTATTATTATTATTATAATTTTTTATTTTTTTTTCTTAAACTTTTAGCAAAATCAAATTTATATATGCATAAAAATTGATTTGAACTGTAATTGATGAAATTTATTTCAGGTAATCCAATGCATTTTAATTAAGTATAGATGAATTGATTGTTAATCACCCTTTAGTATGAAATGGATGGATTTCATCCTAATTATTAGTTTTTCATAGTTACAATAGATGGATTTAATTAATTTTTCTTTGGATTGATTTAATCTTCTAAATTTAGTGATTTAATCGATGATTAATAGATTTAAAAATAGAGGAAGTTTATAAAAAAAAATTGAGAGTTAATATTAGATAAAGATAATTAATACTAACACTTAAATTTTTTATAAACTTTCTCAAAAACTTTAGTAATTCATTCGCTAAAGTATGTAAATTTTGTCTTCTGATTTTATAAGGCAAAACTTTAGTTGTTTGCAATTAGTATAAAGTGATTTAATGTAAAATAGTTTTTGATTATATCAGTTAAATTATTCCTCATATTTCTACACTTTTTAGAAAGAACAAAAAGGCCACTGAAATTCATAATTAGAGTTGATATTTTAATGAGTTTTTCCATTGGATTAAAGCGTACTAAATATGAATCTCGTATAACATTCGGTCAAATAATAGATAAATTGGAGAACTCAAATATTGTTTTTATTTTTTAACTATGATGACTGTATTATAAATTTCTAATGTATATACAACATTTTACTAAATATTTTGAGTTCTGAAATTATAAAAGTCCAATAATAAAATATTTTAAATTAATAAAATATCAAATTATTTTTTTAAATAAGTTGTGAGTCAAAATGTTTCTTCCGATAATTATTTTATGGAATTTTTAGTCTATAGATTAAAAAATTCAATAAATAAAATAATTTAAAAGAACAACTTAATCATTTATAAATTTAAAATCTTAAATTAATACACGTTTTAGAACTATAATTTATTGAATTAAAAAACAACTCACATGTATTTTCACAATCTCCCCACAGGAGCAGAAAGAAAACGAAACACACACGTGGAACGACAAAGAAACAGCGTAGACAACATGAAAAGAGAATTATATCATTGTGTAGAACTATGATATAGAATCCTTGGTATTTAGGACACATGTGAAGATGGACCCTATAAAATGCATTAGTCAATATTAACAACATGTCAATTCATTTCGTGTCTATGTGTTGAAAACATAAAGGAAATGAATAATTAGAAAATGACATAAATTATATTAATACAGATTGGACATAAAACAATATAGGTTTTATTTCATGTGTATTTTTTTTTTTTTTAATTCTCTATTATATTTTACATTAAAATTTATATATTAAAATATTTTAGTTTGTTTTAGCTTTCAGGAGATTATATCTCCGTCCTACAACCACTTGAAAGATTTACATTATAGAAAGTTATAATTGATCTAACAAATAGAATTTAGAAAACTTGAATCCCACATTAAATAAAGACAAAACTTAAAACAAATTTACAAAAAGAGATACATCTCTTAACTTTTAAGTTGATTTTGTTAAAATATAATATGATATCAAATAATATTGATTGGACCACACCCATATGCATTTATATCTTTCGCAAACAAGGCCACCACTGCAAAAATATATTATCAGAACCCTCTTAATAATATATTCTTAATTAATTATCATATCATTTTATATTTTTAAAGTGTGTAGAGATTATTCAGCAACCATCACTAGAAATTATTTTATACTAACATTTAATTTTCAATTAGTCACATTTTATTTTACATTTTTAATAAAAACATTTATGTAATTATTTGTTATATGAGTGAGTTGTGATTGATTATTTACTAGTATAGAATAATTTTGCATATTGTTTATTCTCATAAAATATATTAGAAAGAGCATTTATTGTTTCGCCCAACTAACTATTTATTACTTTTCTTAATTTGTGTATAAAATTTTAAACAATAGTCAATCTCAAGTAGAGGCAATATATATTTTTTTTTTTGTAAAATATTATTATTATTATTATTATTATTATTTTGGTTTAAATATAATTTTGGTTCTCCATCATATTCCATGTAATTGTGGTTTTCTATTTTAAAAAATATTGACATTTACTTCCTCTTCTTAATTTGAGATCCCATATTAGTAATGTTACAATAGTTGGTGAAATTTTAAAATGTATTCAAATATATGAATAATATTAAATGTATTCATATAATTAAATAATTTTAAAATGTATGAATTAATAACACAATAGTTGGTGAAATTAATACTTTTTTTGGACCAAAAGTTAGTGAAATTAGAACTATTGAGCCTAAAAAATATTATTAAAATTAACACTATTTTTTTAATTAAAAATTAATGAGACCTAAAAAATTTGAAACCTTAAGTAGTTACTTTGTTGGTCACTCCTTTGAATATCCTTAATGTTAGAATGTGTTATATTATAGACAATGACATATAGAATCTTCAATCTTCTTATCATTCAACTTGTTAACTTATTGATTTCATCAACTCAATCAACTTTATATTTTTTTTTATAGTTTTTCTAAATATATCGACTAAACTTTATTTGTCAAGGTTAAACTACTACCATATCACATATATTTATTGTGTATAAGTTTGCAATGTAAAAATTATTATTTAAAATATTGGGTGACACAAAAGATAAATATATTAATCTTTTAACCATTCTTGGCAAATGTCATTTATGATGTGTGAAAAATATCAGTTAAAGAAAATAGATCTCAATTATTTTATAATGATTTATCTCTAGATGCATAGAAAAAAATGATAATCATTACTTTGAGTCGAGAAGAGACAATGAAAAAAAAAGTATTATTATTTGGCACAATAAATTTATGACAAAACATCTTTAAAAGCTAAATTGAGAGATGCAACTAATCAATGTTTAATAACCATACATTTGGAAGAAAATAGACAAATTTTAAAAATTGGAAACCAAAATCATGGAGTTAAAAAGAGGAATCAAAATCATAAAACTGCATTTAAATTAATTTTATAAAAATTTAAGTCATGTCGATGAATATTTTGTGAAATTTTTCATATTAATTATCATTTCTCATATAATAAAAAATATTACTTTTTAGAAAGTAATTATACAAATTTGATCCATATAACTTTCGAGATTGTTAGGTTGGTTCAAATAATTGCCTCCATTACATATTCAAAAAAATATATATATTTATTGCCTCCATTCATTGGTAGATTTACATAGGACAATAAGGAACAAAAAAACCCTTAAAAAGAGGGTAAAGGACATGAACAAATTCTCCATGGTCATGTATGTGAAATGACCCTTTATAAAATGTGTATTTTCCTTTTCCCATTCCCTGCCTTATGCCTTTCTCTGCTTTATCTTTACTACCAACAATATAATTATTAAAATTTCAATTATGTTCCATTTTATTTCTCCGATTGGAAGGACCAACTGTTGAATTCAGAATGGTTATAGAATATGGGTGACTTTTAATGTGCTTTGTTTATATAAAAAAGTGAAACTGAAGAATAATCTCTTCTTTTCATAATTTATTTTAAAAAAAATAATCTTGTAAGTACTTTGTCATACAATACAAACTTTAAATTTATAATAGTCTTTGACAAGTTTTCCATCATTAATGTAACACAATCAATCAAAAGCATATGTCTCTTTTGGAATTTTGAGGAAAATGAATTATGTCATAAACATCACTCAAGGATATTAATCCTTCACTAGTTACTAATTTATAATTCATATTTTATAATTAAACTAGTAGTACAACTTAACACACTTGATTAATTTATAATACTAAATTTATTTTAGTTAACTAAAAATCATCACATAATGTATAAATACAGAGAAATGGCAATGTCTTTTCAATATGTCATCATGACTACACACTATCTCCAACTTGCTTATGGAATCCATCAATGTCTTACAATAGTGTAGTGCTGCACATGGAAAATTAAATAAATGTTCTGATTTTATTTAGATATGAAAAATAAATGCAGCTAATATGATGGTCATGATGATGTCTAATAAATTTTGTTCAAACTATTTTTACTCCAAATAAATTTTTGATATATGCATTGTAGTGTATATGGTACTAGTACCCTGCCTCTGTTCATTCTACATTTTAATCTTAGGAATTAAGTTTGGTAGGTGGTATAGAGTTATTACCTCGTTAATTGTGAATAGGTCACTAGACTCACTATAAATAAATATTTGATTTTTGATTTCTTGTACATTTTTACTTGTTGGAAGTAGAAAGTTGATATGCCTTCTCATCTTATATGGTTTATATTCTTCTCCTAGTTTTCACTTTTTACTTTCTTTCATTAGCATATTGGATTCTCATGAATGCATATATATTCATAAAAGAGCTAGCTAGATTAGTAATAAGGTTCTTTTGTCAAACAAAAAGGAATGGATTGAGTTTCCATACTTGGATTTGGTTTATTCCACTTCATTAAAAGTTGTGACATTAAATGTATTACTTACAAGTACCCTTTATATGGACTTGAAGTTTGTCTGCATGTTACAGAGTAAATCATCAATTCACTTTCAAATTTTTGAAATGTCACATAATTTGGTTTTTAAAATTAACAAAATTTTACTCGTAAAAAAAGACAAATTTTTTGAATGAATGAAATTGAAATTTATTATATTAGTCTGTCTTAATTGGTTCATATAAAGATTATTGTGATATATTTTCAATCTAAGGTATTCTAAAATTTTATTAATTTCTAATCTAGGAAGGATCTCGTGTTGTGGGCATAGAGTCATTGATGTGGTAGAGGATGATAGCAAGAGCTAGCTCATCGATATGAGATAATTTGCTTGTAATCACTTGGACACTCGAGTTAGTGTGAGATTGAGACAAATATAAAGTATAAGTAAACGTGTAATTTTCTCTTTAAAGTAGAGATTCTTTTATAAAAGAATCATTTAAAAAGAGTGATGTGAATTCAATTAGATGATTTTTTATCATCCATCTCTATTAACATATTGTCAACTATTTTTGAATCATTAGACAACAATGACTTTGCTAAACATGAGAGATATATGTTCCTTTGTAAACTTTTTATGCATTAGTAAATTTTATTATTCTGACATAAAATATATAAAAAAAAACAACTTAAAAAATTAATATATCTAATTGTATATTTTATTTAGAGAAAACATTAAATAAATCTACTAGATTGACTCTAATCTAATCCAAAAACTAATTTCTAAGACTAAATTGAACAAACAATTTTCATGAAATAAATCGTAATTCGCACGTAGTAGTGTGTACTATGAGACATAATAATTTTATGTGTCAACCACTTTTCAAACAAAAGGGTTTGGTCTCAAAGCAAACAACTTGAAACTGTCTCTCTGACTAGTACTGCAGTTTAGAGTTATTGATTCCCATGTAATCCATTATCTTTGTGCTTTCCTATTCTTCATATACTATGGTCTATTTAATTTCCTAACTATGCATTCATTATTAAAGCAAAAGGAGCGTTGAACTACATTTATTTACTTATCTTAGTACCCTACATCCCTAACTTCATTATCTTGTCTACTTCTCATTTCTCTAATGTGTATATCTTTTTACCTAAATTCGATTATTCATCTTGACTGTCTGATTTAGAATCTGATAATAAAATTAAAAATAAATTTATAGTGGATAATTTATAGCGTTTAAATTAATAAATATATTTAGTAAGTTAGTTGAAATGATGTTTGAACTTATAGTTTATATTATTTTATTTTTTCTTTTATGTTTATTTTTATTGTTTTAATTGAAATTTTTAAATATTAATTAAATTTTTTTTTTATATGTTTTTCAATTAACTTAAGAATTATAATTATTCCATTATTAATTAGTTTATCCCCTATCTGCTATTTTTTGCCAAACAAAATCATAAATAAATAGTTGAGATTGTTTAATGTCATTAACAAAAAAATAAATAATAAATAAATATATATGATCTAAATTCTCAAATCTCAAAACAATGGTCGAGATCAATTACACTACAGCGATAACTACATGTTTTTATAATGTAGGGAATCATATCTCTCTTTATGCTCGGATTTAGAAAATGGAGAAATCCTACAAAAGAAAACTTCATTCTTTTCACATTGTAATTAAATGACTATAGGATATATTTATAGGCTAAGGCTTGTGCTATTTAATTAGCATTGGACCACATAACATGCTTGAAAATTAATTAAGATAGATAAGTAATTAAATATGCATAGCTAAAACTAGTAAGTTTAAATGTCTTAACGTGTGACAAAGTTTGTTAAAAAATTACATGTTCTCAAATTCAACGAGTTCAACAAAAAAAACATGCATACTAGCTAGTCATTAGCTAATAATCCCATAAATTCTTATTTTGGTGCAAAAAGAAATCACTTATTTGATTCCAAAGCTTTAACTGGATTAGCAAAACCTAACCAACATGCTATCATTGATTATTACATAGTGAAAGAGTATTTCAATATTTATTCTCTTAACCAATTTTTAAGAATTTTCAATAACATTTTTCTTTTTTAATTAAAAAATATCATGAACTCAAATAAAAAAAAATTATATCGATTAAGAACAATACAGTTCAAAATCACTAAAACAAAAAATAATAAATCTATAAATAAACTCACAATATTTTTTTTATTAAAAATTGAATAAATTATGATATGTTTAACTCCTCTATCCTTAACTCAAATCACTTTAGATATTCAAACCCTCAATGATCTAAATAATTGATTGGCCATTTATTTAGTGAAGAATGAATGTCAAAAAATATTATTTTTTTAACTATACCTTATCTAATTGTTGGTAATGTGAATGAGTGTTCAAAAGAATAATGATGTCAAATTCAAATTTGTATAATTAAAAACTAACAAAATTTCATGAATTGAAGACAGGGCCCAGTTGTTTGAATGATGAAAATTGTACATGTGCCTGTTCATATTAGAGCTTCTAAAGCTCATGTGAGACCACATGCATACTCTTTTCTTTGTTAAACACAATCCATTATTTTAAGTTTCTATGTTACAAAAAATGTTCCTTCCCAATAGTATTATTCTTTTTATATGCATTATTCTGCTGCAGAGTATCTCACTTTAATAGTTCTATTTTTTCTTTTTTCAGAGTGAGGTATTGTCAGTTTACCCTCTTAGTTGGCTTCTTAACCTTATTCAACTTTATTAAGGATGAAACATGACAGAAAAAGTCAACATTTCACAGTAGTAAAGCAATAAATTTTCAAATTACTCAAATTGAGTGTGAAACAAATTATCTATATCTCTATATATTTTGCAAGAGGTGTTGCTAATATGTTAATTATTTGAACAAAAAAAAATTAACCCCTTATTTTAACACTTTATAAAAATACATCATTTATGACTATTAATATGATTGGGGAAAAGAGAAAAATCTAATATAAAAAGTCAAATCGTATATAGATACACAACGTTTATGTTTGGTGAAATTACAACGACTCATCGTGTGATTTTAACAAATTTACTGTGTGTATAATGATTAGTGTGTACGATTCAAGATTATTTGTCGATAGAGTGGACCTTTTAAATAATTCTTTGTACTTATAGAAAAAATATATAAAAATTTCACCTATAAAATAAATAAAGTGATGCTCAATATTAAATTTTTATTGATTAGAGATAGGGCTAGCCATGTATGATACAGCTTTATTTATGTCTAAAACAATGCCATTATGCAAAATGCCAAGTTCTACCATCTTTTACAAATAGATTAAAGTTTGTTTGACTTAATTCAAAAAATAAAGAAATTATCATGTGTATAGCTACATGGTTTATTTATTCATTCATTCCTTTTTATATTCATTTTATAAATATAATTACCATTTTTTTTAATATAATGTAACGGTTGATACTTCAAATTAAAAAGATGTTTGATGTTCGAAAACGACACAACATTCATACATATGATTCATTAAATCACTTTACCGATTTTTGTGTATGTGTCAAATATTTCGTAAGTTTTGTTTTGTTACACTTAATAGATCCATTTTCTTTGCGTTTAACTTTATGATCAAAAGAAAGCTAAGCATGATGTTATGGAGCACTGAATTATATCCTGCAATATGAGCTTGTAATGGAAGCATGAGTTAGTAAGATATCAAATCAAACTTCCCTATGAAGCGAAACTCAATATCATGTACTCTATTTTATCACAAGGACATGATAATCTTCAATTTGAATATGCAATTGCACATGGTATTTAATAGATTTGGACCACAAAAAGGTTTTATGTATGATTTCTTTAGTACTAGGTACATATGCATAATAAAGATTGATAATTAATTACTAATTAGTATGTCATTATAAATTAAGATGTTGGTTACTTAGATTTAAGGATTTTGAAATTAGTTGTGCAATTACAAAATAAGAAGAACAATGTGCATGTGGATAAAGTTAATCACATTTGAATCCTCTAAAAAACAGGGTTGCATAGCAAATTCAAAAAGTATAATGAATATGAAATAAATAAAAAATAATAGTTGATATTGTTATTAAATATATTCACATGTGTTAACAAATTACTAGTATGTACCTACAACTTTCTTAATAAGCATCATAATAATATTGTTGTGAAGTATCTATGAACCTATAACAATTTCTATTGGAGAACTTGACCACCTTAATATTAGTAGAATCTCTTGTCACAACTATAATTTTTTCATTTACAATATGCAAATATGAAAATTTACTTAAGGAATTTAAGTTAAGCTCTACTCATACCAATGCAACTTTGGTATACGAACATAGAGTAATATAATTCTACTCCCTCTAATTATAAATACAAACAAAAATTAAAATATATTTGATTCAAATTTTAGGTTAAATACATCTTAACTTTTATTTATATTTTAACTAAAGAAATAATAATTATATAACAATTGATTGACAAAATAACAATAACTATTCTTTTAGTACAAGACAAAACAATGATTGAGAGAGAGAAAATATAGATAGTTAAAGTTTTAATTTTAATAATATTTCAATCAATAGTTATCCTTTTATTTTGAAGATTTGCTAATTAGTAAAGTCTCTACTCTCACTAATCACATGAGATGTAACTAAAGCTATTTGTTTAGAGAGATATGGTAGAACAAATTTTGTGGATAAAGACATGATTAAAGGTGACGTAAATGCGAATAATCCTTCTATCTTATATGAAATTTTATTTTCTTTGTTGAATTAAATATTTTTAATATAGAGAAATTATAAAATGCATCGAGGAATGATTTTAGAAAATTATAAAAAACTTTAAATAAATTTTCTAAACTATTTTTTATTATAATATTCACAAAATAAATAAATAAAATAAAATATTATTTATAATTATTTTCATCTCATTCCCTTCTAAAATACTCTCCCAAAAGAAGTACAATATTCCTTTATCTTTTCATTCTTCACATATCCCCGATCCAAAGCATTTTCCACCCTTTCCCTTCTAATAACTTCCAAACAAAGCTAAAGTTATAGGTTTAGACCACTAGCAAAAATATTATGTCATTAATTTATAAACAAAAAAGTAGCATATGCCAGCAAAAATGTTCAATCCAAAGATTTCTCACATAAAGCAAGAAGGCCTGTAATAAAGTTTGTGTTAGGCCTAACTCACTATTGGGCCAGCCAATGAATTCAGTTGGACAAATGAATCTATTGTCACATGTGTTGATTAAATCTTATTAAATTTATTCTGCTTAATTTTTTTTTCTTTCTAGATTCCAAGTTAACCCTATCATTGAAATGAAAATTTTTATTGCCTAAATTAAGTATGGAAAAATTTATATAATTTTATGTATAATTTAAAAATGAATAGATATTCATAAGACAAGTTTATTTATATTTTTAATATTTTTATAAAATATAAATAAATATAAAAAACTTATCAGAAATATTATATGTACGTGTTGTTCTCTCACTTTAAATTCTTTAAATAAAATAAAAAACAAATAAAATGAGGTCAAACAATTAAAGATTTCAAACTTGTTAAGAAAAGTTTATTAAATGCTAATACTTCATTTGGTAAAGCTTTTGCATTGTATATCACTCTAACTGAGTTCTGCCTCCATCCCTATTATTTGATCTTGAGTTCACATTTAGTTAGTCCTATTTGATTTATCTGCATCCTACTGTCTGTATTAATTTGTCCATAATCAACTATATGTGAAGTGCACAATTTAATGTGGTAGTTATCACTCAAAACTTTTGACCAACATTATCAATTTATTAATTAATGTATGTGACTACCATGACGTTTATTACTCGTCATCCTTTTGTATCTGAACCCATTGTTCTTTGTCAAAGAATTTTTCTTTTTAATGTATAAAGGAATATGAGCCATGTGAGTGGTCCTTTCACTATAGTTTTAAAGGGAATATGATAACATATGGAGCTTGATTCCCACCAATCATACAAAGACAAAGAAGGTGCTATAATATATATATATATATATATATATATATATATATATATATATATATATATTACACAATTATTTTAGTTCTTGAAATTTTAGGGGAATGTCACTTTGATACTTAATCAAAAATCCAAACTAATTCATGAATCATTAAAAAATAGATTCTGAAAAACATAATTTACTATTATGATAGTCTTTAAAAAATATAATTTACTGTTAAAATACTTCGTGACTATTATAAAATTAAGAGCTAAACTGATTGACACTTTGATGATTTGAAAACTAATTTAAAATTTTTAGTTTGATCAAGAATCAAAATAACAATGTCCTATAATATACTTTTATTGATGGACTAAAATGACAATTTATCCACATATATATATATATATATATATATATATAAAGATGAATAGGGCCTACTATTATAGCACACATCCACTTGTTTGTGATCGTTTATTGTGTACAACTAAGCCATTTAGTGGTAGCAAGTATGGTGAAGATGGATAAGCCATTATTTTATTTCTTCTACTATATACTGTAGGGATTTTGATTTTGTCCTCAAACGTATGTATTAGAACCTCAAACTCTATTCCTCAAGAATTTCATTTACTTTAATATTATGTTAATTAATCACATGCTAATTGCGTTATATATCAAATTGCATTCTTCAACTGCAGGCTTCAGCTTCACGTGTACACTTTGTCTCACATGATATATGTAATTTTTTTAATCATATCTACTGAACAAAAACTGATTTAGTACTAATTAATTGCTTAACAATTGCTTAGGTATGTATCAGTAAAATATACCTCAAAACTGTACACTTATAAGTCATTTTTTAAGCAAAATCAATTATCAAAAACACTTTATTAAAACTTGGAATATTGTAATTAGTAAAACGTGAGAACTCTAATTTGATCTCATCTCATACTTATATACCTTAGGAATAACAAACTCACTCTAGTGGCTGGTTGATGCGCATCATTATGCTCAGATAAAAGGAATGAGAAAAGGTCCAAATAAAAAAATTATTGAAAAGGAAAAATGCTTTGAAGATGAATTTGTTTCTATACAATAGTTAGAAATTCTTGACAATATCAAGCTGAAACAATCTGCTCTTCTTGAATACTTAGTTGCTATTAGTTACTCATTTATTTGGGGACATGGACTACTTCGGGTAGGGCATGGTTTCCTCACCTGGAATATCAGTTCGGATAAACACATTTTAAAAATTAATTTAATGATGGAATCTACTAACTATTTTTTGTGTCTATCTTTCTCCAAATGAACCATAAATAAAAGAGGAAAAAAATGGAGATTCTCAACTAAAATATATAGGGGAGTTAAGTAGTGAAGGGCGAAAAACAGCATCCATTTGTTGTCATATTGAAGAAGAATGTCTCATGTTTAATTATGAGTTAGAAACAGCATATTTTCCCATTGTTAATTGAAGTATAAACGCCATTACCAAACCAAATTAATAATCACATGGCATGTTATTGATCAGGAAAACAACATTATAGTATACACACTACTTATTAAAACCAACTTAATAATTACATGGCACATGATATCGAACATGTTCTTAGAAAAATGATACTGTTATCAACTGTGATGAAACTAACATCAGGAAAATGGAACAATAAGTGATATGATAGATCTCTAAGAGTTTATCCACATGTGTGTACCAAATGATGTATAATCCATATTACCAGAGTTTAGTCACCAGCCAAGTAAAATTTATAACTTGATGATCTTTAATTACCAATGATTTTTTTAACCTTTTGCATTTGCAGCAAGATATCATATGGCCCGATGTCCGAAAGCCAAATTTCGACGATAAAAACATGTAATTGCAGCCAATGGCACTGCCATGACGAGCCTATCTTCACTAATTGCCTCCACCATACCATTCTGCCATGGTGTTACTGCTGTCATTTAACAATGCAATTTGCAGATAATTTTTTTCACAATCAATGGATAATGTTGCAATCAATCTAGTCTATCAGGTAGTAGATCATGGTGAAGATTGTGACTAAACAAAGGGTTGCATTAGGTATAAAGTTATAAACATTCACCTGCGATATGAAATATTGTGATACATATAATCCATGGTAGACGACGATACACATAATCAAAATATAAATAGATAGCCATAACAAAAAGTATGATCTGGAAACCAATTCCCTTTTTTTTTTCTTCCACTTACATTCACCATCTCTCTTTGGTGGTTAAAGCTACATGATCCATTGACTCTGTGGCTTGCAACAGTAAGAAGCGGCTTTTGGTACTAATGGCTACACAAATCTCTATTTCTAGTAAGATGAACGGTGTCGAGCATGATCATATTTCCCATAGATAAAAGTAGATTTCTTTGCTGGATGGTTTTTATTCTTCATTAGAACATTTCAGAGTGCTCGCAACAAGTCATTCGACAACAACATTCACCAGTTCATACTCAATCAAGGACAAGTTATTATCTTCCTTAACAGTGAACGTAGCTGGTTCTGCAACTTCAACACGGCCCCACTTGTCCACGGCAAGTCTCATTGATCCTTTGAACATGTCAATTTTGGCATTACGCAGGATTATAGTTGAGCCTTCTTTCATCAAATCCACTGAAAAGAAGCAAAATTAGAACAACTGGAAATAGGATGTAATGAAAGAAAAAACTCAAACTCATTCATGGCCAAAGCAACAAATTAAGTCTTAAGTAATTTTAAAGAAAAACTCATCATTAGCATGTAGACATTTATATCATATTTGAAATATTGTTCACTTAGCAACTTAATTTGAAAACTCAACATAAAATAGTATTCCAAGATTGTTATCTACCATAAACATGGAACTTGATTTAAACTTCTATGCTGAAAACAACTTGACATGTATTACTAACTATCTAGGGAGAATTAAAAATTTACAATCTAAAAATTCTTGGTAAATTTTTTGCAAAACTAGTAGTTATGTTGGTCTGTAGTGTAGAAGTCAAGTGGAGAGAGAGAGATAGAGATGGAGAAGCAGAAAGAGAAGGAGGTTGGCTTGTGTTGAGATCTCACGTCAACTGGAGATCAGTGTTGACACTGATTATGGCGGCAAACCAAAAACCTGCCTTGTAATAGCCTATCGCGGAAGTTTGACAGCCAAATTAAAAGTACAGCACACACACACATGTATATACAGACACACACTAAAAAACAGCAAAAAACGATGCTTCAAATGGGGTTAAAAACATAATTTAGATAATGCAGATTTAAAACAGAATTTAAAGAAGAGCACGAATAAAAAAGAAATTTAAAAAATGTAGCAAATATAGAAAAAAGAAGAAAATAGAATATGAAAAAGTAGAGCGGAAATGGTAATATGTAAAAGACAGAACGAAATAGAGCAAACAATTGAAGAAAATAGAGCAGATATAGAACAGATAATGAAGAAAGAAATAGAGAAAAGAAAGAAAAAAAGAAAGCAGAAAATATAATACTCAGAAAGAGAAGAAAAAAATAGTAATATGCACAAAATGGTAAACAAAGAGCAGAACATCAAGAAATTTTTAAAAGGACAACAAAAATTATGCTTCACCAAGGGTCAATAGGTGATTATTACTCCGACCATATCTCTACTCTCTAGTTGATGTAGGATCTTAAGATACCCCCTCACGCCCTCACGTATGGTGATGAACATCTAGAGTGTTAACAAACGTGTGTCGCCCAATATTCTTGATGTCTAGTGCCAGATGTGAATGGGTAGGTTCAGGTCCCACGTCAACTAGAGAGTTAATATATGGTTGAAGTAGTCCTTACAAAGGTTTGGTTAACAAACACCTCTTGAACTTACTTTCAGGGTTGGGTTCTAGTCCCCATTGTTTTAAAATTTACACCTATTGATATCTTACTTCATTTGGTTCTACACTTCTCAGGCATAGAGTGCAATGCATTCCAGAGTAAAATAAAGATATTTTCAAATTCCAAAACATACAATCAGGGAAATCTTGCATCAGCATAATTGATTAGCATTAGCATTACAGTAGTTAAAGGTTGTTAGATTAGTTAGTTAGGTTAGTTATTTTCTGTTTGTTAGTTGTTGTTTCTGTTTTAGGGTAGTTGCTACTAATCCTTTTCCCTATCCTTGTTTATAGGAAGTCTATCACTCTCTAAAAAGAAAAACTCTTCAACCAAAATGAGTTTAACAGCTTCTCAGTCACGTATTCAGAAAGCTTCAACAGCTCAGTGCCTAGGAAAATCCAAAATGAGATACAGCTAGTTAATAGAAGATAGCACAGATTCACATGTTTTCCTGGTTATCCCAGTTTATGGCCAATGCAACCATAAGAGCAGGTACCACTTATTAGCAGGTTGCATAACCCAGACAATTTGTGACGGTCACACAAACTACGAATAGATTCAGACAGAAGCACTCAAATTTTTATGTCGGCCTATGTAACCAAGAACATCAAGAATTGATTTTCTGTTATTTTACCCTCCCATTCCACATATACATTGGAAATCAAAACATTTCTCAGTTTTCATACAACAATTGAGACAAAAAAATCAATAAATTCTTATTTCCCAGAATCGTTCAGATAAAAAAAAAAGGCATATCTCATGGCCAAAAATGTTAATTAATCATTTAGGAAAAGATATTCTACACATATTAATAAACATATTTACAATCAAGGTTCCTGGCTTCTATTGCAGTCAGTTAGTGAAGCAACAAACTCTAGAAGATTCAAGATGTTGAGAAATTTGTTTCTCTGTTGGCAGTTTGCATTTGGGTTGCAACAGGCTTGGATCGGATTGAACACAACCCAAATTTGAAAATACATAGTTAAGTGTTACAAAATTTCTGTACTTCTTTCAAATGTAAATGTGTAAGGTCTAACGAGATATTTTAAGGTTATCAAATGCTGCTAAACAAGAGATACATACATTTTTAGTCAAGTGACAGAATGGTTCAGATATGCTAAATCCATTTCTTTTTAAATGCCAAATGTTAGTAATCCACAATCCTTATCTCTTCAACTTTTATGTTTCTTCCCCATGCCACCATATGAGATAGATATTCAGAACATTGTTATAATTATTGAAAGTAAATTAAATTAACTTATGATTTATGTATAAGATTTAAAATAACAAGTTTTTTGAATCATTGCTAGCATATCAAGGATTAATATTTTATAGCACCTTCAATTGCATCAAAGGAATAGTTTCCTATCTTAGATTATCTCATGAGATTATTTTCCTATCTTAGAATATCTTATATTCGTATACCATCTCTTAGATTAATTGTTATATTTCTTTAGATATATTATGATCTGTTTCCCTGTTCAATAAAGATTTTGAGTGTTGTATATTAGTATAAATATGTTATTGCTTTGTCTTTTCGTAACATCAAATCATCTATCATATAATACCACAATAATATTACTAAGTCTTTATTTTGGTTTATCCCTTCTTTTATTATCTAAAACTCTACAACCTCAACATTGTTATTTGGCCACTAGCACTTGTCCACGCTCTCGATGGAGGTGTGTTTAGATTCGACTAGAAATATGACAAATAGTACTTATATGACTTGGGAAAATCTGCACCAGATGACCTAGCTTTTAGGGTTGAGTTAGGGCTAGCACAAATTCTAAGAGCAGTTATTGTAGCTATTTATTTTCATTTTATAAGCATATACTCGTCATTTAAAAAAAATACATTTGCAATTATTCAACCCAAATTACTTTAGACAGTAAGATTCGGCTCAAAATACACACATTGAACACAAATTACAGACGCCGACAAAATTGACAAATAAACACATGATGCATACAAATACAAGAAGTAACAGACACCAAAACATAAATTAACATGTGCACAAAACGGACAAAATAAAACACATGACACGTGCAACGTGTACACCCCATACTGAATAATAAAAGAATGTAGTTCCTCCAGCCCCAAAAATAAAATTCAATAAAAATCGAAATATATGATGATGACAATGCAACACCATGATGCAGTAAGGAAAACTTGTATAGAGTTTAAGTAATAACAATATACCCTGATCATTTCTTGCAGTGAATATGATCATTCCAGTCTCATCACCAACCAAACATTCCAGTGAATATGATCATTACAGACGCCGACAAAATTAACAAATAAACACATGATGCATACAAATACAAGAAGTAACAGACACCAAAACATAAATTAACATGTGCACAAAACGGACAAAATAAAACACATGACACGTGCAACGTGTACACCCCATACTGAATAATAAAAGAATGTAGTTCCTCCAGCCCCAAAAATAAAATTCAATAAAAATCGAAATATATGATGATGACAATGCAACACCATGATGCAGTAAGGAAAACTTGTATAGAGTTTAAGTAATAACAATATACCCTGATCATTTCTTGCAGTGAATATGATCATTCCAGTCTCATCACCAACCAAACATTCAGCAATTCGCATTTGACGGGGTTGAGGACCATCAGAACGACCACGCTGCATCACCATCTTCGAATCAACCACCTTCGCAATTAAGGTATGCCCGCTGGTCCCAGGGCGAAGCTGATCAACCTTAGTAAACACTGGCTTCCTCAATCCTTGTTTTGTATCTGCCATATTAAAAATCCTACAAAAACCCAGAAACCACAACAAACTCCACTAAGACAACAGAAAAAACGGACCATTTCGCACTATGAATACACAACAAGATTGTAACAGACAACTTAAAATTTAAGGTTTGATGCAGCTTAGGTTGTAACACACCTAAATTTCGAATATGAACTAAAAATACATGTAACCAAACTCAATCAAAATCAATTACAAGTACATTAGAACCCATAATAAAACTAGGCCTAACTTAGGGGGTAAGAAAGTTTTGATATTTTCAATTTCAATATTCCCTAGGTCAAAACTAGGGCAAAAAAAAAAAAAATAATAGCACATCAGAAACAAGGACAACAATAAGATCCAAATTCATACAAAATTTCCATTTCCATGAAACCTACTTTATAGATACCAAATACAATTCACATAAATAAAATAAAAGCTCAAGATTGGAGCTTGAATCACGAAAATTGAAGTAAAAAATTTCAACATTAGGATCGTAAAGACGAGTGTGGAGAAGTGGAAAAGGAAAGAAAGAGGAAGTGATGTTGGGATACAGAGAGAGAGGAAAAGGGGAAAGAAATTGAAATTGTTACCTGAAAGTGAAATTGGTATGAGAGATAGGGAAGAGATAAATCCGATACTGATACTGTTACTGAAACTGATGTGAAACTGATGTGATGATATGCAAAGCGTCCAGCTCGGGTTTTATGGAATGAGAAAGAGAAGCTATCATTCATTAATATAATAGACAAAATTACTTTTTTTTTTGTTCTATTTTTATTTTATTTTATTTTATGTGTTTCTTTTGTCAAGTTAATTTTATACTTTCTTGTAAATGTTTGTACAACTTTTTTAATGATATAATTAATGGGAAGGAGTTATTGATTTTGTTAATGAGTAAGAGTTAACCATTTTTAGTGAAGTCTTTATATAAATATATATTTTTTTAATTTACAAAATTTTAATAGAAATTTTACATAAGGGAATTGAATTAAGTTCTATTTGGACCAACAAAATGTTAGTAAATTTGAGAAAAATATTTTGCCTGTTTATGAAACTATGCCAGGGCAAATTTTGAGATAAATTGGCTCAAATGGAATAGATTAGCCGTGCAAAATGTGATAGAAGTATGAGCTTAAAAAACTTAAGTGTGTGTAATCTTT
>NC_021167.2:10754104-10756081 GCF_000331145.2 Cicer arietinum | reverse complement strand
ACAAATAAACACATGATGCATACAAATACAAGAAGTAACAGACACCAAAACATAAATTAACATGTGCACAAAACGGACAAAATAAAACACATGACACGTGCAACGTGTACACCCCATACTGAATAATAAAAGAATGTAGTTCCTCCAGCCCCAAAAATAAAATTCAATAAAAATCGAAATATATGATGATGACAATGCAACACCATGATGCAGTAAGGAAAACTTGTATAGAGTTTAAGTAATAACAATATACCCTGATCATTTCTTGCAGTGAATATGATCATTCCAGTCTCATCACCAACCAAACATTCCAGTGAATATGATCATTACAGACGCCGACAAAATTAACAAATAAACACATGATGCATACAAATACAAGAAGTAACAGACACCAAAACATAAATTAACATGTGCACAAAACGGACAAAATAAAACACATGACACGTGCAACGTGTACACCCCATACTGAATAATAAAAGAATGTAGTTCCTCCAGCCCCAAAAATAAAATTCAATAAAAATCGAAATATATGATGATGACAATGCAACACCATGATGCAGTAAGGAAAACTTGTATAGAGTTTAAGTAATAACAATATACCCTGATCATTTCTTGCAGTGAATATGATCATTCCAGTCTCATCACCAACCAAACATTCAGCAATTCGCATTTGACGGGGTTGAGGACCATCAGAACGACCACGCTGCATCACCATCTTCGAATCAACCACCTTCGCAATTAAGGTATGCCCGCTGGTCCCAGGGCGAAGCTGATCAACCTTAGTAAACACTGGCTTCCTCAATCCTTGTTTTGTATCTGCCATATTAAAAATCCTACAAAAACCCAGAAACCACAACAAACTCCACTAAGACAACAGAAAAAACGGACCATTTCGCACTATGAATACACAACAAGATTGTAACAGACAACTTAAAATTTAAGGTTTGATGCAGCTTAGGTTGTAACACACCTAAATTTCGAATATGAACTAAAAATACATGTAACCAAACTCAATCAAAATCAATTACAAGTACATTAGAACCCATAATAAAACTAGGCCTAACTTAGGGGGTAAGAAAGTTTTGATATTTTCAATTTCAATATTCCCTAGGTCAAAACTAGGGCAAAAAAAAAAAAAATAATAGCACATCAGAAACAAGGACAACAATAAGATCCAAATTCATACAAAATTTCCATTTCCATGAAACCTACTTTATAGATACCAAATACAATTCACATAAATAAAATAAAAGCTCAAGATTGGAGCTTGAATCACGAAAATTGAAGTAAAAAATTTCAACATTAGGATCGTAAAGACGAGTGTGGAGAAGTGGAAAAGGAAAGAAAGAGGAAGTGATGTTGGGATACAGAGAGAGAGGAAAAGGGGAAAGAAATTGAAATTGTTACCTGAAAGTGAAATTGGTATGAGAGATAGGGAAGAGATAAATCCGATACTGATACTGTTACTGAAACTGATGTGAAACTGATGTGATGATATGCAAAGCGTCCAGCTCGGGTTTTATGGAATGAGAAAGAGAAGCTATCATTCATTAATATAATAGACAAAATTACTTTTTTTTTTGTTCTATTTTTATTTTATTTTATTTTATGTGTTTCTTTTGTCAAGTTAATTTTATACTTTCTTGTAAATGTTTGTACAACTTTTTTAATGATATAATTAATGGGAAGGAGTTATTGATTTTGTTAATGAGTAAGAGTTAACCATTTTTAGTGAAGTCTTTATATAAATATATATTTTTTTAATTTACAAAATTTTAATAGAAATTTTACATAAGGGAATTGAATTAAGTTCTATTTGGACCAACAAAATGTTAGTAAATTTGAGAAAAATATTTTGCCTGTTTATGAAACTATGCCAGGGCAAATTTTGAGATAAATTGGCTCAAATGGAATAGATTAGCCGTGCAAAATGTGATAGAAGTATGAGCTTAAAAAACTTAAGTGTGTGTAATCTTT
>NC_021167.2:10739284-10754089 GCF_000331145.2 Cicer arietinum | reverse complement strand
CTTTTTTTTAATTTGAATAACCTTATTACTCATCTTTTCATGACTAAATATTTGTTCGTAAGTGATTTCTTGTATACTAATCTTTTCAAGCTATGTGTGGAATAGTAGTGCAGAGAGGGCTCTATTGAAGTTTTGGCACGGTAACACATGTCTCTATGTGAAAAGAAAAATTGTTAAGTGATGACTCTAAATATGTTAAACTACTTGGAATACATGGTTATCCAAACAAAGTTGTATTCAAATAAAGAGGTCATTGAAAATGTGATTTCAATTTGGATGTACCAGTCTCGTTAGTTACATGTCTCTATACAAAATTTCATATTAAACTAAGTACAATTACACAAATAATTTAAACACCTTATCTTCGTGTAAAAACTTAACACAATAAGTTTATGAACTCCAACACGTATTTATTGTTCAACATGTTCTTTTTCATCAAAATATAAAACTATTTACTCCCATTTGACACTCCATCAATAACACATAATTATGAACTAAGAGATAACATATCTCATATGTATCCGCAAAATAAAAAAAAATATAAAAAAAGTACTATACATAAACAGAAAAGACAATGATAGAAAACAAAAATGATTGAGTTATTGCTGCTTGTTCACAGACAATTATTTCTGCTGAATGTTTGCAACTTTCTGAGTTGTTAATTACCAATTACAACTGACAAAATACTCTGCCAAAAGGAGGACTAATATTCATAATATGCACTGCAAATTTACTTTAGTGTTGTAGAGAGATCTTAAATGGATACAGAGGGCAAAAGGTTGAAGTTCAAATCCCACAGCTCAAAAGTTCCATTAACAAAATTGTAATGTGCTCCTTTCAATGCAAGTGTTTTGTTCACAACCGCATCTCTCACAAATGGATAAGTCAATAAGTTCCCAAGTGATACATTCACAGCTTCCTGCATTGGAATTAGGAAGCAAAATATTAAATTACATGATCGCATAACAATTTGTAAACACTGTATATTGGGTTTATAAAGGGTAGATTTTGTATATATGGCTGTGGTTTAATGTGATTTTAACATCTTTACCGTAAGTTCAACGTGCACTTCAACACTACTTTTACATACATTATTAAGAAAATAAATAGCATATTTAATGTGTATATTTTATATATAAAATGTTCTTAGAATATACTTTAATATAAAAATACATTTAGTTTTTGTTTTCATCTTCCAAGATATTTAGTGGATTAGTGGATGTTTGGTATCATATAGTGTTTGCTTAAATCCCTGCAAGACACTGTAATATTCAAATTCAAAACTTTTAAATATCAATATGTTTAAATGTCATTTTGACAAACTCATTGTAATATCAAATATAGACTTAATAATATTAACGACAAATATATTTAAAAGAATAATATAGCAAGAAATTTGATAATTTAAAATGAAACTTATATTTAGGATTTTTATTTTAAAAGAGACTTATAATTTACATCGCTAAGTGAACAAAGTATGTCACAAAATAATTTAACAAGTTAAAAAGGGTTGGATTGAAATGTAATTTCCTTACCTTCTCACAGTTTGTACACTGCTCTGAGAAGCTTAAGCTGCTTGTTTCTGCTTTAACCTTGGACCTTGCTGGATTACATATTTGGACCCATTGTTCAATGAAATCACTGCAAAAGATGATGGAAGATTATTATTTTTTTTTCAAGATGATTTATGTGAGTCATTTGTCTTATGTTACCAAGATTAAGTAGGAGAGTACATGAAAGTTACTACATTGTAGTTAGTCGACAGTAGAATCTTACATGCAAGTATATATCCAATGACTAGTTAGTGAGTGAGGACTGATGATTACATTTCACTTAAAAATCCTTAATAAAAGAATCATATCTATACATTATCTTTTCCTCTCCTTTCTCGTGAATGATGATACATTGTCGTTTAACATGAAAAGACACATATATTTAGACCCTGATGTATTATAAGGCTATAAGTGTTTTTCTTTATAAATTATCTCTATACCTTAACTTTTATATAATATAAGACATGGTTTTTATTTATTTACATATTCATATATTGATATGCAAATATAAATGTTGAGTGGTTCGATAAATAAGTTTTGATATTATATTAAATTTTTTTTTTATATTAGTTTAATTTATTTTTGTAAAATTGATTTAGAAAATAAAGAGTATTTTATTTTTATATAGTATTTTTAAGTTTTGTCTTTTAAATAGGAATTTGAGTTTTTCTTGATACACTTTCTCATGTTCAACAATATTAATATGATGTGTGGATGAATCGATAGATGACTCCGATAAACTTTGATATCAAATTAGATTTCCATATATGACTAAACTCATTATCATAAAATCAACTTGTGAGATGATAAATATTTATTCTTAAGAAAAATAATATTTTTCACTTACAAATAGATTTTGTAATAATGAATAAATTTAAATTTTAAAATTAATAACAAAAACATTAATAAAATAATAAATTCATTTATTTACTTTTTAAGATTGATTAAAAAAATTATTAATAATTGAAGTGTACTAACTATCATTTTATTTGAACTTCCTCCCTTAACCCACAAAGTCAATAACTTCCTCCCTTAACCCACAAAGTCAAACTAATAATATGAAAAACAAAAGGATCTAATTTGTTATTGGTATGCCCAAAGCAAAATTTCCAAAAGGTTCTTCCTTTAGATTTGTCAGGCTTTCTCTTGTCTCCAATAAGGTGGAACCCAGCGGAGAAATATTATGTTGTTTATTTCTTTATATTCACTATTATTTAATAATCAATATATTAATATATATTGATGCTGGCATGTGAATGATAAGTATACTATACATTTAAACTATGCGGTGAAATGGTGATCTGTGAATCAACAAGATATTTGGAAGTACTGAAAAGCTATCATAATGTTTTAAATTAATTAAATATTCATCACAAGTAATTTGAATAGTCATCCTTTTGGAAAAATAGTTTATTCCTTCTTAATTTAAAAGAGATATACTAAGCAATAATAAATATATAAATTAATAACTTGCCTTGCAGTGGTCCCATCATCTGGGATAGACATGAGCCCCTTTATACCTCCACAGCAGCTGTGTCCAATAACTACAATATTCTCCACCTGTAAGGCATAGCGTTAAGAATCCAAAAACAAGAAAGTAAAATGTTACTGCAATTTAGAGAAATTCATCAATGCAAAGTTATTTTTATATTACTATTGTACATATTGTATATGAAAATGAAGATTAAGGGATTGTTTGATTTTAATGTTAAAAATTTTATTTTAGTATTTTAAAATTAAAAAATTTGTTTGAATTAATTGTTTTTAAAAATTGTTTTGTAAAATTATTTTAATAACATATTTTTTTAAATTAAAAAAGTAAAATAGATAAATAATATTTTATTTTTTGTTTTTTAATTTTTAAATTTTTTTTAAAGCAGTTTTCTAAAATTTATTTATAAAATAGTTTTAAAAAAATAAAAAGTAAAACACAATCAGATAAACTCATAGAATACTATAATGAAAACTAATGAATAAACACAATTAACATTATGATGAATAGTATTTTAAGATTGTTCTTTTTATATATTTTGTATTAAGTAATTGAATTATTTAATAGAAGAAAGTAATATAATATAATATAATATAATAATATTTTGTATTTTTGTTTAATATCAAAAAAAGTAAGTTAATTTTCTTAATTCAAAAGAATATTGTAAATATTTTGAAATTTATCTAAAACATGATTATTTTTTTAATGTTAATTGTGAAGTTCTATTGTAGAAATAAAAACTATTAGACAAATTTTAATAATTGAATTAAAATTAAACTAAATGATATTAAGTTCTTTGAAAATGTTTTTTTTTTAATTCTCTAATATGCAGAATAATATTAATTTTTTGGCATGATCAGTTGAAAAAAAAAATTAATTAAAATTTTTAAAATTTTATTTTTAATTTACTATGTCACAAAATAAATTAAATAAATTAAATGATTTTTATTTTATTTTATCAATTTTTTTATGATAAATCTGATCTATAAACGAATTATTAATGATTTTAAAGATAAAAATACTATCTTTTTTAAGTTTGCCTAAGACATTCAAATACTAAGGACCCGCTCTGATTTTTAAATAGGATATATACTATCCTACATTTTTATATTGAGCCATCATTTTAAAGTTAACGGGGTTAGTCTTTTTAAATTGTTTCACACTCTATCCTTCATTGTGAGACTTAGTTTTGTTTTTTCTTTTCGGATACACCCTGTCAGGGTCTACCTAATAGACCGTCATGCGTGAATAGTTTTATTTGTGATCCAAATGAATAGGCTAATTCTTCCTTAGGTATGTTTTATAATAGGAGATTGAGTTATCATTTATTTAATAAAAAATTAATATATTTAATTTATAATATATAAACTAAATAAATCATTTTTATTTAATTATAACTCAATTATCTTTTATAAAAAAATAAAAAGAAATTAAATTATATTTTTATATTAAATTAAATCTATCACAGTTAAAAATTCTGAAATTTTAACTTAATTGATAAAATATTAATATTTTTATTTTATTTTAAATAATAATAAATTTTATTATAATTAATTTACAATAAAATATTAATATTATTAAACTAATTGTTTTATTTCAAATTGATATTCAAAATTTATCAATAAATTTATAGTAATATTTATAATATCTTTTATAAAAACTAAGGGTTGATATGCAAATTGAGATGCAATAAATATACAACATTAAAAATGTCAAATGGCCTGCACCATCTGTCAGACACAAAAAGGCCTCCATTCCACCACCAAACTTTATACCATTCAAAGTGACCCACCATAACCATCATATAAAGAGAGCATTATAATATGTGGTGAAGAAAGAGAAAAGTAATAACAACAAAATACCTTTAAATGCAAAACCGCATATTCAATGGCCGCCCCTGCTCCCGAATACTTGGTCTGCAATAACAACAAGGCCAGTCAGACTTTCATATCTATAAAATTTGTTGTGAAATTGAAACTTATATTAATGGAAGATAGGATAGATTTTGTAAAATAAATTTTAATAATAGTATTAGTGTATAATATACAGGTAGTAAATCCCCAATGGAGGACTTTTTAACCAAATATATATATATATATATATATATATATATAAATTAAATATTTTCAAAAATTAATTTTTTTAAAACAGCCAGTATTATGTTAGTATTGTTTGAAAACTCTTTAACTATTTGATATTGAAGTATTTGATGTTAGAAATAAAATAGTAGTAGAAATATAAAATATACAATACAAAATATAAATAACCTTGAAAAGTAAAATAGATATGGATATTAAAATCAAATTAAATCATTTCATGATCAGTTAGAAATATTTTATTATATTTAGTGTTTAATTTGATAAAAATTGATTGATTATGTAAATTAAAAAAATTAAAAATTTGAACAGTGATAAATTTATTCTAATCGAATTGTTGATAAAAGATTAATTGACGGCGACTTAATTGGATTTGTCGTAAATTGACAACTTTAAATATGTGTCCTAATATTTGGTCAAAAAACAAATATGTGTCGTTACATTAAGAAGGAATGTGATTTGATGAAAATGAGAAATGATGAAGTGACTCCACATATTATAGGAGTAGGATTATATATATATATATATATATATATATATATATATATATATGTGAGGACCACTTGCTTTTTTTTTCTCTGTGATAACTTTTTGTGCAATGTGAACTAAACAATTTAATATTTGAATTTAAAGTTGGTATTAAATAAATAAGTAAGTATAAGCATTTTTATAAATTTAAAATATAATTGATAGTACTTCATATATAATAATTTTAAAGGTTACTCTTTTGGGTACTATTAAAGGTTGATTTTGATCCATGATTATAATTTGATTTAATGTACTCCTTAGTTATAGGAACCAAATCCAATAAGTTAATGTTTCGGATTACCTTATACTTTCAAAATATATATTTTAATTGCATTGCACAGTCATTCAACAAACATTAAATCAAAGTAATATTTATTTAAGTATATACCTTGTCGTAGGGTGGAACCATGTTGGCGATGTTTCGGACCACAAAGGCTTCCCCTGGTTGGAAATCCAGAATGTGGGAAGGGCAAACTCTCGAATCTGAGCAAGCAAATACCATAAACTGCAATAATGCAATTTAATTATTTTTAGTCAATGCATAGGGCACTACTCAATGCAATAATGCAGTATGATATATCAAATCAAACTAATATAAAAATGCAATGATGTTTTGTAGAAATATAAAAAACAAAAGTCGTAGACGCGTTCATATTAAGGAGTATTTTTTGTTGTTAAAAGAGTTATTAAAATATAGTATTAAACCATTATTACTATTATTGTCATATGAGACAACGATATGTAAGAATAAAAAAAATAAAATTTAATAGGTTTGAGACAACGATATGTAATTAGTGTGATGTACATTATAAAAAACTTGTGAAATTTTAAAATTAGATATGCTAACATGTCCTCTTGTGTATAATAAAAAAATATAATACATAATTTTCAAGAAAAAAATATAATCTTTTATATAAATTTTTTAGTTTTATTATATTAACAAATGCTCTAAAAATAATTTTAGAGTTAAAAAGAAAAAGTAGTAGCTGACCTTTGGGCTCTGGCCTTTGGCTAGTTCACCGTACAGATCAGGATTTTTCCTGAAAATAAGACAGCATCTCCACGATCTCAGTGAAAGTACTATCCCTTACAGGTTAAATTTAATAAAATAAAAATAAAATAAATATTTCCACTTAACGTCAAGCCAGATAAGGGTCAAACTCTTTTGAACACAAGATATTGGTCAAACTCTTTTGAACACAAGATATTGGTCAAACGTTTTTTTTTACTCAACGGTTAAAGTGGAAAAAAGATGAAACAGAGAGTAAACTACCCTTTCCACTTCATGTCATTATTTTTTCACTAATACAGTTGATTAAACACCTTAAATTGTCTTTTCTAAGAAACACCTTTGAGTAAAAAAATACCCTAAGTTGTCGCATTTCACACTTTTGAATTAATAGCTAGCTTTTAGTATATTATTTTTCTAATATTTTTATCTTTGTTATCTTAATTAATTAAATTTAAAGGATTTTATGAATTATTACAACTATTTATCGAATCCTTCAAATTTAATAATTTGTCTTATTTGCTACTAATAGCTATCAACTCTATTTATTCACTATTCACTATTCTCTAATGTTTTCGTTTTTGTTTAATAGACATTAAGTCAAATTAAATTTTACCAATGCTACCATAGAAAATTACTTCCCGTCTGATAGATAATAAATAAGTTTAACTTTAGTAGATAAAATTACATACGTGTTTCAGTTTCTCTATCTATATTTTCTCTTTCTCATGCTATCTTAGGGAATTTTATCCAATTCTAACAGTTACTTTGTAGATAAGAAGGTTCCTAATTCCGTATCACGAAGCCAATTTAAGGAAAGATCCTAAACACAGTAAAAGCGAAACCGTAAAAAAAGAGACGTACTCGAATTTCTCCGTTTTGAAATGTATGAATCCGGATCGGATCCTCTCGTCCGGGTTAAACGGTTTCGAACCGGCAGCTTCTAACTCCGCCGTCAGTTCCTTAATCTTTGCGGCGGCGACGCCACCGAGTTCAGCTTTCTCTCTGAAATAAAAAAAATGAAACGGAAACCGTTACATTGCGCGGAATACAACGCGTACGAGGAGGTGCGCGTGGGTCCCGCATGACAATAATAAGAACCGAACCACCGCCACCTCCTTCTCAAAAGAAATTGATACGAAATGACAGTAGTAACCGTCTTCGTCTCAATTACGAAACCGAAAAATCACGAAAAAGAGAGAGAAAGAGAGAGAGTTTTGTTACTGGAGAAGCCTGGTAAGCGTTGCGATGGTTTCCTCGTATGATTCTGCAGCCATATCTTCTTTCTGCTTAATTTCGTTTCAAAAAAACAAACGAAAAATAGATTCAGTTAATATAAATTAACACGAAAACAACGAAACAAAATCGCTTCGTATAATATTAATTCTCCAACAACATGATACCAGAAATTCACCGATCAATTAACAGATCAATTAGTTGTTCAATAATTGATTAATATGTAACAATTCTCCAATATGATTTTAATTTAACAGAAAATTAAGAGATCAAACAATTGAGAAATACGTTTGAATTGTAGGACAATATTCTTACACTAGAAATGACAATTGATTATAAAATATTTATATGTGACGTGAATTGTAAATTAATTAGTAGCATGATCTGAATTGATGGAAGAGTAAAATAGAATACGAACCTTGTTTTTTGTGATCGGAAAATAGGGAAGGAGTTTTGGTGTAGAAAAAGAGATAAGATGAATAAATGATCGAGTTTTGTTTGACGCGGTAGCGATTGAGAGAGACCACAAAGGGAACACAACTTGCGTTTGGTATGCCACTTATCACGCTTTATAATTTATACTGCTAATATATAATTAATTTTTGTTTACGCCGATAAATTATATTTTATTGTTGTCCAAGTTATCTCATATTTGAAAAATATATTTAAAAGATTCACTTATTTGCTATATATGCAATACTAGATTCAACTCTCGTTCAATAAGAGTAAATGACGTGGTAGTTATTTTTAAAAGCGGTTATAAAATATGCTTATGTTTATGAGATTTGTTGTGATTTGATGTTAATATAAAATTGTCTTATGTTGTTAATATATAATTATTAAATTCTATTAGATTAGTCACGATAATTTTTGATAATTTATAGTAATTAGTTGGTACATAAAGTTTTTCTTTTTCTTTTTCTTTTTTCATATAATAAGATATTAAAACATAAAACTAGAATGTGAAGAGGATGTTTCAGTTTAAGGTTAAGGAAGATCATCCAATTTATTGAACACTTACATTTGTATTCTTTCAAAGAATATGATTTGCTATTTATAAATCTAATATTCGTCTTTTTATAGTTAGGTGTATTACTAGTTCTTTATCACTCACACCAACCACACACATTTGATAAAAAAGACCAACCATTTTTTTTTGTAAAATTATGTGGTTGATATATATTTGTATCAAAATATTTTGTTTCTTTTACATATAAGGTACTTTTAACTTTATTATTATTATTATTACTATTATTATTTTGTAAAATTCTCTTTTCTTTTAATGTAAAGATTATAAATGCTTTATTAGTGCTTCCTCCGTGTGTAATCTTTAATTTATTTTTCAAAAAAAGTTTATGAGCAAAATTCAAATACATAGAAAAATAATATTATAAGTTAAAATATGTGTTAATATATCAAACTTTATGACCGTTTTTATCATTTAATATGTATTTACGAAACTAATCTTTAGTTTATTATATCTTGAATATTTAAAACACCTTTAAAAAATTAAAATGATAAAAAACTATGGAAGACTTGGAATGGTCAGAGTAATTAATTAATATTTTTATATTTGGGGTCAAATATTGAATTACGACGTTGAAAATTAGAAAATCTTCAATTTTTTGTCAAAAAAAGTAGTATTATCTTTTTCAGCAAATTACTATACTACAAATAGAATTATTCTTATTTCCATAAATACATTTTTTTATAGAAACAGAAATACATTTTGAATACTTTGTATAGCTGTTATGTTAATTAGCTAGTAAAATAATAATGAATAATGTTAAGAAAATAATTTAATTTTGTACAAAAAAGAAAACAATTTAGTTCTTTTTTTTTTATATGTGAATTTATTTTTTTTGTTAAATGATTATTCTACATTTTTAGGATATTAAATTTATATACATCTTTTATTTAATATTTAATCAAACCTAAAAAATATCATTAATCATTAAATATTTAAAAGAATATAACATTACTCAATGTTAAGGAAGGAGCATGCATTATTATAGAGGATTCTTAAATACTTGCATCAATTAAATTAATACACAGTACTAACTAGAAAAAACAGTGAAATCTGATGGGTATAAGGCTTAGTGTGGTCCAAAACTGAAAATAAAAAGGCATGGTAGTGACTAGGGCATGAGAGGTAAATGATGACCAATTATGACTATCCTATATGAATAAAAATTCAACTAAAATATTTAGAAATTTACAAGTAATTTTTATAGATCGACAGATCATAATTAATTATGAAAAAGATATTATAAATAATTAGAATAAAAATCAAATATATATTACCAATAATCTAACGATTGAGACTGAGTAACTGTAAAAATTATTTACATTAATAATGTATATAAATTATTTAATCGTTATGATATTCACACCTACTAAACATAAAATTAGAGGGAAGAAAATATTTAAGAGGAAATTTGAAAACATGAGTAATTAAAATCAAAATTCAATAACCAAATACCGTGGCAATCTTGCTTGTACAACACAGCATCATGCACTTTTTTATTGCCCTAGCCATGACTCTCTTTGGTCCTCTTCACCCTTCCTTGCAAATAAAAAAAAAATCAACCATCTCAAATCTAAATTGTCCTAATAATTATGCTTATAAGTTATAACTACAGCAAGTATGAAAAATGAAAATTGCAATAAGTTTTATTGGGCCCTTGGAGCAATACTACAAAACACGGGCCCTTAGAATAATAAAAGTTAATATAGTGCAGAACGGGCGGGTGAAAAATGTTCTCTTATGGGGGTGTCAAAAGCAGTAAAGTTATAAAAATTAAAATATTCAATAAATTTGATCATAAACTATTAATATCTCCCTAATTTGGTCTCTGAACTATATAAATACTCTTTAAAATGTTAGTACTAATCCATCAATTTGGTCTCTCAATTGTTCTAAAAATAGAAAGGAGATTCATAGTTGAGAAACTTATTTCATGAAATTAAAATATTTGAAGAATTATTATTATATTTCTATAATTCAGTGATCGAATTGAAGAGATAATATATTATTAGGACTAATCATTAAATTAATGATTTATTCTAAAAATTACATTACTTTACATTATTGAAAAATAAAAAACTCAAACACATATATCAAATGTTCGTGAAGGTAGCTATTAACTCAGTGAGTGAATTAAAGAACATTCAAAAAAAATTAAATAAGAGATTCTAAGTTCGGTCCCGAAAATTAACAAAATCTAATTTAATAACATTTGCATTTAAATCTTAGATAATTGAGAGGTGGGAGAAAAGAGAATACCAATGCAACTAATATATGATTGGGGAGATTAGACTTATTTTTCTTTGCCCTTTGAATGATATTTGTGTTGCATTGAACAAGGCATGTGTGTCTAACAAATAAGGGAAAGAAGGAGAATGAAAATGAATTTGAAGGGGGCATAAATGCAAAGTAGAGACGAAAAGGATAAAGAAAGCGAAACGTGAGTTAATAGAAGCACTGGGTTTGTAATTGACACAACTTCCTTATCTATATTTTCATTGTCAATCTTAATGAACAGTTTGTTACATCGTTCTTAAGCCACAAGTGAAGGTGACGATAAAACTTTTTTTTTTTGACAATGTTGCATAAATAAACATTATCCTAGTAAAAAGAATATTTGTGAATGTGATTTGACGCCAATACTAGTTTGTCTTGTAATGCCTTTGTTGGTTGATATGGCAAATGTAGCTCAAATGCTGGAGAATATTAAATAAATTGCATGCTATTGGTATCTTGGTAGAAGTAGTAGAAATTCATTTCACGTATTTTCAGATTGGTTGCTTAATGCTTTAGTATGTTTACAAAATATTTAATGGTCGGTTTAATATACAAGACATGATATAATATGATATGATATATTTATTTATCTTATCTTAATTTAGTGTTGATATGATATATTTATTATATTTTATTTTAACTTAGTATTTAATAAATTAATAAAATATGATAAATTAATAAAATATGATAAATTATTATTGAATTTATTATATCTTGTCTTCATATAGTTATAATTCTAATCTTAATTATGAGTTGATGAGATGAGTTTAAAATTAACAGAATTAAGTAGAATTAAAATTAAAATTTAATTGAATATAAATAATAAAATTTGATGTTTTGAGTTTTTCTCTAATTCACATACTCGATGTTTTGAATTTTATTATTGAAATTATAAATTTTGAATTTTAAGTGTTTTAAAGATGGTAACAGTGAATCAAATTTTGATTGATATTTTTAATAATTAAAAAATAATTTTTAAAATTCTTATTTTATTTTCAAACACTAAAATTATAGAATTTAATTGTTATGTTATGTTTTGTCCGTCTAACAAACTTCTTCTCAAACTCAATTATTGGTTTAATTATTAAAAATAAATTTTGAATCCAACCTTTCACAAAACCTTAATTTACTTTAAAAATATACACCTGAAATCGTGTGAAGCTTTTTAAAAACAACACAATTTTATGCTATACATACTTTTGAAATCGTGTGAAGCTTTTTACAAACGAGTAAAAAAATTGGGAACAAAAAATGTTTACTTATAAGTAGAATTTTTTGATAATTTATCACTACAATATATTTGTAAACAAAATTGTCTTGAAATGATATTTTCAATTTTGAATGTAATATATTAACTACTCTTTCTTTTTTTCTTTTAGATTGTACCTTCTTATTAATAGTACATACATGGCTCACATTTTACTATCTTCTACTTTGTGAGTGTCTTGTTTTTTGTGACTCTGTTAAGTGACTCAATGAAGGGTAATGGACATACGAAGGTCATGGATGTTCAAACTAGGAGGCAACATCCTGAGAAGAGAACTAAAATGGTGATGACAGACTATGACACCATGCATGAGAGCTGGTAAATATGTTGAGCGTAAACATCGTGACGAAGGACTTGAGGAAGCATTAGAGGCTATGAAACACTGACACATACACTATGCACGACACTGATACCAACACCTAAAATAATTTTAAAAACTGGAGTAACTGAATGCAACTATATAGACACCGACATATGTCGAATATCTGACACTCCTTTAATCTGAATCTGATACGACGGTGCTACATATCTCAGAGGCAGTTGGAGATAGAAGCTGCATGTATGAACACCAAACTGCAGAAGACTGCATTTGGGTTTGAAGGGCCTTCTTTAGCAAATGAGGCTTGCAGGTCTAAAGGACTGGTGCTCGTGCTCATTGCTTAAGTATCATGTAGGACTTGAGAAGCAAACACATAAATTCAGGACGAAGAATCATCTTTAACTACTGATATTTAGAAGTGCACTACAATAGTAGATTCTGATACAAATAGTAGACATCAAATAAATTTGAGTTTATTTCCTTAACCTTTCAATTTATTTTGAAAAATTACCATCCAAAATAAATATGAATGTTCAAGAGGTAGTATTAGACTGGCCTTATTAAATTAAGCAAAATGTTACAGTAGCTGTATATAAAAACTATTTTTTCATGTATAAACATTACATATTTCTTGTAATTATACTCTACATCGTCGTCAGATAGTATGCGATGAATTAGAGTCATTTTAGCGTAAATCAAATATTTCAAACCTTAGATTGGCGTTTTTGTACACATTGGAGCAGTGATCATACACAAGGTTGCCATTATCTGGTTCTTTGTGTGGATGAAATCCCTTCTCTGGACAATCTCTTAGAATATTCATCCCATCGGGTTCGGTTAGGCGAAAGAGTCCACAGCTCCTGCAAAAAAGAACATATAACTTGTAAATTCATTGCATTAGTGGAGTGACCATAGCATTTTGAAATAGGCTTAAATTGTGGTTCAAGAGAAGCAAGTAAAGGTTTTGTTCAAAATATTGTATATATCAGAGAGTCCTTTTTTGCTCAATTATGCAAAATTGGATTCAACTACAAGTAATTATTTTAAAAAAGAAAAAAAGAAAAAGATAAAGACAAGATTGTCTAGTAGAATAAAGTAGATATCCAAATTTTTGGTGGAAAACAATAGGTAGTGGTAATTTGCCCATATCATCAAATGAAAGACCAGTACTAGACCTTGAGGTATCATTTGGTGCCATTACAATGGCAAACGCCTCAGGAATCATTGCCTGAAAAATTAACACCAAATTGTAAGTTCAAAATTGGACTGCGAAGCAAAAAACAATTATAAATACATTTCAAGTCAATATCCATGTCAGTTATAATAGTTAGGTTGATTATCATTATTTACCTGCAAAATCATAAAAATTGTCCTATTTATAACTTCTCATTGAAGTTATTTAATCCACTGCATAATATGTTATGCAGCATGTCTTCACAAAGGAGATAACACTTTAGATGCTAATTTGAAGTTGAAGATAGTGGAACAAAGAAATGCTTTTAAAAGAAAGTGTTATACTTGGATCAATCACCTGGTAGGAATATTGAGTGTGAAGATCCACTGATGACATGAAGCAACTTTGAGAAGGGTGTGTCTAAAAATGTTTAGAAAAAGAGAAGGGTTAGATATAAGTCAAACCAGTATGAACTATCTATGTTCACTAACACAAACGGGGACAACGGACACGAGATGGACACTAAGACGTTGACACGATAATATTTTAAAAAATGGAAGAAATTGAACGTAACTACATGTGTCGTATTCATGTTAATGTTAGACAATACATGTCGGACATCATACACCTTCAATCTGAAGTGTTGGTGTTACATAGAGAACTTCTGTTGTTGAACTCATGCAGAGTAACATGGAGGATATTATCTTTATTAAGTTTTTATATTAGTCCTAATTCATCCTTACAAAACCGGCTTGTAAAGTGAGAAGGACCACTTTTTTAAACTTTATCTTTTTTCAATGTGAGACTTGGTTTTTCCTACAATCCGT
>NC_021167.2:10727005-10739274 GCF_000331145.2 Cicer arietinum | reverse complement strand
CCCTACAATCCGTCACACCCAACACTATTAGACTAATGCATGTATAATATGGGGGTGGCCCGAATTGATAGACTTTTAAAATAATCTACACTCTAAATGTTACCTAAGATAACACCGGTGATACATATTTTGATCAAAGAGGACAATATAAAAGAACAAAAGGAAAAATGTTTATATATTTCAATCCAAACCAAAGATTTCAAACAAACATGCCTTATCAATGATTGGATTGATTTGGAATGTTGGGCTAAAAGTCTTAAATTAGTGTCATAGCAGCAAAAAACTAGGAGGACATACATGGATCCATCCCACAGGATAAAGGGATCTTTCATTTAGAATTGTGAAAACTTCCTCCTCATTTGTGGCTTGACACTGTCATACAGAACATCCCAAGTTAGCAACAAGCAGTAATAAAACCAAGCCCTCTTGAAAACAAGTGCTAAAATAATGCAAAACCAAGCCAACAAGAATGTAAGATTGCAAACCAGATACTAACAGAATTAGATGCTGATTCCTGCTTTGGTATGATTAGTGTAGTCATATAAAGGGTTCCATTCTCCTGCATAATTGAAGGACATCGTCGCATATAAATTTCAAATTCTGTAAATCATTTTATCAGATCAAGTTCTTTGTTTTTCAATCATAAAATACTGCAGAGAAAGATTTAAATCTCTATAATATAATGGCATGTACTTAAAAGCAACCATAGAAGACAGAAAGAAAAAATAATAATCTAGCAGCATTAAAAGCACTACAGTAAAATTACCAGACAGTAACCATTCTCGGATTTGAGATTGGACTGTTCAGATTAACCTATCACTAAATCAGTTTTAAACGATCTCGATCATTGTTTTAAAAGCACTGTGTGATGTAGTTACAACAAGGAACATATTTCCCACACATGACAAGAGTACATATATATTAGAGAGGGGAAAAGAAAAAGAAACTCAGTTGCAACAAAGATTATTTGAGAATGTGAATCTCATTTATTCTGAATCTACAAGAAAGGCACACAAGCCAATTTAACAATTTTTATGGTTTTAAAATGATTCTTACAAGAAAGGCACCAAGTATACCACATGTTTCCAAATCCTTATCTGTATTTTCTTTAGCAAGATCAAGAAAGTCCTCCATTAACCGCATCGACTGGAAAATATGAAATCAACACTTGTTAAGCAAAAGTAATCTGCAAGAGTCATGGCCTCTATGAGGCTAATTATATACAGGAAGAGTCCAACAGTGTTTTAAAACTGAAAATAGACAATTAATGGGTCGTTTACATTGCAAACATACTTTTTGTTTTCATTTTCTAAAATTTGTGTTAACTTTACTCACTGACTATGTCACAAGAGATTCATGAAGTGGACAATTTTCTGCATTTTCGGAAACAATGTAAATATCAAAAGAATTGCTTTCATTATTTCCAGAAATGCATCATCCCAAACTAGTATTTCATTTTCTCTCCATCATAATGGTTCACTTCAAAAGTCTCATATCACCTCTTTCTATTTAGCAAGTTAAAATAAACACATATATTAGAAAATGAAAACAAAAAATATTTCCACAAAGTAAACAGACCCGTACTTTGTTGTGCAATGTTCCAAGGTGCAGTAATGATTCTTACAATATGTACATCTCGCACGTTCTTTGATGAAGATGATTCATTATCTGAGTTTGTTGATCCATCTCCTGAATTAAAAGCTGTAATATGAGAATTTTGTTCATCTTGAGGTACTGCCTCTACACAACAGAGTGCAGGGGATGGTGAGGACTTAGTTACTTTATGATCTAAAAAGGATATATGGAATTCCATAATACAAACTGATTTAAAAAGTCCAGTTTTTGGAATGATGAAATCCCAGCTGCTTCCTTACCAATCAATGACCCTTAAGCTGCATCCCACCCAAACATAACAAGTTAATGTTGTATGCTACAATAATATATTCTTACATTGGTTTTTGATTTGAGATTCAAATCGTGAATCGGAAGAACTATCTTTCGAATCATGAATAAAATCTTATTCTGAATTATAAGATACATAATCAAATTAAAATGTCTTTTTCAACTAAAAGCAATAAGCATACACATGATATATCATATGCGACTTCAAAATATTTCAAGATTTAATTCATAAATCAAAACGACAAAAAAAAAAAAACGGTTTGTTACATAGTTTAGGGCCAAGTTGTGATTCACGTGACGTTGATGAATCGACATTCATCTTGTGATTCATGTCTAAAATAGACACCCGCAAACATATATTGAATGGTTTCGATTTAGTTTCAAATCGAGATACAACTTGTACTAGATACAATAAAAACAATTAACTAGTCTAACTAATTAGTGTGACTAGTACTGTAGCTAATAACTTCTTGTATGTATAGTAAGACATTGATAACCGTGATTCTTAGACTTAATATGTTTTTGATCCACTAAAATATCCCAATTTTTTATTTGATCCATCATTTTAAGTTATTTTCAAATGAAAAAACCTATTTTCTGGTGTGTCACAATTTCTAACCTACCACATAAGCTACTACAAATTACACAATTACCAAAGGTACTTGAGAGGGAAAAGGAAGATTTGTTTTCTTCTTTCCCCTTTGAAGGGATAGGAAAGATGAACCAAAAGTTATAAGGAAGATGTTCATAATCATATTACTTAAATGAAAATCCTCTTTTATACAAATCAAAAAAAGTTTATAGAAAATCATAATTTTCCCCAGCCAAGGGAATAGGGATAATCCCTTCAAGAACAACAAAATTCAAAGCCAATTTAATTGGTAGTTACAAGAATCATATTAAACTACACTTTAACATAAAATAAAAAAATAAAAAATCATGCAATACAACTAGAAAGAGTTATGTGTAAATGAATTATTGCAAGAGTAATATAATAAATTGTTATACCTTGCTATTTCTTTGTTTTGAGAAATAATAATGAAGTGAATGATGAGAATTGAGATGAGAAAGTGTACCAGCGTGGAATCAATGAAAAGAGGATCATGTCATTTAAAGCCCAAAGCCACGTGGCATTCTAAGATAGAGTAGAGTATATATCACCACTCAAAACGAAGAAATTTATTTTCTCTTTAAATCCGGAAATGGACCCATGCACCCTCAATGGTAGTAGGATTAATCCTCCCAAGACAGAGTATTACTTTCGGTAAAAAATTCCACCTTCGAGAGATGTTTAGAGGTTAGGTCTAGAAAAGGACTGCACTTCATTATGCGGGGAACTTAGATTTGATGTCGTTCGGGTTTTATAAGTCATTAACGACAACCATATGTATGAGATGTACCATATTGTAAAACAAGAATGTAAAGGTAAATAGTATTATCATATAATTATTGAGATATATAATTAAAGTGAGAAATATTGTAGGCAAAATACACTCTTTTAATTTAATTTTATGTAATAATTATGTCATTTTTCTTTTTATTTAATCAATTTATTCAATTATTTAATTTTTATGTAACGATTTGATGTTTTATATCTTAAAATATCAATAATATTATCATTTTCTTTTTACATAAACTCAAAATTCATCAAAATCTCTAAACAAAACATATAAAATTCATTATCAATTTTAAGAAAATTTATGTATTTATCAAATCAAATATTCAAATAAATTTATATCTTCATCTTTATTTGATGTTGTTGGAGATGAAAATATGAGTTTATTTGAATATTTGAGTTATGAATTTGATGAAAATTTAGATTTTGTTGAAGATGATAATTAATTTAATGAGTTTTGTTTGAAGATTTTGATAAATTTTATGAGTATGTGTAAAAAAAATAACACTATTAATATTTTAAGATATAAAAGATAAAATCGTTACTTAAAATTAAATAAAAAATTAAATTGAGAAAAAAAATAATTAATTAAATTGCTATTTGAAATCAAGTTAAAAAATATGTGAGATATTTTGCTAATATTTTAATATTTATTTATATTCTATTATCATTTTACTTATTAGATTAAATAATAAGACTTATTAGATTTTTATTTTTATAATTAATTATTTAGGAGCCTTAATAATATTAGTACCTATTGGTGGTATTAACTCACAATAACATAATTGAAGTTAAAGAGAAAGATAGAATTGAACACAGTGAATAATCTTCTTTTATTGATCACTTTGCTTAAAAGGGTTTACAACTCACAAAACTCAATTGCCTGAACTTATTCTACATTCATCTCATGTGCCTTTTTATATTAATCATACAATGTTAGCTCTATTCAACAAGTAGTTGGAACATTGTAACTAACTTTGAGTAACCACTACTAACTAATTTTGAGTAACAATGCAGATGGGCCACATATATTCAACAATCTCTACCTTGGCACACCAGCCAAGACCTTGCTAGTCAGCTCCACTTTGCTCCTTAACATTCAATATGTCTAAACATAGCCTGGATTTTATCAAAGGAACTGGTTTTGTTATCATATCAGTTTGATTTTCTGAAGTGTGAATCTTCACCACTTTAACTGATCCTCCCTCAATCACATCTCTAATGAAAAGGAGCCTGATATCAATATGTTTGGTCCTTTAATGGTACATTGAATTCTTGCACAAGTGAATAACACTTTGATTATCACAATGCACTTCAATGTATTTCTGCTAAATTCTCAGCTCATTCATCAGCCCTTTAATCCGCAATGCCTCTTTTATTGCTTTTGTGACAGCAATGTACTCAACCTCAACTGGTGAAAGTGCCACAATGTGCTGTAGAGCTGCTTTCCAACTGACAACATTTCCATACAAAGGGAAAACATAATCTGTGAGTGATCTCCTTTTATCTTCTTCACCAGGTTTCCCCATGAATCAGCTTATTAGGCTTAAAGCATATGCCAAATCCGACCTTGAACAAACCATTTCATACATTGGCATATGGTTCTTGGACATTCTCTTCTCTGCATATTCAGTTTGAGGTGATTGTGTTGATGACAATTTGAAATGATTTGAAATTGGCGTTGCAACTGGTTTTGCACATTCCGTTCCAAACTTCATGAGGACTTTCTCTATATAGTCTACTTGTGAAAGGACCAACTTTTATTTTTCTCTTCTTCTTGTGATCTCCATGCCAAAGATTCTTTAGGCAGCTCCTAAATCCTTCATTTCAAATTCTAACTTCAACTTCTGCTTCGGTTTGTTGATTTCCAACTTGTTCCTTGATTGTTGATCCTTGTAAGACATATATTTCATCGCTTATTTTATCTTTCATTATCACAAACGAACCCAACATGACCTTCAAATAAACTCCCTCACTGTATTGCTGCCACCTCATAGTAATTCCTTCCAAGTGTACAACTATATTCCACCCTTGTTAGAGAGTTTTCTTGTGTGTTGTGTTTCACCTCATTTTCCTTTTTCCCTCTTTTAATCCCTCTAATCCCTAATTTTTTTACATGCTTCCTCCAACACTTTCTTCTTCTAGATTCTAATTTGTTCATACAGTTTCTGCTTCCTCATCCTCTTCAACGTCCCTCTGCGGTCCAAAAAGGTGGTAACGTCCCTCTGCTGTCGCAATCATCCTCTCGGTCTAAAAAAAGTGGTAATGTCCCTCTGCGGTCCGCTTCTGTTTCGTCATCCTCGCGAAATCATCTTCATGTCCATCATCTTCATGTCCCTCCATAGTAACTCTTTGAAATCACCGATTCGTAACTCTTTTGAACATCTCAATTGAAGGATGGGCTTCTGACATTGACTGAGATTAGTATAATGTTGTTTTTGTTACAAGGAAACAATTCCTGCAGTAATCAGTGAGGAAGTCGCTCCTCTTGACATTGACTGGGATATTTCAGTGGAAAGTTCACAATTTGATTATATCAACTTAATTATTGCTGATTTCATTCTTGATTATATCAACTTAAATGTTTTTCAATTTTCAAAAAATAAATGCAAACAAAATAAGGATATTGTCAAACAATCAAACAAAATAAGGGACAATTAATAATGACTCCAACTTAAAATAAAAGAGTGTTGTCAACCCTCCAAATAAACACTTGAATATCTGGATTTCTTTTTCTATTATGTCACTCTTGAATCTATGAATTTCTTTGAATCATTCTGTGATGAGAAACAAAATAAGTTTTGCCTTTAATCCCAATGTCCACAATAAACTTATGAATAAAATAGCTAGGTTATAGTGACGAATGAAAATGGTGGTAAGCAGGGGAAGAGTGCAAATTATGTGTCTTAAAGACTTGCATGACAAACTTTGTATAATTTTAACTGACGACTTTCAAATCTTACATTCTCATTTTCACTATGCTAAATTTTTTTGCGCCCTTAAATCTATGGTTGTGTGTCGCCCAAGGTTTCAATTTTTGTTAGTGTCTCTTTGGAAAATATGTTTGCCAACTCCATGGTTATGTGTTGATTATTTCATTAGTTGTGCACATATTGGATGATTTATCTTCTAAGTTGCATGACATTATTCCTCTCCTAAGCTATATTCAAGAAATAAGTGTTTTTTTTCGACTCTTTATGTCAGTAATTTTTCTAAATTTATTGTGAAAAGAATTCATTTCATGGTCTATTGTTATTTCCATCATTTGCATTGTTTTTCTTTGCAGGAACTACCTCAACCTTATATTATTCACATATGAAAATTACACAACTTAGAAAATGGTTTGTGGAAGGAGAAACATTGAATGGATCTACCATTGGAGATAAAGTTCTCATTCCAATAATATAATTGTCGCCTTCAGAATCCAAGTGGCCTTTGATCCTTAATCGAAGACAATATTCTATATCATTATGTTTAGCACACGAAAACTGTTCACGATGATCAGAGGACGTCAAAAGTAAGTGTCTCTTTTTCATTAATTACATATCATTGTGATGACGCGACTGATAATTTTCTTTCTTTGATTTATTAGAATTCTATGTTTTAGAATACCAATCAATTCGCACTAATAGGAAAAAGGCATTATTTAAGAATGACAGAAAAATCCTGAAAGATCAACAACCTTTATTACAGCAGCAAACATCAGAATGAGGTGATATGTTTTGAATTTGTCTTATTGTAATTTACCTAATTTTCAAATGTTACAAAGTATATTATGGTTTGTGGCTTCTATTGTTCTGGCTCAAAGGGATAACATCAAATAATTGCAATCTCACTGGAAATTAAATATTTCTGCTTCATGTCACCTTTTTCTTTATAGGTGGAAAGTGAACACGAACTTCTTGATAACAATATTCACGCAGTTGAAGTAGAACCACTATCAAAGACTCAATTGCTTGTGATTGAACTAGAAAAATCGTAAGAAGCCAATAACGTATATGAAGTTCAACTTAACATGTCAGGGAAACACATTATGTATGCATTATGTTTGATTGAATAGGCAAAGTTGGGTAATTTACAATTAAATCTCCTATTGAGATGGCATTTTTGATACACATGTTTATTTGTTGTTTCAATAATATTTCTATTGCTTTCATTAAACGCTTACCATTCTAACACATCTTATACAAAATATTTCTAATTGCAAATTTAAGTAAAAGAAAGACAACAATAACAACATTAGAGCATTGCATGCTACAGATACATGTGTTTCCAAAAAAAAAATGAGAGTGTTCTCAATAAATTCATTAAATAATAAATTTCTCAAATTAACATTCGTTTTTATATTTTTGTATCAATTTTTGACCAATAAATTTACAACAATTCATACTTATTTTTTCATCATATAACTTTTAATACAAGTTATTCCTCTCATTACTTTCGTAATCAGGTTAGGCTCAACACTACATATGTATTAAGGGTCTCTACAGTTACTCAATTTGCCAATGTCCATCTCAGATGTTCATCACACTATACTTATAGAAACTTCAACAAAATCATAAGGTAACAACCTTTTCTTACCATTTAATGCACTCTTTCGTGAATATCTATTATTAGAAGTTTAGAACTGGTGATGCTCAATGGTGGTCACAGACTTCTTTATATATATATATATATATATATATATATATATATTTGTTTTGTATTGATGCATGAACACAATTTTTCATCAAATTGATATTATGTGAATTGGAGCTGATATTAGGTGAAAACAAAATATGGATTTTACTTCAACGTTTTGGGGGACTTTTAACTTTTTGTGTTACAAATCTCATATTGAATGAGATGTAAATGGAATCCAACCAAAGTGTAACATTTTGTATGTTCTCTCTCCCAGAGCCTTCCCATCCCTCTTAGGTTGGCTTGCTATATAAACCGTATTAAACGTGTTTATTAAATTTGTAAAATTGTTACCGCCTTATTTTGTTAACTCATTTATACAGACAATCAACTTAAACATACCTCCGCCTCATTTGTTAAGTCTGGTAGCATGTATACAATTTAATTTACTATATTAAAAACTCAATTTTCTACTAGTACTTTAATGTATAAACTTTCAATCATTTTTTCCTTTTTATTATGTAATGTTTCCTTATATGTTCTTCACTTATGTCTTTTGTTTTGTAATTTATGTTCTTTACTTGATTAAGTGTATATTAAATTAATTTATAGAAAAATTATTGACTCATATTAATATTATCAAGCCTAAATAAATTAAATTTATTATTAATAATTAAATAAAAATATAACTTTAAGACTAAAAACGTGAGGCATAAGATAGGTAATTTAATTGCAGACATCTTCGTATGATCCTAATATTTTATATCTTATAATTAACTAAATAGGATGCATATTATTTATAGTGTTTGATCTTGTACATGTTTAATATTTTACATCTTATAATTAACTAAGTAGGATTGCATATTATTTTAGTTGATTGTTTTTATAAGTTGCATGTATTGTGGAAATTTTTAAAATTTCAAATGTTAAAATTAATGACTTCGATCATTTTAATCATCGATCTTTGTGGTAATTGTAATTTTATTTATTTATTTTAAATCGAACATATTAAAATTTTAGTTTACAAACATTCAAACTATTATTAATATTAATAAAATAATCACAATCATTAACATTAAATGAATTTAGTAGAATGGTCAACAAATTAACTATGTTTTAGTTTCAAAACCCAAATAAAAAATTTATAATAATTCGGTTACAAAATATTAACTCTTAAACAATTCCAAGTACACATCCTACAATTATTTGTTTCAAAACTGAAATTCAAAATTTATAACATTTCGGTTACAAAATATTAATTATCAAACAATTACAAGTACACACCAAATACAAATAATTGCAAATGAATTACTTTAATTTCATGTCAATTAACACAATAAAATATTAAATTAAATTTAATAAAGTTTAGTAAAATAAAACTAACCAAAATTCAAAGAAACACGACTTTGTCTAACATTTTTAAAAATTTATATACTATATAAATTTACCAATAGCCAAAGTAGAAAATCAAATTCAAATATTTTTTGTTCTCTCACTCGCTTTACAAAACAAAAAACCCGACATATCTGAAATACAAACTTTGCAAAACAAATTCAAATGGACTATACTTTTCTTTACCATGTTAATGATCATGTTAATGGTCGGCATGATAAATATATAATTTATATAATTTCAACAATTTATATATAAATTTATTGAAAATACAAGAAAGAGTATTCACAATCTATGCAACTATCAATGACATTGATTACAAATTTGGATGGAATTACATTGGATATGAAATCAGTCTCACAAAATTAACTCAACAAGGCCAACAATACAATTGTCACTCATGTGACATGACATCAAAGTAACTTGCACCAAGGTATCACATACAATTTTACTTTCCAACTCGTAGCTATGACATAAGTTCAAGATTTGATAAAGAAGTTCAAAAACTTCTCAACACAACAACAACTCAACTTTTGGAAAAATGAGACAACATAGACAAACCATCCATTCTACAACATATGTGCAACCGCGAGCTCATATTTGAAATAAGGTTGTCAGATAAGAACTTGAAAGAATTATCGCAAACATACACGATCACAAGAACTTTTGTCCTAATAAACATTTTCCTCGATTCTACAAAAAATACCCACATCAAACAGGTAGAACATTTACACAATTTTTTTTAATAAAAAAACACACATTTTTATGGACAATTAATGACATTTTATTCCTTCCAATAAATAGGGAAAAAAAACATATTATGGACAATTAATTGAATTTTATTCATTTCCAATAACTAGGAACCCAAGTCACAGATGACGAAAGGGATATAAAAAAAATTTGTAAAATACATGAAGAAGTGGAGTATGCAGATGAAGATAATGAAATGGAAAAAAGGACAACTCATTATCCAAACCAAAAATCAACGTACAACAGAGCAATAAAAACATTCAGATATCATCATCAGATGAGGAGACAATCAAGACAACAGTTACAAAACAAAAACAAAACAAGATTATGATCGAGCATATTACATCCTTCGATGAAGAGTCCGTCCTTATACATAAGAAGAACCGAAAAGAATAAACCAAAAGAAAAACAATCGAGGGGTGTAATGAAATTGACCAATCCACAAAAATCCAAAAAACCAAATGAAAAACTGAAAATCAGGAATGCAAGATGAATGTATATCAATTGTATTTCAATTGAGTCTATCTCTTAATTTTAATTATCAAATACATTACTTTAACATTTGGCATTTCCATCAATCTCAATTTTACTACGTTACTTAATTTATTGAAGTCATTCGTCTAATCATGATACTCCTCTTCTACAAATTACATTGTTACAATTGTATATACATTATTGATATAGCTACTAAATTATGGATCATTGAACAATTGAGACATAAACCTTCATATTAATTTTTTTAAACCATTTAAATTAAAAAAAATAAAAAATATACCGGTGCAACTCACGAGTTAGCATCTAGTTATTCTTGGAATGAGCCTCCTCCTTGCATACAAAGCATTTCTTTGGTTTCAACTTTAATTTTGACTTATGTACGACCTATTATTTATAGCAATAATTAGGACTTACTGTTTAATTGTGCATTCGGCTGTTTATTATTTTGTCTATTTACCACTTTTATTGTCTATTGTTAGTGAAATTGTTGTAAGTGTATTTTACTTGCAAACTAATTTATGAAGAATTGTTCAAATATTTCCTTGATGTTAAATGACTATGTGAATGTCTTAGCATCGTTGAAATTTCAAAAATAACTTTCTACTGATTTTTTTGAAAATGCGCATGATATATTTGCTGTTTAAATTTTGACGAACTCTAAATGACACCAAAATTTAATCGGAAGTTAGGGAACAAAAATTTCGTCGGATAAAAATTTATTCGTGAAATTTTCAAAAGTTTTAATTTGTAGATTTATTGTAAAAATTTTAAGATACCGATAAATTTATCTGTGAGCAAGATGCGACTTGGTTAAGAAGGAACTTAGACACTGAACAAGATTATGTGACTTAAAGTCACACAATACCTGAATATTTTTCTAGGATATTAATATTTTATGGATGTATTAGTGAAAATATCTAGATATTTCCTTACTATGTAGTAAAACTTTGTAAAGATCAAAATGAGGAATTTCATTATCTCTTTTTGTGTATGGACTAAAATGACTTGTGTAAGAAGGATTAGATGGGAAGTGATTAGTTAGTAAAATGATTTGAAAATGTTTTTCGAGATCCGGTTAAAATTATTCTTCAAAAAATAATTTAATTGAATTACAGAGGATTATTATTGACAAATATTTTAAGAAGTCGCACTTTACTTTTAAATTTATCTATGAATTATGAGATGAGAGTAAATATTTTTACTAAAACAGATCTAGAAGTAAGTGATGTGATGTGATTATGACTAAGTGTCATAAAGGATAATTGTGAGATTTTATGATTAGTTTTTTGTGGTTAGAAATTTTTGAAAATTAATTTAGAATTGATATATTAGATTAACTAAGGGAAGGTGAAAAAACATTTCCCCATATAAAAGCAATTCATGGCCATCATCATCATTATTATCATCTTATTAATACTTTCTTTTGTTTTTCAAAAACATACTCTCTCATTTCTCTCCAAACCCAAACATTCTCCTTCATTTTTAAGCAATGTAGAAGCCTCCGATCACAAAACCTCCAACTACAAAGTTATTTCACTATTTGAGAGGATTGCAAAGAGCTAAGAATCATTAGTTGAGGTAGTTATTTCTCCATTCTTTTCTCTGAAACCCGTAAGCATACATATATAGAGGGAAAAAGTTATTATATATATATATATATATATATATATATATATATATATATATATATATATATATATATTTTTTTTTTTTT
>NC_021167.2:10706203-10726994 GCF_000331145.2 Cicer arietinum | reverse complement strand
TATATATATATATATATATATATATATATATATATATATATATATTATGTTTTGATTTTTAATCTTGCTTGTTTATCACTACTATGGTTGTTATTAATGTTTAGGATGTTAAAGGAAATATTTTCAACTATTTTTCTTTCAAAAATAAAAAATCCTAAGTATGGGAATAAAATGAAAGTGTATTTTTTGCTTTTGTGCTTTGGTAATACTGAAATTAGACGAGGTAGTAACTTGAATAAAAAAAATTAAACCAAACCCCCTAAATTTTTAGTAACAATGTGACGTGCCGTAATGTGCAAATTTGACTTTTTGTGTGTTTGAGTAACATAATGAGTTGTTTTCAAATAAATGAGTTTGAATTGACATTAGAAATTTTATTAGAGTGGTTTAAGTTAGTAAAGTTAAAAATACTTTTGAAATTGTGCTTGATTATGTTTTTTTTTCATTAAAATAACAACTAGATGTTATTGTGTTTGAGAATCAAAGTAATATATTTTTTTTTAAACTCAAAGTTATGAAATGATGATTTTAGAGTACGTAAGTGATTGATAAAAAAAGAAATTGATTAGTTTTCTTGTGTAATGTAATCTTGAAGTAAGTTTTATAATTTCCCATGCTTATTTAGTTAGCTCATTGAGATTCGAAAATGAATCGAGATTATTGACAACGAGTTAACGGCGGGGAGAACTCTGAATATTTTATCTTTGTCGTGTTGAAATTTTTAAGGAAAATAGATAGGAAAAAAGTCATTGAAAACTTATTGGATTAAGTTTTAAAATAAAGGGGCAAATGAATTGTTGTGGTTTGTTTTAATTCAAAAGTATTTGAGTGGTAGAAATTTTTTAAACTTTAAAGAAGTTAGAAAAAAGTTCTTTTGTGATTCTTAATGGTGGTATAAATTAAAGTTTGGAGTTGTTTAAAGTTTGAAATCATGAGTTATTGTCCTTAACTATTTAAAGTGTTTAAACTAGATTTGGATTTGGAATTTTTTTGAAAGATTTCGATTAGTAAAATGAGTTTTAGCCGAGTTGTATAAATATAGAAAGAAAGTTCAAAATTTTGTTTAAATGTTAGTTTTAAGTTGATTTTATGATTAAGGTGTTAAAAGTTCTATATCTGGGGTTTTGGTGAATACAAGGTTTCCATATTTGTAGCTAGAACCAAAAAGTTTTAGTCTTTAATATTAAATTTAAAATTTTTATGAAGAGATTTAACTTTGAGAAATAAAATTTCAAACTTTTTGACTTTGAGAATAATTCATATTTAAAGAAATATATATAAGGGTTCATTCTCTGAATATCAAAAAGGATTGAAGAAAAAAAATATTCACTTTAAAAACATAATTTTAATCTTAAGTTTTGAAGTTGAAAGTTTTGATTTTTATAGTAAAAATGTCAACTTTATGCTAAATTCGAGGTTGAATAACTATTTAGGTTTTTTGAAAAACAATGATTGATTATAATTTTGGATTATGATAATGTGGTTTTATTAGGAATGAAGATTCTAGTTGGAGACTCAAAAGAAAACTGTGAACTTAGGAAATATTTGTGTTTGAATTTTTTGGGTTTTGTGTGAAAGTTTATATACAAAGCATATTTGATAAAAAGTAAGGTTTCAAAAATGTCAAATTGGAAGAATCAGGATTTTGAATAGTTAGAATATTGGAACTCTTAGTATTTGAATTTTTTTATTAGATTTCTTGATATAATCTTTCTACTAGTTTTTTAAATATTAGAGTGTCAAAATTTGTAAAGTTCACCAATGATACAATCGAAATTTCAAACTATGTGAGTACGTTTGTCTTTGATTGATTTTGTTAAAAAAATATTTTGTCCTAAGTTGCTAAAGACAAAGATTTGAGTTGAACTTCAATAAGTTTGAAAAATAATTTCGAGATTTTCAAAGTGTGGCATAAGTATTTTGAAATTCGCTTTCGTCAAAGTACATAAACCAAATTCTTTTTGAAGTTAGGGAACCTAAGAGAAAGTCAAACCCTAATTGATTTGGATAGTGGCCGAACCTAGGGTTCATTTTGGGGGTTGTTTTAGAAACTTGTATTGATTAAGTCAATTGATTGGTTTAAGGTACAAGGACGTTGAGAGATAATCTCAATTTTTTATTATATTATTTAATAAAAATATAAAATATTTATTAATAATATTGCTAAACTGATTGAAATTAGTAATAAAATATTTAAAAATTACATAAATTGAATAAATATGTCAATAATATTTGAATAATATTTTAAATTATAATTAAATACTAGATATAATTTACATTTTTTTAATACTTTATTTCTAATGTTTATTTTAATTCTAACCCGAATAGTATTTTGAAAGAATCTTCTTTTGAAAAATTAATATAAACTATAGCTAAAAATGTGATGAAAGCACGCATAGCATAACAAAAAACGCTTAATTAATTTTAACGCTTAACATATTGTAGCTAAAAAATATGCAAATAGCTATAGTCAAAAGTGAAAAAGTTAAAAATGAGTTGTATTTTAATTTTGTTGTTATTTTCGTCTATAGTTATTTTATATTTTAATGCTTAAAAAATGTGACGTTAATAAATATATTTTAACGTTTAACAAGTTATAGATAAAAAATGTAAGATATGTAACAATAACAAAGCAAATAGTCTGGGACATATTTGTTTATGTTTCGGGTCATGTGAATATTATTAACTTCTCACTTTTTTTATTTTTTATTTTACTTTTCTATTTTGTTTGTAATTATCTATATTTTTTAACTATTAGTTTTCAAGCATTAAAACTACTTAAGTATTTTTTTTTTGTCATAGTATCTATGTTTACGTCTCATTCTTTTTTATCTATCTTACTAAAATAGTATCTATATATTAGAATTAAAATAGACATTAAAAATAAAATAAAATAAAATATTATATATATATATATATGATATTTGATCATAATAAAAAAATTATTTGAATATTGCTGATACTACTTTTAAATTTATGAATTATTTATGTATTTTATTAAAAAAATTAATAAATAAATTAGTATTATTAATGCATAGTTAATTTTTATTAATTTTTTTCATCTTTTCCTAATTAAAAAAACTAAAAAAAAAAAAAAAAAACTAAAATAGAATTGGGGGCCAGCGGTTGAGACTTTTAAAGGAAGAAATAAAAATAATTGAGCGACGTTGATATATAGTTTGTTTTGAATATAGACAACAAATAAGTTTTCTTTTATGGTTTTTAAGATAATAAAAATCTCATAATTTATATTTTGATTAAAAGTAAATAAAATGAGGTAAAATATTATTTCAATTAAAATTTGAATTTGAATTTATTAATCACTTGAGTTAAATTATTATTATTATCTTTTTTATGATTTTAAAAATAAATAAAAGTTAATTAATTATATCTTTAAATTATAGTTTAATTGACAAATTTTAAATTGGGTGTCTTGTTTCGAATGTAACTCCAAAATTTCACAATTACGTATAAGTTTACGGTGATATTTATAATTTTTTCTGAAAAATAAAGTTAACTAACTCTATATTATTATTTCTACAATATACTTTCACTAATTTAAATTTTGTTTTTTCAATATTTTTTTTTTACGAACAAGTCCTATAAAGGACAATTTAACATACACAGTCAAATTATTTATTATACTTAAAATATTAAATGAGATCAACTTTTTTTAAAATGTGAAGGAGTTTTCTGGAGTTTTTTTATGGGAATATTCCCTTTTTCTTTAATTCCTCAAATGTCACACTTTAAAACAATATTATCTGATTATCCTACTTTTTCATTTTAACAGAAAGTCTCTCCTTAAAGAAAGGACCTCTTGATATAAACAAAAAGAGATATTTAAATACAAAACCCTAGTTTTCTGTGCTTCAATATAAATAGATCTAGATCGAGTAGGTGGTTTTTTATTTATTTAAATCGGCTTAGTTGAATAAAAGATTCCTCTGTAATAAAAAAATCCTCAATTTGATGGTAAAAAAACTGATCACATACCCCAAAAAAGTTTATTATTATGTTGCATTCACATCACATGTGAGCACTTCTTGTTGCTTCCATTAAAGTTACACTAAATAATTTTTAATTATTATTTAAATAATTTATCAAATCCGAAGCAATCCTAGAAGATGAAGAATGACGTGAAATTTGAGAAGTAGGTGGATGAATTTGAAAAGAAGATTAATGAATTGTTGATGTTGAATTTGATTTTTTTTAGTTTTATTTTATTTACTATTTTTTCAAATCTCAAATTAGTCAGCAGTGAGCATACCAAATTGACATATGGTTAGCGTTTTTTCAATTAAAATAATAGAAAAATTAATATGACTAACAAAACCGTATTTAAAGATCTAAAATTAAACAAGAAACCAAAATAAAACTTAAATAAATTCTTTAATTAAAAGAGTAACTTATTCAATAACTTTTAATTTCTGGTTTCAGCACGTGGCTGTCGAAATTTGAAAGTGGGCGGAGTTTTCGAACTTTTACTCAACGGCCAAATATTTTAGTTCGGTACTTTATTTGTTACTCAAATGCTTTATTTAACATTGTTTATTATTTATAAAATTTAAATAAATACCACTAGTAGTTAGTAATGACTTGTTTTTTAAAAAAAATAATAATAATAAATTCCTTTATAATTGCAAAATTCAAATTTGATACATTGAGATTTTTACAGTTGACCTGAATTTTAAAGATTATTTTTTTCTAAAAAGTTAATAATAACTAATGATCATGTTACACAAACACAGAAAGAAAAATTTATAGTTATAATTTTTGATAGAGTTATAACAAAAGTTAAAATATTTATAATAATCTAATAATTAAAATTGAAATTGATTAGATTTATAAACACATATATAATATAATGCTACATGGTCTCTTCTATTCGTGAAACCCAATTGAAAGTTATTTGAATCCGAATTCCTTTCTGTTTTATCATAACTTTTGTTTTTTTGCCATTTAAACAGCAAAAGAGATTAAAAAAAAATCAAAACCAGAAAATAGTGAAGGAAAATTTTCTCATATATGATGAAGAGATTGGTTTCAGCTTAATTAATTTGATACTCCTTAGATTTTCTTGAAACGTGGTTGGAGGTACTGATTAATTTGTTCTTCTTCACTGAAACTTTCTATTTATGATTGAAGTTTGTTTAAGAATTCTTTTTATTTTTGTTGTGTCGTTGTTTGCAGATCTTTTAGAAGCCACTCTGCATCAGTCTTGTAGAACTCTTGTTGTTCCATTCGTTCATAGTACAGGTAAAAAGTTCATATTTATTATATTTTTAAACAAAAAACGAATCCGATTTTATATAAATTGATATTTTAGAACTATTTTATAAATTAAGTTGAAATTATTTGATCAAATATAAATTTTTAAAATGGGTAGGTTATCATAAACATAAAATGTTTATTCAGAACTTCTAATCTGAGGATTAGTATGATCAGATTCAACATTTAATAAAAGATTTTGTTTAATTCTTGTTCTAATCTTTATAAATTTTGTCAATTAAAAGTCTTGTTAGTTTCTGTACCAAAAAAAAAATCTAATCAGTTTTTATAGTCATTTTAAATGCCATTTTTTTCTTCCAAAAAAGCTAATGAGGTGTCGATGCATCTGAATAATCATATGGAACACAGTATGGTCTACTTTCTTACTAAAAAATTGGAGCAGAGTTAACATATTCCACTGAATTGCTAATGGAGTGTGTTGATTTGGATCACTAAATTATTGATGGGACAAGATTTAGGGGGGAAAAACAAAATATTAATTGATAGAAAATTAATCGTAAGAATTATTTTATCAATCACATGATAAGTATTACTTTTTTTTTAATTTTTTTTTATAAATGATATGATATAATTATTATTAAAAATTCTCACACAATTTTAAATTCTCGAGTTTAAATCTAAAATATGATGTTCAATTCAATTATATTAGTATTTTGTCCGTTGAACTAGGATTTAAGGAGAATGAATATGACTTTTAATTATTTCACAAAAATAATTAAAGAACGATGTTAAATACCAACCATGTTTAATTTAACGGAAGAAATTAGACTTATACAATGTGATGAACTCTAATTTAAATCTCCATTGATGTTAAATAAAAGAAAAAATAATAACCTTTGGTAACTTACAAGATGTATTGGTTTGAATTAAACCCAACAATTGCAATCACTTCACTAAGTGATACATTAAATTATTTAATTTTTCTATATTAATATAATTATTAGAGAATTCCAAATATATTTTAGAATTTTCCCTCATAACTTATATATGTAAAATAACTAACTTACAATTAAAGGTTTCATGCTATTCAAACAAAATTGCATTTAGAACCATAAATGAATAAATCATCATACAATATGTTAAGACTCTAGAGTAATCTTTATAAATCAAGAACCCATTGCATTATTAAAAGTAAGAATTTTTCTACCATATCAAATGAAAATATGTTTTTTTTATTTTTTTTTATAAAAAAAATAAGGATTTAACAAGGGAGTAAAATCGTGACAATGTATCGAAGTCCACTGCGGAAATCTGAAACACCCTCTCTCGGTTTGTTCTCCTTAGTGGCTTCCTCTAGTGATGATGGTGTCAGTGCCTCCATAAGTCACTCTCACTCTATTAATCTTTATATTTACACATGCAGGAGTGTGTTGTTACATTCCTATTGAAATCTCTTAACCCTTATTCATTCATATTCATTGTATCCTTATGATGATTTCATTCACTTTTGGTAATGTTATTTGATTATTTAAATCTGAACAAGAAACGAAAAATTGCTCTGAAATTCATATAATTGCTCTAAGCAAAAATTACAAATGATTGGTCGCGTTCGTTCAATTCAGGTCGAAAATGTATCATGCCATATATCATCACTCTTTATTAATTTTAGTCGAAGCATATATTCTTTTTTTGTATTTGTAGTTTTTCTTCATAGGGGTAAGTAATGTGATAATGTCCTCCTCGCCTTGTTGGTTTTACACTCATAGAAAAATAGTATCATTTATTATTTACTTTCAGTTTCAGGCTGATTGAAGTTAGAAGGAAGAGGAAAGGAAAAGAGAATCAATGGAAGTTGTAACATTAGTAGTTGGAAAAGTAGCAGATTACATGGTGGTGCCTATTGGACGTCAAGCGGGTTATTTGATATTCTACAATAGGAATTTGAAGGAGTTAGCTAATCAAGTTAAGGACCTCAATGGTACAAGAGAAAGAATAATCCATTCGGTGGAAGAAGAAAGGAGAAATGGAAAAGAAATTGAAATAGATGTGGTGAATTGGTTGGAGGAAGTGAAGGAAGTAATTGAAAATGCAAATCGACTTCAAGAAGAGTCTCTTCATGCCAATGTCAAGTGCTCAAATTTTATTTTGCGTCAACAACTAAGTCGGAAAGCCACAAAGATTACAAAAGTTGTTGCTCAAGTACAAGGAAAAGGGAAGTTTGATAGAGTTGGGTACCTTCCGATAATCGTAGATGGAGTTTTTGAAACAATAGATGGTGAAAATCATGAGACAAGAAAGTTATTTAAGGAGAAAGTTGTGAATGCTCTAAAAGACTCTAATTCTAGGAACATTGGGGTGTATGGGCTAGGCGGGGTGGGTAAGACCACTCTAGTGGAGGAAGTTGGTGAAATAGCCAAACAACACAAATTATTCGATGACGTTGTTATTGCACATGTATCAAAAAATCCAGACTTTAAAATAATTCAAGGGGAGATTGCAGACTTGTTGCGTTTGCGGTTTGATGAGGAGACTATTGCTGGTAGAGCACAACGTCTAAGACAAAGAATCAAGATGGAGAAAAATATACTTATCATTCTAGATGATGTATGGAACATACTTGATTTGAAGAAAGTGGGAATTCCGTCATATAATGAACATAATGGTTGCAAATTGCTTATAACTTGTAGAAATCAAGATGTGTTGTTGCAAATGGACGTTCCAAAGGACTTCACTTTTAGACTTGAACTTCTAAGTGAAATTGAGACATGGAATTTGTTTCAATTTATGGCTGGGGATGTGGTTAAAGATGTGAAATTGAAAGATATAGCAATCCAAGTTGCCAAAAAGTGTGCTGGTTTGCCTCTTAGCCTAGTGACTGTAGCGCGTGCATTGAGAAATAAGAGGGATGTACAGTCTTGGAGGGATGCACTTAGACAATTACAAAGTAATGATCATGGGGAGATGGACGCATTAACTTACTCTGCTTTGGAGTTGAGTTACGAGTCATTGGAGAACGATGAAATGAAGGAAATGTTCTTGCTTTTTGCTTTAATGGTAGGTGTTGATGTAGAGGGATTTTTGAATTTAGTAATAGGTTTAAACATATTTAAGCATATTAATACCATTGATGATGCAAGAAACAGAATTTACAACATACTAGAATCTTTGAAGGCGACTTGTCTATTGCTTGAAGGTAGCAGTAAAACAAGTGGAGGAAAGATCGAAATGCATGATTTTGTTCGTGATGTTGCTATCTACATAGCACGTAGGGATAAACACGTATTTATAAGGAAATCCCCAGATGAAGCAAAATGGCCAACACATGATACATTAAAAAGGTGTTCACAGATCATCTTATACGGGTGTCATACTCACGAGCTTCCTCAAACGGTAGATGCTCCGAACCTTAAGCTTTTCTTTTTAAATAGTGGAGATCGTTCTATAGAAATACCAGAAACCTTTTTTGAGGGGATGACAAGCCTTAAAGTCCTAAGTTTAACATGCTTCAACTTCTCTTCATTGCCCATTTCATTCCGATCCCTAACCAACCTTCACACTTTAATTTTGGATTTTTGCATTTTGGAAAATATGGATGCAATAGAAGCTTTGACAAATTTAGAAATTCTTCACCTCTGGAAATCATCAATGATCAAGCTGCCAAGTGAAATAGGGCGATTGACTAAACTCAGAATGCTTTATTTGCACGATTCGGGAATAGAAGTAATCCCACCCAACATCATATCAAGATTGACCAAATTGGAGGAGTTATACATGGGAAATACTAGTATTAATTGGGAAGATGTGAATTCAACCAATGTTCAAAGCAAAAATGCTAGTATTGCTGAGCTTCGAAAATTATCTAACTTGACAGCTCTAGAATTACAAATTCGTGAGACATGGATGTTGCCAAGGGACATGCAATTGATGTTTGAGAAGCTGACAAAATATAAAATAGCTATTGGAGATGTATGGGAATGGTCTGACATTAAGGAGGATGGAATCATAAAAACATTGATGCTCAAACTTGGTGGTACCAACATACATTTAGAGCACGGAATTAAAGCATTAGAGCACGGAATTAAAGCATTGATTAAAGGGGTTGAGAGTTTGTACTTGGATGAAGTAGAGGGCATTCAAAATGTTCTTTATCAACTTAATGGGGAAGGGTTTCCAATGTTGAAGCATCTCCATATCCAAAACAATGCAAACATCAAGCACATTGTTGACACTAAGGAAATGAATCAAATCCATGTTTCTTTTCTCATGTTGGAAACACTAGTTATTTATAATCTTAAAAACTTGGAGCATATTTGCCATGGCCCACTTGCTAGTAATTCTTTTGAAAGTCTTAGTGCTATTAAAGTCAAAAATTGCGTCCAGTTAAAATATCTTTTCTCCTTTACAATGGTTAGAGGACTTTCCCATCTTTCCGAGATCCAAGTTTGTCAATGCAATTCTATGAAGGAGATAGTGCTGAGAGACAATTACAGTGCAAGTGCAAATAATCATGATATAACTGATCAAAATATTGAGTTTCTTTCGTTGCGTTATTTGACTTTGGAACATTTGGAGACACTTAATAATTTCTTCTCTTATGAGTTGACTTCTTCCAGAAGTAAGCAAAAATATCAAGCATCAGATTCCTATGTTTCAAAACCATTTTTCAGTGCTCAGGTATGTTTTTGTTTCTAAGATTATTTAGCTACAAATGATAGAATTTTCAATTTATTATAGGCATAATTCACTAAATAAACAATTTAGCCAAAAACAGTGTATAAACAATTTTTTGCTACAAAAACAAATAATCATTTACATGGACTTTTCGTTTGCAAAACAACATGGACATTTAAACAAGCAAAATATAAAATGTGAAATATTGGCTCTTTATATATGGAAATATAATCTCGAAAGGTATCCAGTAATTATAGGAGTTGGTAAAATATATAACTCGAAATAATAAAGTTAAAACGAATTTGGCACTGAAGAATAAGAAAATGACATGGACCGTGCATTAAAGGTATTTAGTATTCTCTCCACTAACAAATTAAACACTATATTTTCTTTTAGCATTTTCTTTAGCTGTGCATTAAAGGTTCTCTTCTCATGTCAACAATACTTATCCATTTAGTTTATGCATTGAGTTGTGAAGTCTGTAGTGCTAAGCTATTAGAATGTTCTTTTTATTGTAAAATATCGTGGCGATATTATGACCAATCGTACCGTCAATAAATCATTCATGAGAAACAATATTTTCTCTCTAAAATCTAAATGCAGTATATTTTATGAAAATATTTACTGTTTTTATCTTTTAAATTTTATGTTAATTTTATATGGTAAGAAATTAAGAGACTTTGTAAAAATAAAAATGTAAAAAAAAAAGTGTTTTCAAATGAATAATTGTCCACAATTTTAAAAACAATGAAAATAGATAAAGGGAGTTTTTCAATATTTCTAGAAACGCATATTTTTTATCTAATATTTCTTTATGGCAATGTTTTACCTAAAGAGTCTTAACTTTATCATTAATAAAATAAACACACATTTTAAAAAATTAATAAAAATACTAAATATTTTCACAAAGTAAAGTAACTGATACCTAATTCTCTCTAAATATGTTTTCGTCGATTCTAAATTGTTAGAGTTCTTGTTTTATATAATCGAGTTTAGTTTACTGGATTCATCCCTAAAATCCCAATCTCGGTCTCAAAAAATTTGTAATAGTTTAGTTAAAAATTTGTAAATATGGTAAAACATGCTTTCTTCAATTTTTGGTAACCAATTTTGTCACACTCACAAAATAGTTCTCTTTTTATAAAATCAACTTTTATTTTGGAATTAAAAGTGAACTTTTTAGTCCGTCAAGTAGATTTATATGTATCCATGCCATCAAATCATAAAATAGTACATTTAAAAGTATAACAAAAATATTTAATAGAAATTAAAAATAAATTACAAAAAGGTAAAGTAATGAAATTACAAAAATAAATAAACATTTTTTAATTTGAAAAATATTTTGAACCTTTTTCCTCGTTGTGATTTATTATGGACCCAACATTATTAAAGTATATATAGATTTTGGAATGTGTAAAGCATCTCCCTAGTAAAATATATTAGTCTTATTATTTTTTCGGCATAAGCTTTAATTTGAATTATAATTTCTGGTAATTTCTTTTTATATAGGTTTCATTTCCTAATTTGGATATCCTTAAATTGAGCTCTCTCAATTTGAATAAGATTTGGGATGACAATCATCATTCTATGTACAACTTGACTACATTGATTGTGGAGAATTGTGGTGGGTTGAAGTACTTATTCTCAGATTCTGTAGTTGGAAGTTTTATGAACCTCAAACACCTTGAAATTAGTAATTGTCCTTTGATGGAGGAGATAATAGCTAAAGATCAAGAGACAAATAATGGTAGTAATAATGCATTGAAAGAGGTATGGTAACTATTTCCATCACTAGGAACTTTCCAATTAATTTTAAATAACTATTTATTATGATACTGGTTATTTGTGAATTTATAGGATGATTTTTTAAAATTAGAGAAAATCATATTGAAGGACATGGACAATTTGAAGACAATATGGCACCCGCAATTTGAAACATTGAAGATGTTGCATGTAAGCAATTGTAAGAAAATTGTGGTGGTTTTTCCTTCTTCAATGCAAAAAACGTATAATAAGATAGAGTTATTGGAGGTTACAAATTGTGGTTTAGTGGAAGAGATATTTGAATTGAATTCTGATGAAGATAGTGGTGTAGAGGCTATAACAAATTTGAAAGAAGTTTACATAGATGGATTATCGATGCTGAAAAAGATATGGAGTGGGGATCCTCAAGGAATTCTTAGCTTTCAAAATCTAACAAATATACAATTGAATAATTGTGTTTGCTTGGAGTATCTATTACCACTTTCTATAGCCACTCGTTGCTCAGATCTCAAAGAACTTCATATAAAGTCATGTTGGAACATGAAGGAAATTGTTGCAGAGGAGAAAGAATCTAAGCGTGCAACTCTCAAATTTGAGTTTAATCAATTGAGTACTTTACTACTTTGGGACTTATGTCATCTCAAAGGTTTCTATGCCGGAAATCATACCCTAACATGTCCATCTTTGAGAAAAATTGATGTTTACAATTGTGCAAAATTGACTTTGTACAAAAGTATTCTATCTACATGTAGCTCCCAAACTAGTTTTCGAGATGACAGATTTTCAATTTTAAAGCAACAACCACCTTTCATTACGGAAGAGGTATGTATATAATATCATATAAATTTACAAATAACAAGTTACATGAAAACTTTATTTAAATATTTAAGATTTTGTGTTATTTATTCTTTGCAAAAATAGGAAAATATGTGAAACACTTTATATCAAAATTTATTTAAATATTTTACTTTATCAAAAGTTTCTACATGAGTTCCAAAGAAATTGAAATTGCTACAACACTGTTTCAAATTTTTTAGGTGATTCCAAATTTGGAGCATTTGAGATTTAAACATGAGGATGCTAACATGATATTGCAAGCCCAACATTCAAGTACTCTCTTCACCAAATTAACATTTCTTGGTTTGTCTAATTATAAGAATGAAGAAGCTACATTTCCTTATTGGTTTCTCCAAAATGTGCCAACTCTTGAGTCGCTAACTATTGATTGGAGTTTCTTCAAGAAGATATTCCAAGATGAAGGAGAAGGACAAATAAGTGATACACGGCTCAAAACGTTGACATTAAATGGATTACCTAAACTTCAATATATATGTGAAGAAGGGTCCCGAATTGACCCAGTTCTTGAGTCCCTTGAATACTTACATCTTTATAGTTGTTCTACATTGACAAATTTGTTGCCTTCTTCCGCCACACTTAATCATCTCACACATCTGGGGATAACAGATTGCAATGGGCTAAAAAGTTTATTTAGATCTCCTATAGCTCAAAGTTTGGACAAGCTCACAACATTGAAGATAAAATGTTGCAATGCACTTGAAGAAATAATTGTTGGAGAAGAAAATATTGTTGACATTGCATTTGTTAGTTTAGAAATATTAATGTTGGAATGTTTGTCAAGCCTTAATAAATTTTGCTCTAGTAAATGCTTCTTAAAGTTTCCATTGTTGGAGGAAGTCATTGTGAGGGAATGTCCTCGCATGAGGATTTTTTCAGATGGAAACACAAGTACACCAAATCTTCGAAAAGTGAAAACTGCAGAAAACGACCAAGAACGATTTTGGAAAGGAAACATAAATGATACAATAAACAACATGTTTCTAGATAAGGTATGTTTGATTTACCAATTTATTTCTTGTACAACAATATTATTACATGCACTTTCATCTGTTGTAATTTTTATGATAATACTTTTTTTTTTAAATAAAATTGGGAAAATGAGAATTATTATTAATAGCAATAGTGACACTAATGACCATTTTTCGAGAATTTGAACTATGTCCTTTGTGGAAAAACAAGTATTTTATTTTATTTTAAAATAATAGAGAAATATATTGTCTCTTCATTGTATGGTTGATATATTATTATTGATTTGATTGATTAGGTTGCATTTCGCCAATTCAAATATTTAGCTTTATCAGACTACCCTGAGCTAAAAAATGTGTGGTATGGCAAACTTGATGAGAATTTTGGATTTAGCAATTTGAAATCTCTAGTGGTGGAAAAGTGTGATTTCTTATCAAATGTGCTTTTTCCATCAAATGCATTACAAGTCCTACATAGATTGGAAGATTTGGAAGTAAGAAACTGTGATTCTTTAGAAGCATTGTTTGATGTGAAAGGTATGAAGTCTTCTAAAGAAATATTGAGCAGTCAATTGAAAAGATTGACTTTGTCTAGCTTGCCAAAACTGAAGCAAATATGGAGCACTGATCCTTATGAAATTATGAGCTTTGGAAACTTATGGACGGTTAACATTTCTATATGTCAAAGCTTGTTATATGTCTTTTCATTGTCGTTATGCAAAGATCTTGGAAATCTTAAATTGCTTGAGTTAAACACTTGCGGAGTGAAAGAAATTGTTGCAACGGAAGATGAAGGATCAATGGAAATTAACTTTAATTTTCCTCAATTGACTCAAATGACATTACGTCTTTTGACAAACCTTAATAGTTTCTATCGAAGAAAGCATACTTTAGAGTGTCCTTTATTGAAGGCTTTGAATGTATATCGTTGTGAAAGATTAAGAATGTTTTCCTTGAATTTTTTAGACCCAGTGGATCACGATGAAAGTCACAATGATATGCTATTTCAACAACCCTTGTTTTCTATCGAAAAGGTAAATCACATTTTCTATCTTTATTTATCTCATGTCATGAACTATCTCGTATTTATTTAAATAGTTTTTGGTGTTTGATTTTTGCAGTTATGCTACAAGTTGGAGGATTTCACAATAAATGCCACAGATGCCTTTAGAATGTTGAATGCTTACTGTCAAGAAAATATCTTTTCCAAAATACGACTTCTTCGTTTGCAATGCTTCGATGAAACTCCAACTATTTTTCTGAATGATTTCCATGCAATATTTCCTAATCTTAAAACTCTTACAGTGCGAAATAGTTCTTTTGAAGTATTATTCCCTGTTGCAAAAGGAAGTACAGTTAGCAATCTCAATAAGAAAATTTCTAAGCAAATAACAGAACTATGGCTCTACGAATTGGAAAATATCAAGTATATTTGGCATGAAGAACTTCCACTAGACCATCCTCTACTACAAGATCTTGAAGGTTTAATAGTCTGGAGTTGTCCAAGTTTGTTAAGTTTGGTACCATCATCAATTGCTTTCACATATTTAACCTACTTGGATGTGGACAAATGCCAAGAGATGATTTATTTGATAACATCCACAACAGCTAAAAGTCTAGTTCAACTCACAAGATTAAAAATAACTAATTGTCACAAGATTTTGGATGTTGTGATGATTGATGGTGATGAAGACGACATCATTTTTGAAAAGTTGCAACACTTGGAGTTTACTTCTTTGTCATGTTTGAGAAGCTTTTGCTATGGGAAACAAACATTCATATTTCCATCTTTGGTACATATGATTGTTAAAGGATGTCCTCAAATGAAGATCTTTTCATCAGGATCTATAGTGGCATCATACCTAAGAGAAATTGAGGTGGAAGATGGAAATATGACATGGAGAGGTGATCTTCATACAACTATTCAACAAAATTTCATTCAGCAGGTATGTATTTTATTATTAATTACCAACAATATTAATTTGGTGCATGTTTGGTTGGACATTGAGTTTGAAATACATATCTCTAAAATAAATTGTTTTGTTTAATAAGACATTATAGATATTGAATTTTGTCGATCTAATTGTTGATTATAATTATATTATGTTGAGGCGAACAAAATTTCATATAAATCCAATAATTAGTCAATATTGTCTAATATTTTTTAAATTTATTATGTATTTATTTGAAGTTATTTAATAAAATATTAAATGATTAGTTTTTTTGAAAAATTGATTAATTTATTTACTCAGTAAAAATATATGATTAATTTGACCGTTAAATTATAAAATTTACAAATCAACTTTTGTATTTAAACATCTAAAATTTTTATACATTTGTTCATCAATTAATTTTTTATCTATCTTTCTCCAATCATCAACATATCTATCATTTCACTACAATTTTTTTTTCTCTCTCATAGTGTCAAGTAGATGTTTGGATGTCCATCACTCATTTTCCCAACAATAGTATTTGAACATTCTTAATTTTTCATTCAACATCTTATTTGTTCTCTTTTCTAGCATCAATTCTATCTCATCATCCCATCTATTTTTTTCTCTCTCAAATTGTCCATATATACAACATTTTTCTTTTGATACCCAAATCCAATTGTTAGCAATCTCTTAAAATGAAATTCTCTAATGAAACATATAAGGACTTAGTAATGGAGAAAGGGATATTGCCTTCTCTATATATATTGAAAAATTTGTATGAAAATCAAACTATATATATGTTTCCACAACATTTTCAAAATAAATTTGAGACTTTAATCTTTTGCACCTTTGCAAAAATTTGTATGAAAATCAAACTGTATATGTTTCCACATCATTTTCAAAGATAAATAAATTTGAAGTATTAGTCATAGTTAGGAGTTGATATATCTGTTAATTAAAATTACTATTTTGTAAACAGGAAGTCCCACGTTCTAATATGTTGAATGAGACTATTATATGCTCTTCACATTTGCAAGGTACACAATTCACAAAATTCTTATCTTTTAAATATTTTATTTTTCAATATCTTTTGTTGAGAAGTGTTTTTTTTAATAAATAAATGTTAGTATTATTAGTTATAAATATAACCTTTGTATCAAGTGTTTCCTTTATTCTTTTATTGGAGAGTTACGTTGCATTTTATTTATTCATTCTTATGTTTTGAATCACTAGAATTATTATTAATCAAGTTAATGATAAATTAATACGTTAGTAACTTTAAAAAAGTACTTTAGTACTTATTGCTTTAAATAAGTTAAGCCTCTTTTATTTTGAATAAAAAATTATTTTAATAAGCGCATTATTCAAAGCATAAAATATGATAAGATATTTGTACAAAAGATTAACTTACATTAGTAAAAATATAAATTCATTAGTAAGTGTACAATAAACTCTAAGATATTTTTTATTTTAGACCGAGACATTATTCTTTCACCCTGAATTTCATATAAAAAAACTTACATCTTAAACCAGAAGACAATGTATGTTATATATTACTATAATATACATAAATTACATAAGAACATGTGTTCGTCACACTCCCAATTACCAAGCACCTTAATTATTCTTTGAGAAAAAAAACACCTTAATAAACAATGTGAGGACCATCTCCATAGGATTTTTAGGCCATAAGCATGAAACCAATGCTATTAATTGTATTACCCGATTTGTTTATTAATTAATTTTAATTTAGAGAGTATTTGTGCTAATTGTTAAATATTTGGTTGCTTAAAGATCAATATACGATAGCTAAATATAGTACATGTCTATTAAAAGAAGTAAATCAATTAATAAATAATAATAATTGTTTAGGAAATAGATTAATCGATTAAGATGACTTGAGTAATCGATTAACACATGAGCAGTGTCAAACGATCTTGTTTTTACTTAACTATTCGATTAGGGTTTTGTTGTTAGTCAATTAGTTACTAACTAGAATTCAAAAATAACAGTTTTTCTAGTCTTTAAGTTGCCAATTCTGAATCCTATCTTTTAGTAACCATTTGATTACTTAATTTGACTATATAAGGATGTTTTAACTTTAGAAATTATTTGTAGGTTTTAAAATTGGTAAGTGTAAATATCTCGTAAATCCTTAAATACTCGTAACCTTTTTCAAATCTAAACTGATTTCGATTCTATTTGTTGTTGTATGATAAAAAAATTCGATGATCTTCTAACCATTTCTTTTCTCACCAATAAAAATCATTCTCAATCGGTAAAGTAATATCAAGTTTTATGTTTCTATTTATTGTCATAGAAACCTTCATTTTATTAATTAATTGTATTCTATTTTTGAATGTTCATATGTTGAGCAACAATGAATCATCATTTTTTACAAAATAAAGTCATTAATTGACGATCCATCGATTAAGGTTTAAAGAGGTTTTTGAATCTAGATATGTATTAAGTAGATTAGATATGTTTATTAGATAAGGATGTCATGTGATCCCTAGTCTGCACCAACCATTAATTTGTTATGACCATTATGGGGGAAGTGGAATAGGTTATGTTTAGTGTGTTTTAGGTCATCTTATATGATGTGTTGCGTTATTTAAATCATGAAAAGTTGATGATCTTATGTTGATATTTGATACTTGTTATGATAATTGATGTTTAGAATGCCCCTTTTTTAATGAAATTGTATTATATTATGTTTTCGGATGCAATAATCGATTAATGTTAGGAGTTTAATCAATTAGTATGTAGATAAGAGGTAAATTGATTATAGGCTAAATTACATTTGTGGTCCCTTAACTTAATTTCAGGTAACGTTTTAGTCCTTTATCTTTTTTTTTTCTCCCGATTTAGTCCTTTATTCCTAACAATATCAAATAAAGTATGAAAATATGAGTTTATTTGAAGATTTGCGTTACGAATTTGATGAAATTTGTATTATATTGAAGAATATAATTAATTTTATGGGTTTTGATTGAATTTTTTTTTTTTTTGAATTTTTGTATAAAAAAGGATAACATTATTGAAATTTTAAAACATAAAATATCAAATTGTCACTTAAAATTAAAATAAAGGGCCAAGTCGGGAAAAAAAAAAGATAAAGGACTAAAACGTTACCTGAAATTAAGTTAAAGGACCACAGATGTAATTTAGCCTTGATTATAATTAGTTTAGATAGTGACATAAGAGTAATCTATTAACTTAAGTTAAGATAGAATAATCAACGGGTTGGAATTTGGTAATTATTTAGGAAGATACCCAAAGCTAAATAATATGTAAGTCAAGTAATAACTAATTAGTGAAACTCATTTAATCAATGAGAATAACTATTAGAACTAGAATAGATAATAAATTAAGAATAGTAGATTAGTAGGACTTTGTTAATCAATTAGATAGTGAATCAAAATCAGAAAAAGACCAAGTTATGACTTAATCTATTAGAGTCATAGGATTAATCGAGTAGATTAAGTTAATTAATTCATTATTAATAAGGGTTAGATACTAAATGATAGAATAAATAATTATGGCTTAGTCAACATTTATTATTATTGATATTGATTATAAATGCAAATTTGTCGTAGCACACTTAGGCGCATACATTGGTTGAGTGTTATTAGACAATGATTGTTGACCATGAATATTATGTCATGTATCTTATGTGTTTTATTCAAAAAGTAGGAAATGTTTGGGGTTGTGTTATAATAGAATTAAACTTTGACGGTTGAGGAGCCCTTGAAGAGTTATTAATAGAAAAGTCTTACATAAAGATGGGGTAGCTATGGTATTCTGTTAAATATTGATTCACTTTGGTTATATACTGTTGTTCATGGGGTAATAGGTGGCTTCTTTACTTGTCTCAATCAAAAGTGAGAAGGATCAAACGTGAAGTAATTGATGATTATAATTTTTGTCACCTTATCATGCATTATTGATATTGTTTATTGTATATGCTAAAATGTTGATTGTGCATTTAATATATTTTACATCTTTTTGATTATATTTTGAGAATGATGACTCACCTTTGTTTGTTTACCTTATCACTGCTTATGCACTACGTGTGTGGGTAGATGGTGAGACAATTGCAGATGAAGCAATAGCTGACGAGGAAGAGACAGAGTAATTAGCATGACGATAATGCAGTGGATTATAGTTTATTTTTTATTGATTGTCAACATGTTATTTTGAAATTCAGCTATGATTGATTAGTGTGAAAATGATTTATATTGAACTCTTTTGATTTCGTTATTTTTATATGTTTTTAAATTGTGATATTGTTGGATCTGTGTTGGTGACAACTGCTACAAGACTTTAATAGTGAAGTTGTTGATGAAGATTATATGTAGCAAATTCCAAAGCGTGTTGTTACACTGGCCTTTAGGTTCGATTCGCCCCCACCAATCGGATGCAAATGAGATAACCAGCGAATCCCCTTCAGGGTACTTTGGAAACCTTGATATGATTTGCAATATCACACCAAGAATATCTTTCAATAGTATGTTACAAAATAATGTTACCTATTCTTTTCTCATGCATTAGAAAAGAATAAGTTGACTTAGTATATGAGAATGAGTGAAAGAAAATGGATGGCAATTACTTGAATTCGTTGTTTGCATTCTGTCCAAAGTGGCCCTATTTATAGGAAACTAATGTCACTTGGGAAAGAGTTGCAATTCTTCTTCTGCCACTGTTTGCAAAGGGACATATATAATTATCGTTCATATATTAACCGAAGTTATGCAATGGTCTGGTGGCAAAACATTGTGCCTGTTATCTTGAGTTCATATATTACCGTTCATATATTGAGTTTTCTTTTCTTCCAGAGTTCATATGGGGTTATCTTGTTCCTTTTATTGGGAACTCTATTTAGCAAATAACATGCAGTTAACATGGCTTCACTCCAATAACCTTTAGATAGACCAGAATAGGATAACATGACATTCACCATTTCTTCTAATACCCTATTTTTCCTTTCTGCAATTCCATTTTGTTGTGGGGAATATGGTGTAGTTGTTTAATGCACAATACCAGTGGACTCAAAATACTCAGGATGATAGAACTCTCCTCCTCTATCACTTCTAAAATACTTAATAAAAGTTTCATGTTGAAGTTCTACTTGTGCTTTAAATATTTTAAATTTGTCTAAAACTTCATTCTTAGAGTGCATTAAATAAACATAACAAAATCTAGAGTAATCATCAATAAAAGTGACAAAATACTTTTTACCACCAATTGTAGGCCAACCATGTAAATCGCATACATCAGAGTGAATTAAATCTAATACCTTAGAACTTCTTTCAACACTTTTAAAAGGTTGTCTTGTGATTTTAGTTAGCATGCAAGTAGTACATG